>NC_050516.1:12334100-12386249 GCF_002922805.2 Oryzias melastigma | reverse complement strand
GTTTGGGTGCCAGCAATGAAAGAAATGACAACTCTCAGATAAATGCAAACACATAGTCTGAATCAATCCTTTTTTATTTTTTAAAGTTTTTTTATTTTTTATTTTATCCATCAACTTACTTGATGATTTCTCCTTTGTGACTCCTGCTGTCAGTCAGTTAATAGCTGATTGATAGAAACCTCAATCCAAAAAGATATATATGTCTTACTGAAAAAAAACTGAAAACGTTGTATCCTGCCAAAACTTTGACATTTTATATCATATTAAAAAACATTTTTTTGAGCTTTTAAGTGTATTATACTGTTCATTTCTCACTATAAAGAACCCCAAAGTGGTATTTCGATCCGTTCACGCTTTTCTGAATAATCCTCTAAAAACCTGCTCTCTCTGCAGCAGACCCTCCCAAACCCACGAAAACGAACGGGTCCTCACGTGATGATGTCACAGATTGAGAACAGCCCCTTTCAGGAAAAGGTTGCTCTGCCAGCCCCGCCCCCAGTCTAACACCAACACCCAACTTTCATTTTAGATGCACATTATTGTGTTGTAAATCAGTGAAGTGACGGCCGGCGCTACTAAAGGCAGGTATACAGTATGTGCATCCATCTTTAAAAAAGTTTGGATGTTGTTTGTTTTCGTGGGAGAAATACAGACACGCTGCCAAAGCCGAGGCTCCAGGATGACGTCATGAAACAACGCAGCGGCAGCAGGAGCGTCAGGAATCGAGTCGTTTTACTTCCAGGTAGGAAAAAATCTCACAAAAATAGCTAATATTTAATGAATAATTTGTTTTTTAGTGTTCCAAAGGTAATATATGATCTATATAGGGATATAGTTCACTCTGAAAGACTTAAAAAAATCATGGTATGGCCTCTTTAAAGGATTCAGTACTTAAATTTGTGAAACCGATTGAGAAACTCAGGAAAAGACACAGAATCACCACTGTAGGGCATTCTAAACAAAAACCAAGATGTAAGGAAGAAAAAAACATAGGGGCTAAATTGCTGAAATGTATGTTTAGAAACAGTAACTTTTTTTATCTTCAATATATCTTTTTTGTGTGTATGTAACGATTTGAACGTATGTGAATATGTTTTTTTCATTTTTCCTTTAAATTTACTTCTCTTACGATGTAAAAGGGGAAACAAACACGTTTTCTTCATTCTGTTCACTTTCATTTTCCTTGTAAAACACTTTGTGCAGGATTCTTTGTTTTTGTTGTTGTGGAGATGAAAAGAAATTAGGACTTTCCCTGATCTCTTTAGAGACTTGACGTGTTTTTCCTGTCATTCTGTTTTATTTATGAATGAAAAAGTCACGTTTTACTAACCATTCATCCTAAAACTGTCAAATGCAGTTGAAAACCTTAAAAACTATTCCTCCAGACCACCTTAAAACCAAAAGATGTCCAGAATAATTCAGATGTTGAGGCATCTTGAGATTTGCTTTTTTGTTGTTTTTACACATTTTGTGTTGCACCGCCTCCTTATTTGCCATAAAATGCCATATAAACACAGACTTCCCCTCAAAATTCTTGTTTTGTGTTTTTCTTACAGATGCATCAGTCCTCTGCCTCCTCACTCTCTGTCTGAAGGCAGGGAGAGGAGGCAGGAGCTGTACCCTGATTCCTCCTCAGAGCTGGAACTGAAGCAGATGCTGTGGCGGGGAGAGCTCCTGCCTCTTTTGTTGTGTCGGCGCAGATAAAAATCGGATGAACACGGGTAAGGACCACCACTGACGCCTCCTCACAGCGAGCTGCACGCTCCAAGCCTGCATCCTGGATGTGCGACAGGCTCTCGGCAGGATAACGGGGAGCTGCAAGGATCGGTGGCGGGGAGAAGAAGAAGAAGAGGAGGAGGAGGAGGAGAAAAAAGAGGAGGGGCCGGCTTTGGTGCTGGAGCTGGTGGGCTTTCTCTGCCTTACAGACACATTTTATTGACTTGCTAATTGGATGAGGCTCTCGGAGGAGAGGATGCAGTGACCGACAGGAGCTGCTCTTCAGAGGATGGATTCAGGCACAGAACAGCGTTGCGTAAATCCGGCTATTTAATCAGCTTTTTTCTAGACATGACAACAGATGTTTTTGAGCATCTCTCTGTGACCCTCAGAGCGTGGATATAATTTTATGCATGACACCGTCGAACGGACGCTCCTGTTTCCAGACGCTTCGTGACAAGTGAATGATTTCCATTTTTTCTGCTCCTCTTATCCTTTTTTATTTTTTAAAGCTAATCAACTGGAGCTATTTTTCTCGATTGGTATGAATTTGATGGTGAGACCAATGCTTCATCAGTCAAAATATCCAAGAGCCCTGAATGGATGTGCTTCAGGGGGAAAATGAAGGTATGAAATGAAGAGGGGGGGAAAAAAACCTTGACACTCACAGTAGTAAGGTGCCATTATTTAACCTGCATTACATTAATCCTATTCATGAAATGGATCAGCCGAAGGTGCAGGCTGTTGCATAATTCCACGCTGAAATCTGAGGCTCAGACATCTACTCCCCAAATGTGTTAGAAGATCGGGATGCAGCAGATTTGAGCTGAATTAGGACAGAGAGATGATCATGAATGAAACGGTGCTAGACACCAGTAGTGGTGCTGTGCACTTGCAAGAATTAATGGAGGCATTTTGAAAACAGTCTAGACTTGTTTAACCACTGGGTCCTAAACCCGGATTGTGTAAATCTGCTGCCTATCTTCACTTTTAAAGCACATAACACGATGATCATCAACCGTTCTGAGTGTCTGATCTGAGGTTTTGTGTTTCAGTCTTGCCATGACTGAGGTGTGCAGCTCTGGTGAAGTCAGAGAGCAGATGTCACCGTGCTGAGATCTGCTGTCCCAATGAGCAAAGCAGGTAACCCACAGAGACGCACCACCTACCTCATCTCCCTCACTCTGGTGAAGGTTGAGGCTGTGCCAGAGGATGTTGCAGAGAACCAGACGGAGGCGCTTCCAGAGGGGGAAGGGAGCCCTAAGAAGAAGAAGGAGGAGGAGGAGGATGCAGAAAGGGCCGGAGTGAACGCTACCCCAGAAAAAAATGAATCATGTGTGGAAGAGAGGGATAAAACACCTGTGAAAGAGGAAGTGGAACAGGTGCATTCCAAGTATGGCAGTCCTGCTGAGAGCAGGCCGAAGCCTGAGAGATGGGAGATACAGGCGCCCCAGAAAGACATGCCGTCTGCTGGCAAAAGCAAGGACACTTCTTTTATACACCAGCCTGTCAGGCAGATGATCAAAGTGTATGGGGGCCCAACGTCTGAGGGGACGGTGCGCAGAGAGGGGCCCCGCTCGGAAACCTTGCGCCCCAAAACAGAGCTTTACCGGGAGCCTCCAAAGCTCTTCCTGAAGGGTGAAAATGGAGCAGATTTGAACAGCCGCTCGCGCTCCAGCCTCTCCTTCTCCGTCCCGCCACAGATCAACCAGCGGACTGAAGTTGCTGTGAGGCTACAAGCAGGAGGTAACTCCACATGCTGGAGGGAGCTGAGAGAAACCAACACAAGTGTGTACCACACTGCTAAGACTTTGGACCGGAGGGACAACCGTGCAGGAGACCAGCCCCCCCTGACAGCAGCTGCGGCCCTGGGGCCTTACAGGGCCTCCTGGGCGGACAGTGATGGCAGAGCCACCCTCATTCGGCCCGGGGTGCCCATGAGTGGAGGATTCTCAGGCGTTGTGACCCGGGACAGCTCCCAGGGAGAGCGATATAAGGCAGTTTCTGTCTCCTTACCCGCTGCTCCTACCCCCGATGTCTCCAAGCTTCAGAGAAAAGGTACAAGTTGTACCCTTGACAACAGCGATCTGCACTCTTTCTCAGAGGACCTTAAAAAAGGAAAGGATGCTCAGGGAGGCACGATGCAGCGAGCCCCCCCACGTGATCGCAAAATGCTGAAATTTATTAGTGGCATTTTTACCAAAAGTGCAGCTGTGCCAGCCAGTGCTAACACTGTGCCTCCTCTGTATCCAGCTGTGGAGAGGGGCTCCAGTGAGGAGGAAGGTAAGACCACCCCTGCACATGAGCAACACCTCCATGTTGATGCTTCGCATAATTCTGACAGTGATGCACTTTTTAGTTGAAGCACACACCTGCAGTCACCGGAGTACCTCTTTAGAGGTTAATTAAGAGTAAAACTTATAGTTACTTATAGTTACAGATAACGAAGCTTTAGATGTAATATCAAAATGCTGTTGTGTTGATTAAAAAAACTCAGTCGCCAAGTGCTAGAGTGTCCTGTAATTGGAATGTGCTCAGTTCAAATCCACAGTCGAGTCCATTGACTGTATATTAGAACTGGACTGAGTGACCCCTCCCCCTCATGTTCCAAACAGGAAGTACCCACTGGCTCCAAAAAGCCAAAATCCCATAGACTTCTACTGCGAAATAAACAGCTATTTTTTGTCAGAATAAACATTCTTGATTTGATACCTTTTTTAACACGGTTTTGATAATCCAAAATTATTTTTTATAATAGTTTTTCTTTATCACAAGTTATGTAAGTCATAAACTAACCAATCAGATGCCTCAGTAAAAGTATGTGGTGGTCCTCCACCGAACACTCCCATGTTCGGTGGAAGGGGTTTTAACTTTAACAAGCTTACTTCTGATGGCGACAGAAATGTTGACTCAGATCGACTTGGACCAACCACTGTTGTCTGGCTTCAACATGGCGACGTTCATATCATTTAAAAACACAGATTAAATTGGCTTCATTTAGGTGGAACTGGGAGAAGGGTACTTTCTATCACTATGACATCAGTCCAGTTCTATTATACAGTCAACGTCATACCAAATACTCTAAAAATGGGACTCAAAACCCTTGTTTCCACTGAGGGGTCTGCTACGGTCCTGTAAGGTACAGTACGGTCTATTCTGGTTAGCGTTTCTACTCAGTTAAGTCTCGCTTCCACTGAGCAGTAAGGTGCAGACTGCTAGTGTGTCATTGTGTCACTGTAGTGCGACAACTAGAAAAGCAACAGGAGCTCGTCTTTTTCTTGCTTTACTTTTTATACATTGTGGTTAACAGGAATTTATTTGAAAGAAAATTGCAAGATGAATACTGCTGTAAAATGCTTACAAATGTTAGCTTAAATTAGCACTTTTTTGCTGTTTTCTAATGTCGTCATCACTTTCTGCCAATCAACGGGTGGCTACAGCCCCTCTGCCCCAAATGTTCTGTTCCACTTTTCAATGGAATTGATGAAGACCCCCACGAGGTACGGTTAGACAATAGTTAAAGGGTGCTCCAAATACTGGACCGGACCAGACTGTGGAAACAAGCCTAAATCCTCCCTGCTTGACACTCAGCATTTACGGGTTGGATTAGGGGTGTTAACCACCAAATGGTTCTCGGGCTCAACTCAAAGGAAGGGTCAAATGCAGAGAACAAATATTCCGAGCCTAAGTGTGTGACAACTAATGAATTTACCTTTAAGTAGATAAAATGTCTGCTGAGATCTGAGTGCGTGAAAGCTTGTGCTGGAGTCAGATAAAAGTTGGGTGGACAGCGGTTTTCATTTTCATTACCTGTCAGAGTGATGGGAGAGTCTGAAACATTGTGTTAGTGCTTCATAATAACCTTAACTAACTGCGTTAGGCAAGGATGCGCTCACGCTCTGATTTAATGAAATAGCTCCTCAGGGATGAAACCCAGAAAGAAAAACCTACAGTGTGAAACCATGTGGAACTACACAAGAGAAGTGCACTTTGGATATGGCTGTTAAATTTATTTATTTTTGGTATTCTTATGTCTGTTATAGAGATTTAGTCTGAGAAATGTAATTTCATTGACATTTGTTGTTAAAGTCCCACTCTGATCCTCCTATTTTAAAAGCGTTCCCAGTAGTCTTTTAATTATGCTAATATCGTTTTTAGCTTAAAACCAAAAACTTGTGTCGTGATGGAAATAGTTACTACAAAGTGGTAGGACTTCATTAGATATTCGCCTCTAAGTTGTGGGCGGGACCGTTGACGCATATCAACCCCGCCCCCTCTTCCCCTCACTGTTTTGAAAGCATCTGTTCCTGATGCACAACAGTTTGAATAAAGAAACACTCAGAAATGTAATTCTAAGCTTAATTTTCTAGATATGTGTCCTCCATCATCAGAAAAAAGCCAAAACCATGAGAGTGGGTCTTTACCAGTTACATCCTAAATTCATAATGTTTTTCCGACATGATCTTTGACAGTAAGCATGAGGTTGCAGTGAGCTCTGAATAATTTGTCAAGAGTAAGTGGGACATGAATAATTAAGGTTGGGGATACACAGAGCTGTGTTCATGGCAGGGCGAGAGGAGTGGGAACCTTCTACTTCCTGCTTCGTGCATGTAGTTAATCAGCCCTCAAATGGAATCCATTCATTTGTCAGAGCTGCATTGTCTTCAAGTGGCATAGTTAAGGTTGTGCCACGCTGTGAAAGTAATCATAGATGGTAATGAGAGCAGTGAAAAATCGGATAGATATACAAACAATCGCCGTGAATTTATAAAAACAGTGGGTGACATTTTGAAATGTGACAGAGCGTCATGTGTGCACAGGTGGACATCGTGTCTCCATGGCTCTCACACAAATCGCTGTATCCAAGAGAGACCGTTTATTGTATAGAGAGAGAGAGACCCAGGCTGGAGGCTTCTGGAAAGTGGAGTTGCCATGGCAACAGCAAGCCATGAGAGATGCTGCTTGGTCTTGTGATGTGATGCTCTTCATGGAGGGAGTCTGGGTGTGGGGATTGCCCAGCGATGAGCAGAGGGAGAGAAGCGGGCGTTTAAAGTTAGAAACCCGTGTCTCCGGAGGGCTCCGTCTCGGCTCTTTTTATATTTGTGTCTCGGCAGATTCCCGTCTGCGGCGCTGCTTCACACATCTGCAACCTCTTTTTACTGTGTCACCTGATTTCTGTATGTTTTTCTTCGCTTTATTCCAAAACCAGATGTCTGTAGCTCCCTTTGCTGTGAATTAAGAGCAGTCAAATGTAAATACTGTCAGGGTGTTCTTAATGGCTTTGTGTCAGTTTATGAATTTTGGTAAATATTTAGAGATTGGGTTTTATTTTGTGATGCCTTTGCTGGAAACAGAGCTAGGAAACACCAGCAGTAAAACCAGCATCTCTGCCATAATATGTGATTTCACAGGAATTCCGTTTGTGCATTTAGTCTTTCAAAATAAGTCAAACTTTTCGGCCATTCTCAATACCAGAAAAACAGAATATGTCATTTAAAAGCCTTGAAATTATTTGGTAAAGATTACTCTTCAAAAATATCTTCAGTAGGGGTTTGTATTGGCATGAGTCTGGCGATATGATACATATACCGATACATGTCTCACGATACAATACAAATCGCGATATATCCCAACACCAGGGGTCTGCAACCTGCAGCTCCAGAGCCACGTGTAGCTCTTTCACCCCTCCGGCTCTCTGGTCAAAGAAAAATGCAAAGGTTTTAGTTTAAAAGGTAGCTGTAAATTAAAGTAAAATGACTTATCATTGTGCAAACCTCCAAACCACAGTAGCCACAGCGATTTGATAATCGAGAACTAAACATTTTGACAATCTCCAGTGTTTTAAGTGTACCTCATGTCTAAAAAAATACCCTGAGGGTCACTTTATTAGCTCTTTTTTCACTTTAGTTTGTTAGATTTGTGAATTCCCGACTAAGAAGCACCACAAATGTTCAAAAGTAAAATGTTTTTCTTTTCACTACTTATATCATACTATCTAATTTTTAGTTTTAGAAGTTAGCTTTAAGATTAGCTCCATTGAGATAATCCTGTGACACTGGAAGTCTTTTATTTTGAAAGGAAGTCATATGAAACTCAATTAAAAGTTATAAACTGTTTCATTTTTGGAAAAAAGACATTTCTCTTAAAGTTAGTTTTGTTTATGCAAAAAAGCTTATTTGTCTTTATCATAAAAATAATAACACAAATGGAAAGTACAGTAGCGTCTTGTCTTTCTAAAGGTGGCTCCTACTGGGTTGTGGTCAGTGAAAAATCGACCCAAATGGCTCTTTAGGTGTTAAAGGTGGCCCAAGCCTGTATCCGAACAATTTTTCACTTTTTGTTAGAAAAAACTCCACCTGAATATTTCTTTCATTGTAATAAAATGGTAAAATTCAAAAGAAAAAGCCAATTCTTTCCATAAACATTAAAATGTGATGAAGCAGCATGACAGGATGAAGGAGAGCATTTGAATGTCGCTCAGATGCTTTATTTTCATGACACTGCACTGCAGTCAGTAGCTCTATTTTCTCACACGAGGAAGTAAAATCGTATTTGACAATTTATTGCCACGATGACATCACTCTGATTCATCAGGTCACTGAACTGGAATCTATACCTGTGAAGTTTGACAGAAGTTTATCAGAAGCTTGTTCTTTCAGACTCTTGTTGTTTTGGTTGTGGTGTAGAAAATTTGTAGATGAAAAGATAAAGGTCAGTTGTTGTTCACTTTTTGGCATATGTCGTTACGGGTCATTATAGATTTGCATAGGTGTTTTTTTGGCAGAGTTTTACCCTGGAGGCCCTTCTTGACACAATCTTGTACTGTATGTTATCTGGGCTGGGGAGACCCACACCTGTGGCTACACCGCAACCAGAGGCAACATCCAGAACATCTCAGCTTCATAAAGATCCGAAATAAACCAACATGTGGAGCTTTGACTGAGTTTGGCGCTGAAGTGTTGTATTATGGAAATCATGGCAAGTTTGTGGCGGAGTTTCACTTCTAAATTGATTAAATTACAAGCTCACAATTCAACCGAATTTCAATTAAATATCAATTTATTTGTCAGATTTACCATTCTAAAGTAAATTGAGTTTGTTTCTGTAAATGTTTTACCATTTAATAATGTAATCTGAGTAAAGATAAATTTTTTGTTGATTCGGTTTCAAATTAGTACCATAAAAATTAAAAAGGATTTTTTTTCAACTGAAGAGAAAATCATTTAATTAATTTGAAATAACGAATTTTTTAAACCCATCTTGGTGCATTATTGTAACGTATTGAAATATGTATTTTGTGAGAAACTACTCTATCATTTGTGTCAATACGTGCATTTTGGTAAATATTTTGTGACATAATGTGATCTGTGTGCTGGAAACAGTGCCGAGAAACCCCAGCACATCCGGTATCTCTTCAATCAAAATGTGATCGCACAGGAACTCAGTTTTTGAATTCAGGATTTCAAAATAAAACCCCTAATCTGTCATTTTCAAGTACAAAAGAAAGATAATTTATTTAAATACAAATAAAATCTTACTTACCAGCCACGAGTAAAAACACCACTACTTACAAGTCACAAAATGGGGCAAAGCTTTGATAATTAACATGATGTCTTTTATCATAATGTGTCTCCCTATATTTTGCAAAAGCAACATTTTACACTTTTAATAGCATCTTCTGAGAAATCATCTTAACTGAATCTATTTTACCTTAAATCTTTTACCTTGCAAAGGCAAAGTTTCCTATTATTAAACAATGGAGTGATTAAAATAAACATTTGTACAATTAAAAACACTACATTTTTAAAGGGTTCAAGCATAAACTCTTTTCTTCACTCATTGATACCTGCCCAGGACAGCCATAAACCCACCTGTGGCCGATAAAAGGCTCCAGCTGGGTTAAGATTCTTGCTCAAAGGCACCACAAGAGGGGAGCAAACACTGCTGGGCATCTGTCCCATCCAGGTGCAATCCTACCCGTTTGGGACTGTGTGTGGTTTCATTTGTTTGTTTTTTTTTTTTTTTCAATAAGAAGTGAAGCAGAAATAATTTTCTCCATCCTGAATTGTTGCTTTATTTACTTTTTATGCTTAGTCACTGTTCAGTAACAATGACAAGACATAAATTATCACTTGGTAAGTTAAATTTAAATTCAGATTTATTTCAGTTTTACATCATAAATGCAAAACAAGTTAGACTTAGCAATAATTTAAGTTTTTGGGGACAATTTTGAAAATAGGATTTTATCTTTAGTTAGATTTTCTAAAGCTGGGGTGTCAAACATACGGCCAGATGGTTTAATCCGACTTGGTCATGAAGAGAGAAAAGTACAAGAATGTTAAAAAATTTTTTTAGCCCAGTCCTGTGGCAAGTTATGGTTATTTAAAGAAATTGGCGCAATACGCAATTCTGCCACTAGGGGAAGCAAAGGAAAAGAAATACCGACATAACAAGAGATCAAGAAACAAAAGTCATATCTTTGCAAATGCGTGCCACATCTGGGGAAGATGCAGTTGAGTTCTCTGCCAGCTTCACCGCTGTTGCTATAAAAATTATCAGGTGTGACATCACAATTACCAAAATGTCATTGTTAAAAAAATATTAATAAAAAATGTTCCAGTTGAAAACAAAAGCAAAGCTACAAATAACAAGTTGGCCAAAGGTTATTTTGCTATTATGATACTGGTCCGCCCCACTTGAGATCAGATGGGTTGAATGTGGTCCCTGAACCAAAATGAGTTTGACACCCCTGTTCTAAAGGAAAACAAAAGATTGATGTTGTGAATTGATGTAATTCTCCTTTGATCCCCAACCTGCTTGAAGCCTCAGCCCCACGTTGTGCATTGCTGTCTTAATGTTAATACTTCTTGTCTTTAGCTGTGTGCACGAGCAGTCAGGAATGGACCATGACTCAGCCGGTGCTGGAGCTTCACCTGGTGAGGACATACATCAGTTTTTCTATTTCTGCAGGCTTGCTTTGACCCCCTAAGTAAAGTTTTTGGTTCTTTTTTAGGGCGTTCTGGGTGGTCTTTGCAGCGGGAAGTCTGCTCTTGTCCACAGACACTTAACAGGAAGCTACGTGGCCCTGGAAAATGCAGAAGGTCGGTTGAGCATCTCCTGCTCGTCTGCATCTTCCTTGTTTGTTTTTCTGTGACTCGTCTGTGCAAATATTTAAGTTCTGAATGTTGTGTTCTGAGTCAAGCCGCTGTGTTTTCTTATATGCACTAGGACGCCAGTACATTAAAGACGTGCAGGTGGATGGACAGAGCCACCTGCTGATCATCAGAGAGGAGACAGAACTTCCAGGAGCTCAGGTAGGAAGGAAGCCGACCTTGATCATATG
Organism: Oryzias melastigma; assembly: GCF_002922805.2. Classification (NCBI taxonomy): domain Eukaryota; kingdom Metazoa; phylum Chordata; class Actinopteri; order Beloniformes; family Adrianichthyidae; genus Oryzias; species Oryzias melastigma. The sequence goes on along the minus strand of NC_050516.1, from coordinate 12,375,190 downwards.
AAAGCTTTTCAAGTAATAAATAACATTTTTTTTCTTTTTTGTCTGAAGTTTGCAAGCTGGGTGGACGCAGTTATCTTGGTTTTCAGCTTAGAAAACGAAACCAGCTTCCAGGAAGTTTACAAATTTTACCAACAGCTGGCTCTGCATCGACCCATCTCTGAGATACCTTTCATAGTCGTTGGCACTCAGGGTGAGAATCCGACACGCACCGTATGCACTTTGGAGATGTAGCCACGCTTGGACTGGTGCGACAGTTGTGCGATTTGTGCCACCTCCAGATAAGATCAGCAGCACCAACCCCAGAGTGATAGACGACGCCAAGGCCAGGCAGCTCTGCTCAGATGTACGGCGGTGTACCTACTATGAAACCTGTGCGACCTACGGCCTCAATGTGAACAGAGTCTTCACTGATGGTGTGTGTGGTGTCAAAATGTCAGATAGTTTTGGAAAATACTCACAGATCTGGAAGTTTCAACTTTATTCGGATCCTCTTCTTTTTTGCTTCAAAGCTGCTCAGAAGATCATGGCGGCCAAAAAGCAAGCTGCACTATTGGCTTCCTGCAGATCTCTTCCCAATTCTCCCAGTCACTCTGGAGGCTCCACACCAGTGTCTGGCATCTTTCCAGGACAGGTAGACCTCAAACACAGCCTACATTGGGTCATTTTTTGTTGTTCCATCAAATTTTAGGACTGAGTTGTTAAAATTGATTAAACAATCTAAGCTTAATAGGTCAATAATCGATACATAAAAGTAGAGATTGGTCTAACGCATAAAGCTAAAGTCAGCTAGCTTGATGCTAATGTTTAGCGGAGTTTCCCATAGGACGGCTAATGCTAACGCTCGGTTGACCTAAACATACATTGCTGACTAAATTAACATCTTTCTCAACTCACAGGCATGAATTTTCCAAACTCTTGTAAGGAAATACATTTTAAAGTAACCATTTGGGGTCTAAAACACACTTTCTTCTTCTTCTGTAATAAGGTGTAATACTATGGCGCGATTGAGCGCCACCTAGTGGCCAAACTGAAACACCCTCCAGGAGAGGCAGAACAATCGTTGGAGATTCTCCGTTTGAGAATCCATGTAACGCTGTATGCTACTAACAATCTCATTAATATTTCACTAATATATTTTACAATATGTGAACTGTGCCAGATTCATATCAATATATTCAAAATATAAATAGATTGTTAATATATTTCTAAACAAAAGTGTCTAAATGTTTAAACTCTGAATTTAATTGAATCAAATTGAATTTGGTGGATCGAAAGAATTGAAAAAAAAAATCGTAATTGAGTCAATCCAGGCTCTGGTGAATCAAATCGAATCAATTCTGTAAATTATTGGCGATACCCAGCCCTATCAAATTGATCTTCTTCTCCTTCCTGTATAGGCCAGTAACGGCGGTCAGAGCAGCGATTACTCGTCCTCACTTCCCTCCACTCCTGTGATCAGCCACAAAGAGATCGGCAGAACATTGAAAGGAGAGAAATCCGACAGCGCCGGGCCTGGGTCGGTCCGCAGCGTCCGCAGGCGCACTCCCAGATTTGCGGTAGGTGATGAAATGAGGGGATAGAGAGATTAGCTTTTATTATTATAATAACTATAATTGTTTTTACTTATCAATTGTCGATAATGTCGAAAATGTACTGTAGCACTCTGAAGGAACAGCTTCAGCAATTAATTCTCTTTCCAGTTCCTTGGTTGTGCTGCTGTTGACACTTGATGAGTTAGTTTCAACATTTCAAGGATGTTATCTGCAGTAATTGTTTTTGTTCCCTTAAGACCTCCGAAAAATTCAATGAAGCATTATGTCTTTATATTGTTCACACTGTCCTCAGAATCACAATGTTTATGTTTTCCTTGCTTTTGAAACACAGAGTGGTCCAAAATCTGATCATCAATTTAAAATAAAGTCTCCGCGTGGTTCCTATGTAACATTAACAGTAAATGGATAGATAAATTGTAGAAAACCTCAGAAAACTGTTTTTGGCAGCAGAATGTTTGTGATGGATCATCTGCAATGATGTGATACTGTGTTTTTCTGCCAGAAGAAACATTACAGTTAAAAGAGTCTATACTTCATTAATAATAAGTAATAGTTCTAACTTATTGCTCCCTTCCTGGCATTGATGTGATAATTGGTCCCATTTCCTCTCCTCCAGGGCCGCAGAGGAAGTGATTCCAATAGAAGGAGTGCAGACTATAAGGGGGATTTTGGCATCGGTCGCTCCATTCCTATCAAACAGGTAGGGACTGATTTGCACTTGATAAAGAGTCAGATGTGAAGTATCTGATGACCCTCCGAGGAGGATATCGTGCTCGCGCTCACTGCGTAATGTGCAAAGGCAGTTTCATCACGAGGAGTGATGAAGTGCTGCCACCCCCCATGTGAGGCTGGTGAATCGATGGTGGGTGTTGTTGGCAAGCGGCGGTCATTATGCTACATAAATGTGCGAAATGAACGCAGGAGACGTTAGCAATGAATTCTCAGTCCAGTTTTCTTACCCCTGTCAGGGCGTCCTACTGAAGCGCAGTGGAAACTCGCTGAACAAGGAGTGGAAGAAGAAGTATGTCACACTGTCCAACGACGGCATTCTGACCTATCACTCCAGTGTGAATGTGAGTTGGCGTGTTAGCACGGTGCTGCGGAGCATGAGGCTGCTGAAAGCGTGACTAATGTTTGATGGCAGTCGTTGATGTCGGCCTTGACAGGAGTACATGCTGAACGCCCCGGGGAAAGAGATGGACTTGCTGCGAGTGACGGTGAAGGTGCCGGGAAAGCGACCTCCTCGCGCCGTGCCCACGTGTGGTCCCCCTGCTGGACTCAACGGGCGGGTTAAAGATGTGCTTGGACCCGAGGGTAAAGACTGACACGCAACAAGGCGGGATGTAGAGACTCCACATACTGCATCACTTATTTACGGTGGCCCTGTAGGACAAAACACATCAGCAAATCGCTCGATGAAAACAAATTTTAAGGATCACAATGACAATTGAAAAAGCTAAATAAATAATTAAAAAATAGCATAACATAAAAAAACATTTTGGAAAACAAACATAATTTCCAGAAAATAAAATGAAACGTTAGAAAAACAAAACGCAATTCAACTTTATATGTACAGCACTTTTCCTGCTACAAAGAATCATAGAGGGCTTTCCACAATGAAATAAATAATAGTAATGCAAAAAACAATAAATACATAAATAAAAACACATTAAAAACTCAGTACATATGCACATCCCATAAGTACAATCAAATTATATCTAATTAATTATTAGTAAAATATATTAAATCAAATTTTAGCATGTGGACATGTAAAACAATGTAAAAGATATAGTAAAAATTTGTTTTAAGTTAAAAAAAAAAATGGTTGAAGCCCTAAGATCCTCAGACAGGTGGTCCCACAGGCTTATGCTTAGTATAATAAGAATAAAAATCCAGAAAAGGTAGATACTTATGGGACATTGCTGATTGGATAATGACGTCTGTCCATCATTTCAACTGATAGTTATGTAAGGGATAATGCCCAACAATGAGTGAATTATCAGAAATTAATGCATGCCATGGAAGCCTGGAATGTCCCCCGCTTTGGGTTGGACGGTTGGTTCTGCAAATTTATGATAATACACACTACGAAGGGCGTTGTCCGTCTTATACTAGTCATTTACAAAAGTAATAAATCTTCTATCAATTTTTAGTACCTTTTTCTTTTTATTTTTTGCTTTAGATCGCTTTTTGGTTTAGATCTTGTGATCCAAGCAAGTTACTTTCTTGTATGATCTTAATGAATCCAGAACATTTACCAAGAGTGCATTGTTCTGTCTGAGATTCTGTTAGTTGTGTTGGTTTCTTGTGTTTTTTAAGGTGGGCCCCGTTTAGCTCAAACTAAAGCTCTAAATTGAGATAATTTTTTCCTTCTTCCATATATAGATGCCATGCTGAACAACATTGGAAGATCAAACCTGATCAGTGAAACGAATGCAGTTTAGATGAAAGCAATACATACAATAAATACAGTTGTCCAAAGAGATTTAGTGAAAAATGACATGTGCAAACCTGTAAACCTGAAGTTTCTAAAGTAAAACAGATTTAGCCATCAGAGGCTGCAGTCATTTCAGTGTTTGTAAAGAGCTAAATTGTCTGAAAATTATTTTTAAAAGCCCCTAAAATTCTCTTGTAAAGTTTGACTAAAGGTCTCCATCCTTGGTGCACCTTTATCTCTTTACAACTTCCTACAATATTTTTCAAACTTTATGTTAATGTTTGGTATGTTTACAGAAAATTTCCAAATGGAATATTTGGAAAAATCTAACGTTAATTGTTTTTGTTAGTCCCAGTAAGTCCAGGTAGCCTCCTGCAGGCGGGGGAGATGGAGGAGCTCGGTGGGACGATGTTCCTAAGGAGTAACATAGGAATGCAACAGTGTTCTTCCACGCTATCCAACAATGCTCCAGGCGTTGGTGAGTAACCTCAGGGCATTTTGCTTAGAACTCTAATAAAACAAATTAAAAATATGACTAACCATGCTTTTTATTGTCTTAATGGGGGGGTGGTGGGGATTCATGTCACTAGATTCTGCAGTTGAAGGAGTCTCCAGCTCGTCTTCCACCAAAGATGCAGGTTCTGCTTCCCCGCTGGCAGACAGGAAGAAGCATCGCAGAAAGAAGAGCATGAATCAGAAAGGAGATTCAGCCATGGGCCAAGCAGATGGTACAGTAAATGCTGCCCGTGTGTTTAGATAAACAGTCTGTTACAATGACGCCACATCTCATCACTTAAACTGAAGCCGAGAATTAATCACAAAAGTAATAATTGGATACAATCTTTAATATAAATTAATATATTGAATTCCTCTGCTTCTGTGTATCTTCTCTTTTTTTTCTTACAGCCAAACGCAAAATGTGGAAACTCAAAAGTTTCGGTAGCTTAAGGAATGTAAGCAAGACAGGTAATGTTCATGAACATGTCTGTTTGTCACTCAATGCAGATTCAAACTTCCTCCTAACATTTTCAGTTTGTTTAGTTCAGCACATTTGTATGTTTTGTGTTCATAAAAACATAAATTACATGTCGTAGTGTGTCAAATTATAAGGAATCCTCTGCTAAAGTTTCTGTGATTCATCTCCATCTGATGTGAAATTGCGCCTGTGTGTTTCAGAGGAGGACAACTTTGACTTCCTCGTCGTGTCGAGCACGGGGCAGACGTGGCACTTTGAAGCCCAGAGTGTGGAGGAGAGGGACTCCTGGGTCCAGGCCATCGAGAGCCAGATCCTGGCCAGCCTGCAGCTCTGCGAGAGCAGCAAGAACAAGGCCAGCAAAGACACTCTCTGCATTTCACACTTTGACTGCATGACATTTTCATCTCCAGTTACAGACAAAAATAGTTCCCAAGACGTCTGATAAAAATTAGACACACCAGCTGAAGGAGGACTTGAAATACTTAAAGATTTCATCTCATTTTCACAACTTGTGTGTAAAGAAATGCCCTAAAGGCAAGTCACACTGACTGAATTAAACTAAAGCAGAGAGCAGGTACTCCATGTGGGTGAAACCTACAAAACTGGATCAAAAATCAACAGACAAACACGAACACGGATGAGAAAAACGGTTGTTAAGAAGATTTCACAAGAACAAAATAAACGTACCTACACGTGGCATAAATATTGGTATAGCTCTGCTTGTGAAAGAAAATCTGAGCAATAATTGTCCACCTCAGGTCTTTTAGTCAGCAGGAAACTGCATGGACATGGTCTTAGAACTTTAAAATGCTTGTATTTGTTATTTTTCCTTAAATCCTGAAACAATTCTCTTTTCTTCCTTTGTCTTTAGTTTGGTACTCACCCTGTTACCAAAAAGCAGAGAAGCTATTTCCACCTTTTAAATTAAAAGGCGAGGCTCCCTATGGACAAATTATTTCCATCTTTTAAGGAGCTCCAGTCTTTTTCATAAGTCTTCTTTATTATTTTTTTCTTAAAAGGACAGCAAATAAAAGTCTGCTTTTTGTTTTCATTGGATGATTTTCAGTACATTTTTATTTAAGAGTAAATTTGTCAGATTCAAAGTGTTTTAATGACTATTGTACACATTAACTGTACTAACAAGGTACTAACAAATCATACGTCTGCATTTACAATACCTTCTGCCAGTACCAGTGCATATCACAGTGAAAAACAGCAATTGACTGAGACAATAGGCAGTTGGGAAAAAGACAAAAAAAAAATTAATTAATCTCTACTTCCTTTTATTTTACCTAAAGACCCATTCCAATCAATTAAAATTGTGTTTTGAACAATTTCTCTGATGATAGAGGACATATGTAAAGAAAATTAAGCTTAAAATTGTCTTCCTTTGTGTTTCTTGATTCAAATCTTAGTTTTTCTCATCCGAGCTAGAATCTGGCTCAGAACTGTACGGCCGGAAAGTTCCAATATTGCTCACCATTTTTGTTGCACCATTAATGTTAGGTTGCCGTTGTGAGGGGCTGTAAGCTAGCTGGAAAAAGTGTAAACAAAGGGATGAAGGGAAATAAGAGCAGGCTTACTCCACAACTCAGAGCTAAATCTCTAATGAATTATTGAGAAAAAAACTACAGATTTTTTTTATTTTGGCTAAACACAGCATAATCATAATCAAAAGACCACAAGGAATGGAGTGAAAAAGGATTGGAGTGGGACTTTGAACAAGCTAACTTGCATGGGGCAGTAGGGTCAAAAAAACACAACTGTCATTTCTGGTTAATTTTTCTTATTTAGAAATGGTTTGAATCACTCAAAATTCATTTATGGAACATTAAGCACAGAGCAAAAAAAAATGTATGTGTAATAACCCTGATGAAACTAGTTTAAAATGAAAACTAAATATATTTTTAACCGTAGTGTCAAACTTCAGGCATGAACGGCTGCTGGTTTTTCAGAAACCCTGTTTCATCTGCTGCTGATCACCTGGATCAGGTGTGTTTGGCCAATAAGGAGCTTCAATGGCATCTGTCAATCAAGGCCTGGATCTTGACAGCCCTGATTTAGAACCTAAAAACCCAAAGTCAAATGACAACAGTCTAAACAACCCAAATCAACACAGGTCTAAAGTTGTTTTTTCAATATCCGATACCTGTTGCTTTCCTCATTTGATTGTAATGGTTTTCTGTTTTTCTCTCAGGATGGAAGGGACAGCCAGAGCGAGGCCGTGGCGCTGCAGGCCATCCGGAACGCAAAGGGCAACAACTTCTGTGTCGACTGCGATGCTCCAAGTCAGTAACACAACCACTAGCTTCACCTTACAGTGCACCTAGATAGCAATGATGCTGGATGAGCTTTACATTTATCATAAAAACTGTTTGGTTTTAAGGTAAATGTTTCCTGGAGAATCTGCTGTTAAAAAAAAGCTAAATGTAAATGAAAGAGCATGTGCTCATTTCTTGCTAATCCTATTTTTTCAATATTGTTCTGCAATTTTAGTTCACGTTATAAACTGACCAATCAGATGTCACAGTAAAAGTAAGTGGTTGCTTTAAACATTAGTTTGACAGCCCGCTTTCTATTGGCTAGAATGGTTGCTATAAAAAATGACTGACCGATTTGGGCCAATCGGCGCTTACTGACGACATCTGGCTTCAACATGGCGGCATTCGTATTGGAAAAAAAATGGCGACTGAATTGATTTCAATTGCTAGGAGCCTGAGGTTTATCATTTTCTACCCGTCACATGATCCAGTTCACGTGTAGAACCAATGGGCCAAACTGATGCTTCACAGGATGCAAGTCGTTTGTTTTGCTGGAGTTTAACCTTCTCTGTGGATCTTCCTTCTCTAAGATCCGATGTGGGCCAGCCTGAACCTCGGGGCTCTCCTTTGCATCGAGTGCTCTGGGATTCACAGAAACCTGGGGACCCACGTGTCACGGGTTCGATCCCTGGCTCTGGATGATCTGCCGCGAGAGCTCACGCTGGTCCTGAGTGCCATTGGAAACCACATGGTCAACAGTACGTGGGAATCCCGCACGATGGGTCACCGCAAACCAGCACCTGATGCTACTCGGTAAAAGACTCCACCTCCCAACTAAAGGCTTCAATTCTATATTTATTTCCTTATTTTGCTATTTGTGCTTACAGCTTTTCTATCAAAGACATACCAATAAAACGCTGTTTTCCTGTGCTTCTTCAGAAAGGAGCGGGAGTCCTGGATTAGAGCCAAGTATGAGCAGAAGCTGTTTGTTGCGCCGCTGCCTCCGCCCACTCCCAGCGAAGGGCCAGACATCACTTTATCCGGCCGTCTTCTGTTGGCAGTGATGGAGCGCAACCTGCCCAAGCTGCTGCTCCTTTTGGCCCACTGCTCTAAGGAGGACATCAACGCCCCAGTGAGGCTCCTCTCCAGGTCGCTCTTCATGCTGCGGCTGCCCGGCTCCGCCCTCCACGCTGCCTGTCAGCAGGGGGATGTGGTGATGACACAGCTTCTTCTTTGGGTGTGTTTCCTCTTTAACTCACTTTATTTTTAACAGTTCTCATCACACTCCAACTTTATTTTTCTTGTATCGTAAAATTGTCCCCAGTGGTCCTTTAATCATGATTATGCCTTTTTAAGCCGAAATAATAAAGCCTGTGTCAACGTATTTTCTGCAGAGCTGAAGGAGTTTTTTTAGAAATTTGCCTCTTGAGTTGTGGGAGGGACTGTTGGCATGAAAGTTAGCCTCAGCTAATTTCCCATCAACCCTTTGCTTACACTCTCCTCCGCTAGCTTACAGCGCCTCACAAGCCCAAGCTAACAAAAAGCAATAGGTGTGTATGAGATCATGCAATCGGATGCAGATCGCCAGGATTGTGGTGCATGTTGGGTAGTTTTTGCTCTGACGTCACATGTCAATCATAAAAATATTGTGAGAAAAGCGTGGTTGCAAGGCACCTACCTAGGCGTGTGCAGCAGGAAATCTGGTGCTGCGCTAACTGCAAGCCGCTTCAAAACAATGCATTGTGGGAAACCGTGTCCTGACAGTTCTTGTAGTTCGACAGGATGCTCATTGGAAATGACTGGCAATAAATAAAGGGAATCTGGGTATTCTGAAACTCTTTCAGGAGAGTAGTTGTTGAAGCTTTCCTGCCTTGTTCTCCAACTGTGGTCAAAAGGCACAGGGGAGATCTTTCCAAAGGCTGCTCTCCCTCCGGGGTTCACCCCCCTGTTCAGACCCTCACAGCCTCCAGAGCGTGTGAAGCCGAAGAGGGTGTCTTAGTTCTTTTAGAGCGAAGGTCTTTTATCACTCCAAAGTGGCTCTCTGGCGAAAGAAAAATAAAACAATAAATTGTTCAAGGGTTGCTAACTTAGCATTGATTTAATTATTTTAGTTAAGTTGATTAGTTTATGGCTGAGGTGAATATAGACGATAAACTGTAATGGTTTTTATATCCTTACTGACTTCATTAGGCCTTGCTTCCTCTGCATTTCCTCCAGAATGATTGTTTATTTTGTGACTTTAAAGTACATTTTATCTTGTGCTGCATAGCAATAGTTAGTAGCTATTCAAAGGAGATTAGCTAAAATATATAGATTTGTGCTTTCTTCATGTACTTTTTCTACTGGATCATTTACTAATCCCGTTTCATGTTTACATGACTGCAGTAGTATATGAAAAAAGATGACAGCGCACCAAAGTAAACCAAAATTATGACAAGAGAAAATGTAATTTTTTTGTTTCGTGTTGTTTAGGAATGCATTTTGCTTTACTTGAATGTTCCTGTTTGGGACAGGAAGTCTTTTATTTTGAAAGAAAGTCATATGAGCTTCTGTCAAAAGTAAAAAACAATTTTACACTTTAAGAAAATTGCAGTTTATCTTGATATTTATGTAGCTATTCCCACACAAAAATAAGTATAATTCATGTTTATTATGAAAAATGACAATGTAATGATGCAAAGTAGTTTCAATTTTTTTCTAAAAGGTTGTAATAAAATAAAAAGGCTTTGTGGCTCCTAATAGGTTTTGATCAGCACCAAAATGGCTCTTTTACTGGCAAAGGTTGCAGACCCCTGTTTTAGAGGAACTCTCTTCATTACTTTTTCTCGCACTCCAAAAATGACAATGCGGTCTAACTTTTTCCTTTTCTTCATGGCCGGCGTGCACGACCTCTCCCGTGCACACGCTCACACACTCTTCCCCTGCCCCCTCGTGCACCACGATGAGCTAAGACGCACAGGCTGCAGCCAATCACTGATGTAAAAATAAACAAGATTTCAAATCATCTGTGGTTATATGCGTTATTGTTACCTTTGAAGTTAACTTTAATTTAAATTGTTTTTTTTTTCTATGGAACAGTGTACATTAAATTAACCTGGCTGCTGTTTTTAATTGTTGTCCGCAGTCAGATGTTAAAAATGAATATAAAAGATATAAAAATCGAACTAAGGAGGTGAGGCGAGATGTTTTCTTGAATCACATTCCATCAAATCACGATGTCTTTGCACAATTGTCTAAAAAACAGCCCTGAAGTAGTTCAACTCCAGTCCCCACTGTATTTTTAGTCATTCCTAATCCAGTTTGTCTTTGTTTTCCTCCAGTATGGCTGCGATGTGCGATATCGGGACGCTCAGGGGCAGACTGCGCTCGCGTTGGCCCAAAGCGCAGGCAGCCAGGAGTGTGTTGACATCCTCCTGCAGCACGGATGCCCGAACGAACCGGCCCCCTCCATCCCCCAGACAGCCGGCTTTGCATCACCGGGAACACCCAGCTTCCCAGTTGCCATGACACCCAGCTTGACTGCTGCCACGACTCTCAAGATGCCGCACAAGAGCGGCGCCGCCAACCTGAGTTATAGCACCTCCAAAAGAGCCGTGTCATAATCACAGCGGTGAATGTGAGCTTTTATGCTTTGCCGTCATAGTGTCTGTGCGTCCACAGCAGGACTCGGTGCTCGGGATGATGCACTTCTTAGGGTTGGGGGGAGGGGGGCAGATGGGGTTTTAGAGGTGAGCGTTTCAGGTATGCAAACCTGTAATTTCTCCAAAACAAAAAGGAAGAAATTCTTCTGCCTACTTGTGACGCTTTTACCAGGAATGTACTCCACTGTTTTTCTGCGTTCATTTCAAATTACGTTGCCAATATTCCACTTTTTCCTTCATTCTGATAAGAATGGAAATCTCCCTGCAGCCTCAAACTGCTTATATGAAGTATGAAAGTGAAGAGCTGCAATAAAAAAAAACAGCCAGGTGACGGTGGCTTTCATCAAACTCTTATCTGAACTCTCAGATAAAAATTTTGACATGAATGTGAGTTTACCAGAGCTGGTCATTCTGTGCATAAATTGTGTATTCTGTGTGTTGATGTGAAAAAGACGGTGAATGAAATGAGGAAGCTGTTTTAAAGAGTTAAAAAAAACTGCCTAAAGTGTATTGATAAAATAGTAAAATTCAGAAAAAAGTGCTTAATTTTCCAGGTTGTTAATGTATGATTTGTACAGTTACAGTCGGTTCTGTGTATAAAACTTAAGTGGTTGCTTATTGCTGTTCAGAGATTTACTGTACAGTTTCACTTTTTAATTTGATAAACACCTGATTACTGAGATTTCTATGTTACGTCAAGTGTTTCTGACTTAAATACTTTGCAGGATGTGCACATTAGAATGCTAACACACAGTCATGTGAAAAAGAAGCTTGTTTCTCTTTAGTCTTAATGGCTTAAACGTTAGGAGTTTATTAAAAGCTATGGCATTAGGAGAACTTAAAATATGAAGAGATCATTTTCCCGTCGGACCAAATTTTTTTAAATTATTATGGATTGGTTGACGTTTTTGCCTCATGGTTTTATCTCCTTGAGTTTGCAGAGATGTACATTTCTCTTATGGCTTCAGGGTAAGAATTTCAACCTAAACTTAACAAAACTTTAAGATTGCATAAAATAGGAAGTACCAAAGTGCATTTAATGCTGTGATCATAGTTCTCCCTGCGTGACCCAGTTTCAGACGGTTTGGTTGCAGTTCTTTTTAAGTCCTGTTGCTTAACAATTAGGCCCACATCATGATTCTTCCTCCAATGACACTAAACAGTGGCTTGTGTTCATATTTATTCACTTTGTACTGAAAACTTGTGTCAAATATCTCCACTGTGATATGGTGTGCTTTAAAGATGTGAAAAGGCAGCTTTGTAGATTGAAGTTCAGCTTAAATTGTTTTTTTTTTTCTGAAAGCCTTTTTAAATCCTCTACATTTGTTGTGCTTTCTACAGTCGCTGAGCCCCCCCCCCCATTGCAGCAAAGAAAAAAAAAGTGCAAACAAACAAAAAAACTGCTGCCAATAACACCAAACACAGCTACAAAAAAAATGCTGCAAATGAAAAAGCCCTAACAGAAATTGACTAGGTTAATTTGGACTTTAATTGCAATAACATTTTATCTGTCAGTTGGTTCCACTCAGATGTATTTTCAACTCTCAGTGCCTACTGGTACTTGTGGTTTTTGGGATTTTGTTTTTTTGGGGGGGGTAGACACTGTTCTGGAGTGAGACTATGCGGTGATACATGTTACTGTTTTTCTGCATATTTGAGCAAAGCTCCAGATCTCTATTTTTCTCTCATTAGTGGTCTTTCTGCAAACTGGGTTTCTCTGTGTTAACCAGAGCAACAATAAACCAGCATCTTCCAGTTTGCTGTCAAACCTGGCCAAACCAAATAATTCATTAAAAAGTACAAATAGTGACATTGGACACTGACATCTTCACTTACTTTCTTGTTCTTTTTCCTATTTGAATCTTGTTCTTTTTTTTCCTTCTCACAAGAGTCTGTGCACAAAAACAATCCTCAATAATCCACTTCCGTTGTGGCATTTTATTTGCAGCATTTTTTGTAATTTTCAGTATTTCATTTTATTTGCAGCATTTCTTTTTGTTTGCTGCGTGTCATTTTATTTGGAGCATCCTTTCATTTGCACTCGTTATTTACATTTTATTTGTAGAAATGTTTGGTATGTGCAGTGTTTTATTTTGTTCAGAGCCTTTTCTTCATTTGCAGCATTTCTTTTAATTGAAGTGGTTCGTTTGATTTGAAGCATTTCTTTTATTTTAAGCATTTCTTGTTATTTGAAGAATTTTTTGTTTTTTAATTCTGTTTGAAAATTTACAAAAATACCTGAAGTTTTTCATTTCCTTTATTAGCAGAATTTCTTTTAATTGAAGTGGTTCATTTGATTTGGAGCATTTGTTTTGTTTGCAATAGCATTTCTTTCAATTGCAGCATTTCTTGTTATTTCGAGGGTTTAAATTTATTTGGAGCATTTCTTTTAGTTACAGTGTTTCAATTTGCAGCCAGATTTATTTTTATTTGCAGCATTATTTTGTTATTTTGAGCGTTTCATTTTATTTGGAAAATATTTTTTGCTGCATTTCTTGTTATTTGCAGTATTTCTTTCATTTGCAGCATTTGTTTTATTTGCAGTATTTCATGTTATTTGGAGTTTAGTTTCATTTTCTTTTTTGTTTGTTTGTTTATTTGTTTGCACAGAAACTTTTTTGTGCTGTGTTGGCAGATCTCTGCAACTGTAATTTTCCTTCCAGTTTTACCAGCTTCAGATTCACATTTAAAGCTCTCCAAACTGTTGATTTTCTTTTCTCTGTGATTGGCTGATGCTCTCTCGGGAAGATTGGCAGCAGGAAACCTAATTCTTAATGCGGGGCTTTGAGTTTAGTTTACTAAATGCAAGATTTTGTTGAAATATTTCTGAAGCAAACAGTTAAAGAGGATGAGGCTTGTTTTTCATGTGACTGCCGCTCACTGTTGAGGTAATAACAGACATGTGAATGAACAAGTGAACTGACTGAATGTAGACAAAAAGAGATGATTTACCTATTTCAAATCTTAAAGTGTTTTTTCAGATATATTGTTCTTTCATCTGACATCCTTCCTTCTTTCCTTAGGAGAAATTAAAAGTTTGTTTTGACCTATGAAAACCTCTCCTCTGTTAAATCTGCTCCTGGATGATGTTTGTAAGTGAACGCAAACATAAGGAATGTTCTCTGTGTTTTCTTAAAAAAAAAAAAAAAAAGGCAAAATATCAACCTTCATGCAGTACTCAGTGTTGTTTGTGTTTACCTGTCTGTTTCTGTGACGTGAGCATCTATTCTTTTCCAAACTCCTTCAGTGAATCACAGAGGATTCATTGTCAAGACCTTTGACTTCCTGCAATGCTGTTTTTCTTTGAGGTTCAGTTTGTCTGTTCAGATTTTATTGACCTTTTTTGATCCCTCAATAAACTATAAGATTTCCACACAGGAGTTTTAGATTAAAGCTGAAGCACATTCAGCTCAGTCGCATTATTTTACCGACGTCCTCCAGCTTTTCAGACATCATCTGGATCAAACTGGTTCCTCAACAAACGCCGTTACCAGCTTCGACCTACTTCTTTGTAGGTCAACGTAATGGGCTTATTTATAAATTGAAGGAGAATCTCGGTGGAGGTTTCATTTTCTCGGAGTCACTGTTAATTTCTTTTGTCATTTTACAGAGATTTTCAGACTCTTTCAGTGTTTTCCATAAATAGATAGAAGCTCAAACATCTAAACATCTTGTCTGCTCCTACAAAGTTTGTTTTTGGAAAGAGTTTTATGCATTTTGACTGTATTTGCTCACACTACAAACCTGAATTTCTTTTGCTGTTACATCTCATGGAAAAATGTCACATTTTTTGTCTTTTTACATCACTATTTTAGGAAAAGGGACAATATTTAGAGGTTTTACCAAGCAATTATAGGAGTTTTACTGAGCTGAATGATAGAAAATGATAAAACATAAAGTGACATTTCATATTTTTTTAGCTGCTTTGCATTAATTAATTCATTAAATTATGGAATTTTAAAGAGTCAGCAGCTGCTGACTATTGATCAATGATTATAACCAGTTTTCTTTAGTTGGCATTTTTTCCACTTTAAAATATAATTCCAGCCAAATACCTTCTAAAAGTACAAAAGCGTTTTGTGTAGACCATCCTATACATGCAGCAGTCTTTATTGATTCTGGTTCTGCTGAAGATTTTTTTCCTAATCTGTCATTATTAAAGGAGAATTTTTGCTTCTCCAATCTGATCTGTTTGTCATTCATAAAGCCTGTTGTCATTACATTAAAATAATCTGGCATTGTTTGAATTATCTGGACTGAACTGGATCATTTTTGAATCTATAAAACTCTGTCAAATGAAGTCTGGGCATCTTTGCTTAGACTGCTGACCCCGTGACCCGGTCCCGGATGAGCGGAAGAAGATGGATGGAAAATCAAAATTATGGAACAGATCAGCAGCAACAAAACAGTAGCTGACTGAAATAGAAATGTAACAAAACAGGTTTTTGCCATATATGTTACAGAAGCTCAGTTAGGATTTTAAATTATTTATTTCATTTGTTGGCTTGTTATGCATTCAGAAATAAGAAAAAAAGGTGCTAATATATTTTTTTCAACTGAATATTTCCTTGGGGTGTCATCAAGAGTTGCTGAGCTTCACAAAAGTTAATTCAGCAAAATATTGAAAAGTTTCTGTGATTGAAGGTCGAAACATGAATCTCATCTGTTGTGGTGGAATGGTTCAGAGCTGAGCTGATGTTTATAGGGTCTCATCCTGCATCCAAGCTCAGGTAAACCGTCCCAAGCATCAAAAATGAAGTTTAAAGCAAAATTCAGCGTCTTCACTAAACTCCTATTGTTACCCCTGAGAAAGTGCTCAGGGGGTGTTTGCTTTAAAAAACATGAATATCCGTGATTGTGAGGAAAAAAATGTAAAAAACCTCGTTGATAAGTGTAGCTTCAGTGAGCACATAGCAGTGCCTTTTTAAAATGTTACACTTGAAAAATAAAATGTGGATTTATGTTTTCCCAATAATCCAGACAAATATTACCCTTTTTTGAGTGTGTGTTTACAAGACTATACAACATGGAGAAAGGAGCCAGATTTCAGCTCTGTTACACCACCCCAGTGCTTAATAGTGTGTTAACATCTCTTCCTATGATTGCGTGATGCAGTTTCAGACAAATCTGCTAAAACGGCACTAGAACTGCTTGCAAATGCTCTCTTTTTTTTTGCATTTTCCTCATCTGCTTCAGATGTCTCTGGGCTGTTAGACAAAAGTAAAATCCTCTCGGTAAACTTCAGAGCAATCTCAGGAATGTGTGCCAGGAGCTCTGGGACAGCAGGGGGAACTAAATAAGGACAAAAAAAATGAATGCTTCACCGCTGAATAACATTTTTTAAAGGGACAGTTTCCAAAATATTTAAAAATCTTTTAAACTCACATAAAAAGAAAAACATTATAATCGAGAATAAATGACAAAAGAATCAAACGTGCATTCAGGGTTTCCCTGAGCATCTCCTTCCCCCACCATGCCCATGGTCCACATCAAAGGGAGCTATTCTCTCACACAAAACCACAGATCCCCAACATTTCTGCCAGTGCCAATATTAAAGCAGAGCCTGTCAGAATAAAGGATAAGAGGGTATGACGCAGCTCTCAAATCAATACATTCACCCGCACTCGAGCACTGAAGCAGAATTTTTAGATGAGATCTGACTGCGTTGTGTCAGATTTCTGTGCTCTTCAGTTCATCTGTTGCTGGAGTTTGTTTTCCCAAGGATGCAGGTTCTTGTTTTTAGACCGTGCAGCTAAAACATAGAGAAGGAACGTGCCGAATTTGACAATAAAGGTCGCTGTAGCAGAATGAATAATTAAACATGTATTTATTTTATATTTTTTGTCTGTGTTTTCCTGTAAGTAGACCATCCAATTAGGAAACCTAACAGCTGGCTGGAAAAAAAACTCATGGAGGGCATAAACAGGAAGCGGTGAAACCAACCTAATGTGCAGACTAATGCTCAGAAATTACAACAAGTTAGGAATATTGCTTTTTAAATGAGTGCTCTTTTTATTTGGTCTAAATTTTAATAACATTTGTGCAAGTTCCCTTTGAAATCACTAAGAATGAATGAGAAAAAAACTCCACTACTTTCATTAGTTTGATATGTATTACCCCCAAAATGAAGACAATAATAAAAATCGTCCCAAATAACAAGAACAGAGCATGTCAATAGCGAGTATTTCCACTGTTTGCTGCAATGACAGCTTGACAGTGGCGTCTCATGCTCCTCACTGGACTCATAATGTTCTGAGGAAATGTGTTCCACTCTTCCACTAGTGTCACTTGGAGGTCTGATCATCCAGTCACTGGTTTAGCTGGTCCCAGATGTGTTCCAAAGGGTTCAGGTCAAATTAGCCACTCCTTCTTCCTTGAGATGAACAGTGACTATTGTGACACTTTGTGGTGGAGCATTATCACCCATGAACAGAAAGTTTGCTGGTGTTCTGGTTGAATTGGGGAATGTTGATGGGCTTTATTGGTTTTGCACTGACTGGTGACGCACGCCCAGATGATTCCACCTCCTCCTCCAAAGCAAACCTTGGGGATCATGTTGATCTTGGTGAGGTCTCCAGCAATGCTGGCGGCCATCATTTCTATGTAAGGTGACCGTACAGTCATCAGTGAAGAGGATAGTTGACTACTGCTGCATTGTCTGGGTCACATGGTCTTGTGTCCACTGCAAACGATTGTTGGTCTCAGTAGATTCACTTGCAACAATTGTCTGGCATTTAAGTCAAAGGGGTGGAGTCATCACGAATAGTTGGTACCTCTCACATCTGGTAGATGAGCCTGCAGCTGTGTGGGATTTGTAAAACCACGTTTGCTTACGCCTTTTTATTGTAGAAACCAAGTTTTCCTTTTGAAATGAGCCCATTAAAACGTACCGAACCAAAATATTTTTGGGCATTTGTTGGTCGTTGGTTCAACGAAAAATGGAATGGAATGGTTATGTCAGGAGTCAGAGCTCAGTCTCTCCCTCTGGTCGCCAGCAGGAGCCATCTCCAGAGTACTGACAACACTACATCTCCTGACAACCCCAGTGCAAACTCCCAAGATGACACTCAGCTGTCTCTCATTTGCCTAACACCCACAGGACACTTAAGCAGTGACAGAGACTCACTCAGTGCGAAGTATTGTCTGTGCCACCCTGCCATGACCGAGCGTTTCATTCTGGACCGGATCTTCTATGTAGCTGACCCTGCTTCAAGCAATGTCTGCCTGTCTGAACTGATCTAGCTTTATGGACTTTGAGCTGTGCTTAGTTCCTGTCTGAACTAATAAACCTGCTGCACATGGAAACAGCTGTCTGCCTGTTTGTGACAGGTTAGGGCGGAGCTCCTGTTGTCACCCAATGAAACCTGTTAACTGGCGGAAGGTCATTGTGACAAATGAAAGCACCAAACCAGCACCAACATTTACAAACAATACATTTTTTGCCTTTCAGTGTATGTGAATCAGAAAAAACATTCCTGCAACAAACACCGTGGTCTGATTGGCACTTCAGCTACAAACGTTTCTTTCCATCCTTGGCGATATCACGTTTCAGTGAGCTCCATTGTTGTTGATAGCTTCACTATAGTATCATCCCATCTGTGCGGGGTAATTCTTGGTTTGTAACTCTTACAATACATTTTGTGAGTAACTTTGTGTACTTGAAATTGTGTATTCACATGTACAAAAATTACGAATTTCAAAAAATACAATTTACCAACACATTCTCATCCCTAAGTCGTCACATATTGACGTTTGGTTAAGGACCCCTCCGCGTCTTAAATGGGCGTTTAGGGCGTCCCCAATTTGTCATTTTCTGACGTGCTGGCTGTTCATAAAATCAAGGGCCTGCAACCCTCGGGACATGGTACCAGTTCCCAAACCCTGTACCCTAACCCTAACTCGGCACTGGATGTGGTACCAGACCCAAACCTGTACCAGATGCAACACTGGATTCAGACTGGTACCAGATGCAGTACTGGGCATGAACTGGGTCCAGACGCGAACCAGTACCAGGTTAGGGTACCAGCGCACTCTGTATTCTGGTACTGGACCGGTTCCGGTTCTCAACCCGGAGGTTGGGGACACGTGATGTAATCAGCAAGTCAAAAAACGAAGAGTTGGGGTCCTTAACCAAACGTCAATATGTGACGAGTTGGGAGTTTGTATGTGTTAAATTTACACACAACTTAAAACTTCAACAACTTAAACTTAACTACACACACAAATCTTTAAAAAAGAAATCACCAATCACCCGTTACAGACCAAACCGCATTTACACACAAATCTGATTTTGAGACTCTTTTCACTTCATTTTCTAAGACTTCACACTAACAATACAGACATGTATGATGAAAATCTGCAGATCTAATATGCTGTATTTTTACTTCTGCTCCGTTTTACCTTCACACAGTCAGGTATTAACCCTGGTGCTTCAAAACCTTTATTGTTTCTGCTTTAATTTCTTTGTACTCAAGGTTGCTGGATTTCTGCCCAATTTAGACTATTTAATAATTCATTTTACTTAGATAAAAAACAATCATATCTGGCAAAAGTCTGCTTCAATCCTTAAGGAGCAAACACAAAAACAAGAACATTTTATCCTTTATGCAGATCTTTTAGTCAAAACATTAAGTCATCACACAGAAAATAAAGGAAAAAAGTGCTCCTGTTTTGAGGCGTTAAATCTTTATTTGGGTTCTCTCATGTTTACTCTTCCGTTTAAGCAAAGATCTTAGAGAAGAAGTCTCTGAAACGCTTGGCGTACTGCTCAGGATGAACTGTTGAGATTTCAGCTCCCGCCTTTCAAAGAAAAACAGAAAAATGATTGATTACACACAGGTAAGCGTAACATGAAAGCAGTATGGAAGAGGGAAGAGTCGCTGCGCTAAGCAAACCCTTTTAGGGGGGACTGATCTCTCACCCCCTGTTTGACGGCCCTGGCGGCGTGAGCAGCTTTCTTCTTGGCATCATACTGCGTTAGCACATCAATCAGACCCATGAAATACACCTCCCTCCGCGGTGCACCTGCAAAGGCGTAGTTTAAAGGAAACTGATCGGCACAGCGCGATCTTACACTTTAAACTTCCGGCATTCACCTTCTGCGCTCTGAATGGCGTACACATCCACGTACGGGTCAAATTCTCCAGGACCCAGCGGTTTGAGGGAGTTCATGTAACCTGGGATACCTTCAGGGGAGGTGGAGCATGGAGGCCCCAGGCCATTTTCACCCTCTTCCTCCTCGTCGCCAGATGAATCCATGTCCTCCTCTTCCCTCTCTGCTCTCTCGACATCATGGATACCCAGCAGTAGGCTGTAGTCCATGATCCTCATACGGACTAGGAACTGAACAGGCACACGTTTACGCACCAACCAGGGTGAATCGTGACTCCACACATGAGAAGAAACGTGTTCTCACTTCAATATCACGGTTCAGCTTTTCCATCAGCTTTTCTTTTTCTTCAACGCTCACATGAACCTTTTGAACATTTTTCCTGAAGTCTGCATCTTTGTGACCAGAGAAATCCTTAACCTGGAAAAACACATTCAAGGCTATATCTGTTCAACTGAAAATGGTAAATTAACAAGCAATTTATTACACAAAGATCAATCCAATCCTGTTTTGATCTATTGGAAAAGTGTTCCAAGTGGTCTTTTAATTTAAGCCAAAGTCATAAAACCAACATCTAAGTCATAGACATAAACGAAGAAGTACATGGATCTAGTCGACTACAAGTGGACGCATTGGAATGTGGCAGAGCAGGGGGCTTGTGGCTTATAGTTTATAGTTTTAACATCACAAATACAACCTTTTTCCAACAGCATTTTTTCATCTGCTACTGATTCACAAAATACTTAGAAATTTAGTTTGAAGTTTGATTTTCTTATATATGTCCTAGATTATGGGAGAAATGCCATAAGAACATGACAAAAACACAAAAAACCTGTTGTTTCATCAGATTTTTCTGATGTTTCAATTTTTGTCACATTCTTTTTATTTTGTCAATCTTACCAGGTTCAGGTTAATGATTTGGTTAATTTCTCTCAGCGTATTTCAGACTGGTAAAGTCAGTTGGTCTGGACCGAGTCCGCTTCATTTGGTCCGAATTGAGTCCTGAACACTACCCCAGTCAGCAAAGCAAAGGGGCCCCATGAGGTTTAAAAGTGGATAGAAAATGTGGGCCCCAATTGGGTTTTCGTGGTGACCCCACCTGTGTTTGCCCGCGTTGACGTGAGTGGGCACCCGAGGGCTAGCAGGGTCGCTGCCCAGGATCCTGGTCCCTGAGTAGCAAAACCAATGTGGGCAAACACAGGTGGGGCCACCACAGAGACTGCGGACAACCCAATTGGGGCCCAGATTTTTGGTCAACTTCTAAACCATATGGGGACCACTTGGCCTTGCTGTCTGGGACGTTTGGTCTGTTTTCAAACTGCCTTTCAACCGGATGTTTTTGTTTAAAACTAAAGTTTGCAAACAAAACCACATGACTAGAAATCTCTTCAGTCATTGGCCAGGGCTTACGAGGGCGGGGCAAAGCAATGAGAGAAAGAATAATAGAAGTCCTACACTTTAATCTTTGTCAGAATAATTCACTGATTCAAACTTTATATTTGGCTGAATGATTTTGAAAGTCTCTATTAATGTCAAGTACAACACTTTTTACTGGGTACTCTGGTGCGGTGGTGGCATGCTGCAAAGCGGTTACGGAGGTGACAGCTTTGAAAGGATGCTGATAAGTGTTTATAACGTAGATTTTTAGGAAAAAGTTTGAAAAACAACGTGCATCATGTTAAACGTTATCTTAATGAGCCTGCATTCATCCAAACACAATTCAATGAGTTGCTGTGTCTTACTGTTGCTCTCCTACTCTGTTTACATCCCATAGTGACCTGCTAAGGTGGCCATTTTGGTTCAGTTGTTCTGGTCCGAGCATGAAGCCTTAGAGCGAACCAGAGCTCAGTCCGGTTGGAAACTAACCAAGACCATCTTGAAAAATTGTCATGTACTCAGACTAAAAAATGTGTTCCGGGGAAATTAACTCTGGTTCACTTTAAGTGAACCAAATGTTTCCAGTCTGAATACCCACTTAATGTACGTTTCAGTTCCTCAATGTCAGTTCATCTGCTTTGTCAACAGCTTTGTTGCTCTCCTGGTTTTGTAATATCGAAGTTTATTTTTTTTAGTGATGGGCAGATGAAGCTTCATGAAGCATTGAAGCCTTTCATCCAATTGGTTCACTCCAGAGCAATGCTTCTTGAGGCTTTATTTGCTCTAGTAGGACCATTTACTGGATGTCAAAATATCAGTTGATATGAACTATCTATCTATCTATCTATCTATCTATCTATCTATCTATCTATCTATCTATCTATCTATCTATCTATCTATCTATCTATCTATCTATCTATCTATCTATCTATCTATCCATCTATCTATCTATCTAGAGCCTGATTGATGTGGAAACAGAATAAAATAATGGTAAGTGGGTCAGGCCTGTCTTGGGTTGACTTCAGCAGCTTCCTGTAAAAATGTGCTGCCTTGAAAACATTTCTGGACATCTGAACTTGAAATCCCATTTTGTGGCAAAGCACATAGTTTCCAGTCTGTGCCTGCAGACACTTCAGCTGGCAGAGGTGCAGCCTGCCAGGCTGAGAAGAATGCTCTGAATACTGAATGTGTTCATGCTGTCAGACACACTGTAGAAGCACAGCTGTATCCAATTCCAGCCTCTGAGGTTGTCATTTTCCAGTAAGGAGACAAATACAGCTCAGCCTAGCTTGACTTTTATCATTTTTAGAAATATATTTAGAAAAAGTCTGACTATTTGACTTTTAGGCTGTTGCTGTTGGTATTACCGCAAAATGCTTAAATAAATCCTAAAGACCCACTTCGAGGAAAATTATGTTTTTGGTGTTTTCAATGTGTTTTTGTGGCATTTTTCTGATGATAAAATACCTATATAATGAGAATTTAAGCTTAACATTGCATTTATTTGTTCAAATTTTTATACAATCAGGAACAGATGAAAAAATGTGGGTTGTAGCTGTGACATAGCCTCCTCTCCATTCTCCATTAGAAGACAAATAGATCCATGAACGTCTTTGTTTTCCTCATCTGAGCAGCCATCTAGCTTAGAACTGTGTGGCTGGATAGCTCTGATGTTGCTCGCCATTTTTGTTGCACAGGTAATGTTAGGTTGGGGTTGTGAGGGGCTGTTAGCAAGAGAGCGTGTAAACAAATGGGTGATGGGAAGTGGGGGTGGGGTCACTCCACAACTCAAAAGCAAATTTCGAACAATCTACTCTGCAGAAGCTGTCTTTGAAAACAACAGATTTTTTTTTAGCGAAAAACAGAATAATTACAGTTAAAAGACCACATGAAATGATTTTAAAATGGATAAAAAGATAATCCAAGTGGAACTTAAACTGATTTTACTGATGTAAGTCATCAAATAATACTCTTGGAGAACATCTAATGTAGCTTTTCTTCACTATGCATGCTTGAGCTTGTAAGTTCACTTGTATGTTTTATCACAAAGCCTCTCTTCTGGAGACTCAAGTATGAGGATGGCAAACATGTATTATTTAAACACACATTAATCAGTCAGGCTGCGCATCTGCTACTCGTGCTCATCTGTCTTATACAAGTCCCGCTTTCCAAAAGAAGTCCTCTTTCTGTACCAGAAAGCCTTTTTAGTGGTAAGGGGAAATGCTTCAGCAGCTCAAGTTGATCTTTAAAAAGCGTTTTTGATCATTTATTTTTGGAAGCAACAACACTTAAGCTCTAAAGAAACAACTTTTTTATCCTCTCTGCAGGCTGACCATCTCCTTTATTAGCCATGATTAGTGCTGCCACAAACGATTATTTTCATAGTCGACTAATCACCGATTATTTTTCCAATTAGTCGACTAATCGGGTTGTGTGCAAACTGGATGTAAAGCACTAATTTTAACCATCATTAGCTTTAAACAAACTAAAAACTAGATATATACCATTACGTGTGATAATGCTAGTGTGAATGCTGTAAGCTTAATTTGGCCGCTGAAGATGCTAGTGCTGATGGCTGAAATCGTTGAAGGTAATAGCTGAAAACGCTGAGCTGATAGCCAGCTAAAATTAAGCTAGTTAAATGCCAAATTAGCCTAAAAAACTGAAAAAACTGAATTGGACAAAACAGCTAGCATGCAGCTGAAATATTAGCTAAAATCCAAATTAGTATAAAAAGAAAAAAAAATCCTAAATTTGCCAAAATAGCTAGCATGTGGCTGAAATATTAGCTAAACTCCAAATTAGCATGAAAACAAAAAAAGA
This sequence comes from Oryzias melastigma, assembly GCF_002922805.2. Taxonomy (NCBI): domain Eukaryota; kingdom Metazoa; phylum Chordata; class Actinopteri; order Beloniformes; family Adrianichthyidae; genus Oryzias; species Oryzias melastigma. The sequence continues at coordinate 12,351,013 of NC_050516.1, read as the reverse complement.
TTAAATTAGTCAAAATAGTTAGCATGCAGCTGAAATATTAGCTAAACTCCAAATTAGCACAAAAAAACAAAAAAAATCCTAAATTTGCCAAAATAGCTAGCATGCGGCTGAAATATTAGCTAAACTCCAAATTAGCATGAAAACAAACAAACAAAAAAAAGATTAAATTAGTCAAAATAGTTAGCATGCAGCTGAAATATTAGCTACACTCCAAACTAGCATAAAAAAACAAGAAAATCCAAAATTGGCCAAACTAGCTAGCATGCCGCTGAAATAGTTGCTAAACTCCAAATTAGCCTAAAAAACTGAAAAAATCCAAAATTTGCCAAAATTGCTAGCATGCCGCTGAAATATGAGCTAAACTCCAAAGTACCCTAAAAAAACCTTAATAAATGCCAAAATAGTCCAAAAAGCTATCAGAGTGCCATTATAACTTTTTAACTTTACTACACTCTGACTCCATGTAATAAAAAGTAACGACTAATTGACTATTAAATTTGTCGTCGACTATTTTAATAGTCGATTAGTCATTGATTAGTCGAATAATCGTGGCGCTCCAGCCATGAAAGCCTTCATTTTCAGCTGGCTCACCTTCTCTTTGAAACTTGCTTCACGAGACAGCACAGAGCCCTGAGGAAGGAGGACACAGTTACCATTCAGCAAAAGGATTATTATGAGCTAATAGTCAATGCGGTGAAAAATAGTTCTTAAAATAGGCCAAAGCAATCACTTCTTATGAACAAGACATGCATTGGATCCTCATTAAAGAGGATGTTACCTTCAGCTCGTACTTCCTGTGCGTGTGCAGTCTGTGGCTGAACATGTTTCTCATCACCAGCAGGTAGGTGTCCTCACTCTCCACAGTCACTCTGTACATGGCCAAGAACTGGGGGAGCAGCGTGCTGCCATGACAGGTGACGATGTACTGGAAGGAGATGAAAGGTCCTCACAGCTGCATGAAGGGATGCAGGAAAACGCTCCTCTGGCACAGGATCAGCACTTAATGAGATCTCTTAAGCCTGTCTTTTTGATGCATTTTTAATACCTGTTTAAAAATGTGTATTTTTGTTTTTAATGATGAACAATAGAATTAGGTTGTCATTTAGTGGTTCAATCTGGCTGAATCAAATTGACACAGACGTCCCATGAGAAAAATAATTGTGTGGGTGTAGTCCATCTACGGTAATCATTTATTCATTGAATACATCTTCTCCACTCAGAATGAGCTACGATCATGGAGACTAACTCCATTTCTTAAATCTGTTTGAGTTTTTTTGAGGTACAGAAGGTGAACTTTGGGGTTGAAATCCACACAAGAGTCAAACATTTCCAGCAAAAAAGCATTTTCAAGGTTTTTATTAACACCTAAGGCGTCGCCAGTGACGCTTAAACACAAAATCTTTAATATAGTGTAACTTTTCAACCGTTAACATGATCATTCCAGTAGAATCTACTGGAATGATCATATTAAAGATTAAACGTTACAGTAAATCAAAGAACATAAACACTGGAGTGTTAAAGGGTTAAAGTACTTTTTTTGTTTAAATTTAATTTTTTTAAATTTACAATCTGGTTTTTGTTAAATGCTAAATTGTGTTGGCTGACAGCTGATTTTAAAAGTCATTAAATTTCTGTCTTTTTTTCTGTAGAAACTGTGAAATCCACAACTGTGTCTTTTTGTGCCATAAATTATTCTTCTCTAATAATTCATTTGTGGAAACCTTATCTCTGTTCAAGGTCATTATTTCTGGAGAGGAAAAAAAAACAGTTTGAAAGTCTAATATTCATCTTCCAGCTTTGTTGCTCAAAGTATTGTGCATTTGCCATGGCAACTGAGCTTAGAATAATAAGAGGATTTTACCTCCTCTTGTGCAAAAAGGAGAGTAAAACATGCAGGTTCAGGAGTATTTCATTAGTGAAAAAGAACATGTTTTTTAACAGGATTTCAGCGATAAAGACACAAACGTGGGTCAGATTTACCTGGTGATACTCAGAGAGGATGCTGTGCATTTCCTCCACCTCCTCCGAGGAAATTTCTTTAATCACTAATGTGTGGTCGTATGACGTGAGCATCAGTCCCACGCTTTTCCTGTCCTCATCTTTGAGCGGTGCACTGCGGGCCAAAGAGACCTGTGAGGATGACGGGGTAACATCGTTAGGAAACAAAAGAGTAGACAAAATACTTTTACTTCTGACACATTAAATACATTCATTATGAGACTTTTAACATCTTTATGATTGAAAAGCTTAAATTTATTAACTAAACACACACACAAAATGCACAAAATAATTAAGCTGAAATAATCTACATTTACAAAATAACATTTAATTAAGCAATTTTTAGTGAAAATAAATGCTTTTAGGAGTTTTTTACAGCACCATCAATTTGACTTTTACTTGAATTATTATTGATCCTATTTTAAACCAGTCCTCACACCCAAATACTTTGAGTTGTTTTTTTGTAACCTGTTTACCATTTATTTATTAATACCAGCAGAATGTTATGTGAAAACTGCATTAGGATGTTGTATCTGTACCAGCCAGAATATAGACTCCCATCCACAAGTCATAGGTGAGTTTGAGCTATGGCCGCTCTGCAGAAACAGCACAAGTTTTGGGGATTTTGACTAAAAACGTCACAATCATAATTAAAAGACCCACTGGAAAACACTGAAAATGGATTAAAAGATTATCTGAAAGAGTCTTTAAGCACAGTTAACAAAACACGCTTCCAACACAATTAACCATGTTAAAATACTCTAAATCTCAAAGACTGAGACAAACTTTCTGTTTGTAGTGAATGTAAATCAGAGGTGATTACAGCACACTAAAAATCTAAAAAAAAAATCTATGTACAGTTTTATTATTCTTTTTTTTTTCAAAATCAGAAAAAAACTGAATTTGAGAATAATAGGTTTTACATCTGATATATAGCTTAGACTGTAACTCACTAGATTTTCCCCAACATACTTGACTTTTATGATATTTTTCTACTCATCAAGTAATAATTCTTTGATGTTACTCCTTTTTGAGTACAGCTTCTGAATATTCTACCTGCTTAAGCAAATACCATGCAGTTAACAAACACAACCACTTTCTCTTTCAGCTTTTTTCCTTCTCTGAAGTCATTTGAATGATTCTGTGTTTGAAAGTTCTTAATCCCCCTAATTGTGTGCTAAGCAAATCCATGTGACGTGGACATTAGAGCAGCAGGCTGCAGGTCCCCCTCATGCAAAAGAGAAGCAAAGATATGCAAATGTAGACGGAAGCACACATCAATAAAATAGGCTTGGTTTACCTGGTAGTCCTGATCCTCGATGCCAAAGCGCTCCCGCAGGTTTCTGAACACCTGTGGACAGTACTCTTTGAACTTGAACTGCCCAGGTAGATTCTCTCTGAAGGAAAAAGCAGTAACACTTCAGATGAGGTGCACCAAAACATTAAATATAATGTTGACAACGATTGGTAATATATTTTTTTAACTTGTAAGGAATTTATTCATGTGGCCTTTGTAGACAATGGTCCCTTTAGATGTTATAAATCTTACTAAGTATGTTAATAAACCTTATTTTGCATATTGTGCTAATAAATGTCTTACTAACACATTATAATCATCATCATTAGTGATACACTAAAAACTCCATAATAAAAAATAACCCAGTTTGGGTTGTTTTCAGTTCATATCTGAGACTAATAAGAAACACTTTTTTCTGAGTTATTCTTAACTTTGGAAAAAAAAAGTTAAAATGAAGCCTTTATAACTAAAAAAATTACTATTGGTCCAAAAAGTGACAAAAAAATGTGATCTGCACATTCATAACCCAAGAATTGAGTTGAAGAAATAACCCAAGTGTTTTAAGAGTGTAATATATATATTTTAAGAGGGTAATAATTTTAAAATATGCAAAACTATAGATAAAATAAATCAGTAGGGGTGGGATTATATTTTTGTTTCTTCCCACTCATTTTAAATATATAAATCAAACTCTACTTGACTTTAGTTAATGATCACTATATTTAATTAATCAAATGCAATCTAAGTTTCTTTTTGTTTGTTTGTTTTTAATCAGTGCATTTCATTATGAGTTCGACTAATTTGTGTGATTTTTTTTATATTGTCTAAAATTAATGCTAGAAATGAATCAATAAATCAAATAAAATACTAATAATTTGCTTCCTCTTCTAGTAACACATTTGTCCAGCATGATCTCAGGAAAACATTTGATTGTTCCTTCAGGTTTTCATAAAGTGTTTGAGCGACCTGGATTCCTGTATGGATTAAGGGATTATAGGAAGCCGCCCAGTTTAACTCAATCTGCGTAGAAAACAATCCTTTTCAAAAGGTATCGACTCTTAACATCCCCTTAATGGTGTTTTTTTGGATTTTTTCCTCCAGTTGAATTGCATCACAAAAACACAAATCAAATCTGAATTTAACACAAAGTACGGTAATTAGAAAAGGGGTAGATTTGGTTTATTTTTAGTGATCCAGGTCCAGCTGACTGATTTTTTTAACCTATATGTTGATATAATCAACTTGGATGAATGAGCATCCTTGTTTATTAGATTCTTATTTTCCCTAAACGTGTTTTCTGTTCTGATAAAAACATGCAAATGAGTAAGAAGTGACAAAGAAATCTCTGCCAGCAGATGCAGGTCTGAGACAGAGCAGAGCAGGGTACTTGTTGAAGAGGTGGTTGATGACTTTGATCTTGGTGCTGGCTTTGAAGTCGTCTGGAAGCAGCATGACGGGTACAGGCACCTGGCTCAGGTCATTAATCTGCGCATGATCAATACGGATAAATAAGTAATGCAGCTTTCTCCACTCGTGAACTCACGCTGACCGGTCCACATACCGAGTGACTGACTCCCCACATGAGCACGCTCAGCACGGGGTCACTGGCTCGGAAAACTTCCACTTTCTGCTGCACGAAGTGCTTCTTCTTGGTTTTCCTTTTGGGCTTCAGTACGCCGAAGGAGATGGAGGGAGCGCCGGGGGAGGACATCGCCCTTGTCCGCTGTTCCTGCTGGTCTGGGCGCAGGATTTGGTCCTGAGTATGCAAAAGAGGGCAGAGGTCCGCCTGCGCGCCCAGCAGCTGAGCCTGGACCACGACCAGGGGCGGACTCAGCGGTTTGGGGGGCCCGAACGAGCAATAACATGGGGCTCTCTGCAGCGGTTCTATTAATAATACGTTTTAAAAATAGTCATGGAACAAAACGTTTACTTATAGTGTTGTCAATTAAAAGGAAAAATTATCGAAATACATTTTTTTTGCCTTTATTCTCATCTTCTGAGGGTTGTGTACGAGGGCCACCATGAAAGAAAAACAAATAGACACAAATATAAGAATAAAGTAATACAATTATGACAAAAGTCAGCATTTTACAAGAAAAAAAACCTGTTTTTGATTAAAAAGTTACATGGATTACTTTTTCAAAATAAAATTTACATTCATAGAAAATTAAATTAACAGTTTAAAAAAAAAGTAAAGCAGATTCAGTGAGATCCTTGAGCAGTGTGGTGGGCATCCCATTTCTCTGAATTGTCTTTGTTGAAACATTTAAAAACCCAAATATGATATTTTATTTTTTTTAAATTGCAATTTTTCTTGTAAAATTACGACTATTTTATTACAATTTGTTGATTTTATTTTGAAAACTTTTAATTTGTTTCACAACTTTGCAACTTTATCCTCACGGATGTTTTTTATTTTTTATAATAATTTTACAACTTTATTCTCTGTTTTTTTTTTCTTTTTTTCTCATAATATTACAACTTTATCCTTGTGACATTTTGACTGTTTTCTTATCAGTTTTTCTTTTCCCTGCACTTTAGGAAATTCTTCTATAAATTTCTTGCTTTCTGTTTTCATTTTTTTCACATTGAAAAACTTTATCTTACCATTTTTTTTCTTTTAAATCTCTTCATCTCTCACTAGCTTGCAGAGTATTCCATTGCTGCAAAAGGGCAGACACAGGAAGAAACACTTGAGCAGTTTGATACCATTTCAATTAATCAAGTTTTTTTAATCACACAGACATTAATATCCAAAGGAAATTATTTTAGACATTTTTTTAGGTATTTATCTCAGGGCCCCCGGGGCAATCCCCTACCTTTACCTAATGGTAAGTCCGTCTCTGACCAGTGTGCGTGGCTCAATCTGCTTTTGGTCCTGGTACGTCGGTCCACCAGCATGACGCACATCACAAAAACACATTCTGATCTCACATAGGTTTGATTTTACCCTAATTAAGGGAAAATCATATAAAAATAGATGTGCAACATACAGTATATCAGCCACATTTCTTGCTTTAGGTTTTACTTCTAACATTTTATTGTGGGGTTTAAAAAGTTTTTAAAAATTTTAGAATTATCTTTAAGAATTACCAAAAAATACATATTTTTTTCCAAAAGAACCAAAGTAACCAGCTTTTCCGTAAACGAAAAGACGATAAAAACTACAGAACTTCTACAATATTTGTATAATCCGAGCATTGAAAGTGAATGGTGATGATTTTGTTGTCTTCTTTTTACTAAATACGTGAAAAGTAACTTTGGAGCTGTTAGACACAATTAGGAAATTTTGTTTTCTTGTTTCAACAGTTTTAATGAGACGATGTTGACACAACTGAAGAACTGAAAGATAGAAAACCCAGATATTTCAAACCCATTTCAGATATTAATACATTTATTAGGCTATAAACTATACAAAAAATAATGTTAGATGATGATCTTCATAAAAGTGTAGTTACTTCTCACATTAAATATAACGATCAATTAAAGAAAAGTAGAATGTCATTTGTTGATTAAAGGGGAGTATTTAGAGGCTAATTTAAATAATCCCATCCCTATCATTAATCTATTATATGTTTTTGATTGTTGCCATAATCCAGTCCTTTTCAGATCAGATTATTTATCAAGTGCTTTTTTATAATATCCTCAGAAAACATTTTTCATAATTTCAGTGAAGGTTTATAAGATTCATATGTTAGATATGTATTGATCATCATTAGAATGCATCATCACAAGTATCTAATAATCATAACTACAGTGTTGATCAAGTGTTCTCACTGCTTTACTGTTTCTAAAAGGTTTCTAGTTTATCCCACTGAAAAACTGGGTTTACCAAATGACATCTTTAAAAAGTTTCTATCACTTAAAATTAAAGGATCTCCCTTTATTTAAAATGATTGGTTTCAGTGCTTACATGGTTCTAGTCAGAATATTTTATTAAAAAACACTTTTTTTTGTCATAAAGTAAAGCAAACATAAACACATTATTATAGTACAGTAATGTGAGTCCTGAAACAATATTTTTCCCATCAAATCTTTAAAACATATCACAGGCTATTTATTCACACAATTCTACATTGACCGTAACAAATGAGAGAAACAACATGATGAATATTTGCAAAAACAAACACATTTAAGGAAACATCAATAGGATTGTCTGTCAATAACGTTAAAAGAAGAATTAGGTAAATGAGGATGATGAACAAAATATGCATTTGGCCTTAAGAAAAGTGCAAATAATTGGCTAAAATATGTGCAGCTAAATGGTTTGAAATGATTTAGGTATTTATGAGGTTTCCATGTGGTAAATCTACATGAGACTATTGAGAAAGAGTGAAACCAAAAGAGGTGGACTGGTCAGTAGAGGGCGCAAAGGCTCAAAGTTCCAGCTGACTGAAGGAGGAGCAGCTTCATGCTGAGAGTGAAGGACTGTCGTTGCTCTTCCTTCACCTCAGTTTCCTGAGGTTCAAGTTCCAGTGTCCTTCACACTTTAGCAGCTCTGGCTGCTTCTGAGGTTTTCAGAAATGGGCGTCCCGTTCTCGTCCACACACCAACACTTTCCCCGCCATTTACCTCCAGACGACCAACACTGCACAACAACAAACAGAAGAATTAAAACTTCAGCTCAGCCAATCTTGAAATGCATCTTGGCCAACCCACCTGCTTTTTTCTGAAGAAGCCCCGCTTGTCACAGTTCGGCATGTAGATGTCGTGATGGGACTGGAATACATGAGCGTGGAGTCCTCTCATGAGAGTAGTGAGGAGTTTACGACATGGAGCCTGTGGTGGAAACACAACATGTTCACTGACCTCCTGTCAGACCAAATGAAGAGCGTGTTTTCAAAATTTACCTCGTTCTGCTCCTTGGCAGGGGAAGGATCTACAATCAGAGTTTAACATAGAAACAGGTTACAGTATATACGTTTTTATTACAAAATCAGCTGTTTGGCATTGTTTACTCTCTTTTTGGGTTATACTATTTGAAAATACAGAAAAAATGCCAACATTAATGCAAAGGGCATTGATAACTTCTACATTTTTCTTTTGATGTTTTCACTTGTATAAAAAAAAAGATTAAATTCACTTTTTTCTGTTTAAAAACCCACCCCAAACCTCTTTCTATTGTGAAAGCACTCCTAGAGGTCTTTTAAATCTGGTTGTCATTTTTAGCCAAAATCCAAAAATCTGTCCCATTTTCTAGGACATATTTTCTGCAGAGTGGCAGTAGTTCATTAGAAATGTGCCTCTGAACATTGATCAATCCTGCCCCACTTCCCAATCATCCGTTTCCACGTTCTTCTGCTAGCTTACAGCCCCTCACACATCCAAACTAACATTAGCGGTGCAACAAAAATGGCGTGAAATATTGGAGTTATCCGGCCGTACAGTTTAGAGCCAGATGCCAGCTCAGACGAGGAAAGACGTGCATGAATTTATCTGCAAGTGGATGCATCGGAATGGAGCAGAGCAGGGAGCTTGTGGAATACTGATTGTACATTTACAAGCTTTTTCAAACCGTGTTTTTTCATCTGCTCACAACAATTTGAATAAAGAAATACAATTTTAATCCTAATTTTCTTTACACACGTCCTCCATCAAGAGAAAAATGTCACAAGAGCGTGTTAAAAACACCAAAAAAAAAACATGATTTTCATCAGATTAATCAAGTCTACATCAAAAATCTTTCTGTGTACTCCTTACCTGCAGAGTAGGTCTGCTGGGTGGGCTCAGCACTGCTCACGCTCCTGCAGACTCCTCTTCCCTCCAGCAGGGCATGCAGGGGCCTCGTCTCATCCTCTGAAGGCTGACAGCGCAAACCGTGAGCGCAGCTCCGAGTGTAGACACCACACGGATCGCCAAGAGCCAGACCGGTGATGCCGGACTCCGTTTTTGCTTGAGACTTGCAGGTGGGACATCCTCTCTGTGGCAGTGTGGTCAGAGGGCTTGAGAGAGCTGTCTTCAGGAGGAACATCACCAAGATGTGTAATAACATCTTGCACAAAAAGCTCCACAACTTCTTTTTTTATTTACTCTTCAGAGTGAGTCTCTCCCTTCATGGTGTGATTTCCTCCAGCCAGGATGAAGACAGAGCCGACGGACGGTGGAAGCAGCTTTTAAAGAGCATAAAGTGGCGTGGAAAGGTATGTGAGGGCGTGAGGTTCTCATTTCCACACAGCTGAGCACACCCACAGTTGACAAAGCAGACAAATTAATGATTAGCTGTCTATCAGCATGTACCAACTGATATATCTGAATTTCTTGCACCGAAGTCCTGTTTTCTGAATTTATAGAGATAATTACCCCAACAAGACCAAAAATCGTAGTCTTAACCTTATTTTACTTATGAATGTCCTCCATCGTGAGACAAAAAACATGTTAAAAACACCCAAAACACTATTTTTATGAGAAAAGAGGACTAAATCTGATTCTGGAACTGCTGAGTGGTAAAATTAAATTAAAGCCTCAATTTTCCTGCCGCCTTATTTTCACACAACAAATCTCTAAGGCAGTTTATTTCCCAACCTGATGTTTATTTATTCTTACTTTGCAAATTAACTAAGTTTAAATGAATTTCCGGGCCACTTATTTATGCAGCCTACAATAAATTTATATTTTGAATTCAGATTTTAGAGGATATTCATGAACAATGCTGGATCCAAAATCGTTTATTGATTCATTTATTTTACAAGTTTATAATGGAAGTTTAGTCACAATTAGATAAAATTGAACAGTTCTTTTTCAGATTGCAATTTCAAAACTGTTCCTGCTTAAATGTAGCAAAATAATGCATAATTGGTCATTCAAACAAACAATAATATATTTATAATTAACTTTAAGACTTTTTATATTATAAAATGGGATAAAGTTTGGAAAAGATGGTTCCAAAGCAAAAATGATCAAAACCTGGTATGTGTCATGAACTGAGATTGCATCTTGTTAAGAAATGTTAATTTAAAATCACCAATATTTATTAAAAACACTGATAAAAGTTATAAGGATATCATACAAATTATTAGGTGTTTTAGTTGTAATTAAAAGCTTTATCTTTCAATGTAAATTTTATTTTACTATTCACCATTTTTTAAAACCCACAGGTTGAGTTTTAAAAATATAGTTTTCTATATGAATATCATCAATCATAAAAATATATTTAAAACAAAAGCTGTATTTGAAAAGAATCAATAATTTATTTTAAATTAAATTTGTCACACAGACTGAGTCACTGATGCTTAGCACAATCAACCTGGAATAACCTCTCAGTATCCAATATTGATCATAAAATCCATAAATAAATGTACTTTAACACAATTTATTTCTATTCCTATAGTTTTCAAAGTAGGATTTAATTACTTACTACAAGTTTATGTGAAACATGTTTTCATTGCAAAATACGTTTGTTATTCATAAATAACTTTATACCACATATAAAAGTAAATCTGCACATTTAGTTTCAATGGAATTGATTCAGGATTTTGCCTGTAATGCCAAAACCAATAAAACCTGTAAAAAGAGTCAACTTCTTGAGCTCGTGACATTTTTTAAGAGACCAAAACACGAAGATAAACATTTTCCTGAGTGAGTTTACAATGTTTGCGTCAAAGGTTAACCGGAAACAGTGACAATGTGAAGGAGCACCTTTGAAGGAAAGATGACTAATACATTAAAGCCCACGAGGCAAAAAGCTCCACCCTGTAAATTCCACACCGTGAGTCACAAACGCCTTAAACTAAAAAGACAAAATTCCAGCACGCGCTCACAGAGGGAAATCAATTAATTAAAAATCTTTAATTAAGCCATGAAGGTAAATCTAACCCATAAAACCCCCATAATGGTTTGTTTCAAGAAGAAATAAACAACATAAAGTTAATAAAAACACTAAATGTAACAAAAACAATCAAAGTACCTTAAAGGGACACGTGGGTGGTAGCGGCAGTGCGCAGGTTTAAAGGCTCAAATCTGATTGGTCGGGAAGGCGGGACTTCCGGTAGCACAGGTTGGACATAAAGTGACAGACTTTCCACTCCAAAATTTTGAAGAAAACCGAAGAACGGCGCCTCACAAGTTAGTAAAAAGTAAGAAGTTAACGTTACGAGAAGTACGTTTAGCGGTCTGTAAGTATAACTCGAGTTATATGAACGTTTAGGTGAGATAAACACCCAAACAGTGCGATGGTCTTAAAACGCTCCAACTAGGCTAGCCGGTCAATGGAGTCCCGTTTGTAGTTTGTAAAATTCGAGGCATTTAGGAAGGCTCGTAATTTTATTATTTATAATACTCTAATGTGTTTATGTGAAATATTATTTGTTAATTCTTTGTATTTAGTCTTCTCGGTGAAAATGAGCTCGTTAATGTAAACAGTCATATTTTTCCCTCCATAAGTCTTATTTTATTGTTATAGGGTATATTTAACATATGAAACAACATTTTCATTTTAAAGGCATAGAAACGTAAGAAAGCATAAAAAATAAATTCTTAGGAGGCAACGGTATGTTTATTTGACAAGTTATAAGGATATCATACAAACTATTATGTGTTTTTGTTGTAATTAAAAGCTTTAAATTTGGATTTAAGAAATGGTTTCTTAAAATAGTTTTGAATTATTTTCTAATGTTTTTGAACTAAAAAACATTAAAGAAGCTTTTTAGCCATTTTATTTTTGACTGAATGAATCGCTAGGTCTGTGTTTATGTCTAAGACTTTGATTTATATAATTGAGATGTATTCATATGACGTACCAAATATCTGTTGTTAAATATATATATATATAAAAAATTTAGTAAAAGGAGAAACAATTCAAGCTTTCCCACAAACAATCATAGAAGTAATAAGAGGGTTTGAAAAACACCTGATTGTTTCATCTTCTAATGGATTCTGATACATTTAATCATCAATAATGTGGACTTAAATAGGAATAGAAATTAACTATGTTTTAAAAGATGTATCTCTACAGAGAATTAAGCTCTGGTCCCTTTTTTTCTAAATGTGACATTACAGATCATGTTGGAATCAAGTAAAACACAGAAACTGTTCAGTTCAGATTCATGAATTAAAATTTAATTAAATAGAGATATGTTTTTCCCCTTCAAAATTCCATTCTAAAAACTTGCTTTGTTTGGTTATAGAAACAGTTTTACAGAACATGTGATTGAAACTGAACCGAATAACCAAGCAAACATGTAAACACACGGGAGCGGAGGATCACCACTTGGTCTACCCCACAGGAGGGAGAGTTTAAGATGCTGTCAGTTTTCCTGTTTTGATTCATTAACATGCAACAACACAAGATTTAACTTTTTTCAGTTTGTCATTACTAGTGCATACAATTTGTAACACAACAACCCTTAAAATGTGCATCAATTTTCAGAGTTTAAAGACGCACTCTGATGAAAATTGTGTTTTTAGCATGTTTTTGTTGTTTTTTCTGATAATGAACGACGTATATAATGAAAATTAAGTTCAAAATTGCATTTCTGTGCATTTCTTTATTCATAATGTCGTTAATCAGCAACAGACAAAAAGAAATTGCAGTTTGAAAAGCTTGTAGTTGTTCCTGTTCCGCTCCATTCAGATGCATCCACTTGCTGACAATTAGATCCATGAATGTTTCTGTTTTCCTCGTCTGAGCTGGTATCTGGATCAAAACTGTACGGCTGGATAGTTCCAATATTGCTCGCCACTTTTGTTGTAGCACTAATGTGAGGTTGGGCTTGTGAGGGGCTGTGAGATAGAGGCAGAGCATTTAAACAAAGGGATGATGGGATATCAATCTAAAAGGCACATTTCGTACAAGCTCCTGCTGCACTGCAGAAAACTTCTTAAAAAAACAACTCGTATTTTGATTTAGGCTAAAAATGACACAATCATAACTAAAAGACTGCTGGGAACAATTTTACAAAAGAAAAAATATAGTTGAAGAGGGACTTTAACTCATTGATAAGCACATTTTTTTCCTAATCCAAGTTCCCCCTCCCCTTTCTCTGTTGTTGTAGACTGTAATGATTTTCAGACATGGACGACATCAACCTTCACTATCGCTTCCTGAACTGGAGGAGAAGAATTCGGCTTCGTGAAGTACGAGGTATACGTTACCGTGAGCGTCTGAAGAGGATGCTGAGAGACGGAGACGTACTCAGGTAATACACGGCGATTAATACATCAACGTTTTAGATGAAAGTGAAGTTAGCGTTTGCATATCTTTCTGACAGCGTTTGCATCCTAATCTTATGACTTCACGTTCAGATTTTTTTTCTCACCTTCACCTGTCGGGTTTCTGTGCAGGTATCATGGGAATTCAGATGAAGTTGGCTGTTTTGTAGCTGCCAGGCCTTTGTCGAAACGGAACCGCTACTTTGAAGTAAGAGCTGATGGCGTCCTCCTGACTCTTTAAACTTTCTATAGAGCTAAAGCTTTTATTTATTTGACACAAAATGAGCAAAATATGATCGTAGTTGAATAACTGTTGACTTCTCCTTTTTTAACATCTTTGCTGCAATAAATATTTTATCAATGTTTTGTTTGATGCCAATTTTAGAACAAGCATGTTTTATTATTAAACGGTGCCTTTAAAATACATTAGAGGACGAAAATAGTTTCCTTTAAACATTTAGTTATGAAAATGTAAACAAGGCGCTCTCCATGGAGATTTCAAATTAAAGCTGTTTCCGAAGGAGGGCATGTTTTGAAGAATTGGGTGTCCGTTTAGCAGCAGAGATTAACGTTTTGTTCTCCAGGTGACCATCGTGGATACAGGAGTGAGGGGGATGATCGCCGTTGGTTTGGTGCCTCAGCTCTACAAACTGGACCATCAGCCTGGCTGGCTTCCTAATTCTGTTGCTTTTCATGCAGATGATGGAAAGTATGCCATGTTTTTACACTCTACATGTTTATCATAAGTTTGCATTTCTTTCACTGCAGGATTAGGCAGAAGGTCGTTTTGTCTAGCAAATTAAAAACCTTTTTTTTCGCTTTTTCTTTTGACTGTTTGAGCGTCACAAGCTTCTTGTAGAGAGCTGTTCTCTCGTCTGCCTCTGAGATCTTTTTTGGTCTTTTACAAAAATCCCGATTTGTAAAATCTGTAGAACGAGAAGCCTGACGCAAAACGAGTAACAGTTTTGTAATTCTGCTTTGTGATGTTTTGTTTTTCTTCCCTTTTCTGTATTTTAAAGTTCACATCTCATTTACGCCTGAATTTATTTACACAATGAAAAAAAAAATTCACTCATCTTTTTGCTGTTTTTTAAATTCTAGATTAGGGTGATTTTTGGAGCTGAAGGGGTTTGACGCATGTTTGCATCAATAAGTGTCAAAAGGTTAAACTCCGTAACGCTTCCCCCCTCAGGGACATTGACTAAAACCTCGAGCAGTCTAGTAAACAGGAATCCACCAAATCATCAGGTTTCAGTTGGTTGCAGTTTTCTATTTATCTTTTTGTTTGTCATCATTTTTTTGTTTTTTTGTTTGTCATCACTTAATTGTTTTGGTTATGAGGCGATGGAAACTACGACACAATCAGAATTTTTGGCCCCAATCAGATTCCAAGACATCGAGTCCTGATCCAAAACTTTCATAAAACTTTTAAAAATAAATGTAATAAAAAGATCCAGGTTGATCCCTATTTTTTGTTAACCTTTTTTGTCATTCAACACTAAAACAGTCCACTTCTGTGAAGTAGCTTGAACAATCAAGTAAAAATAATGCAACTATCAGCTAGAAAAAATGGTGATAACTAGTCATAAGAGAAAGTTTGGAAACTGTAGCCTTCAGAACTAAAAGTCTTTTTTTATTAATCATGATCCATGTTTACATTAAAAAAATCTCTAAAAATAGAAGTGATATTCTCAAATCTTTGTTGCTGTAGGACATTTAGGAGATGATTAGTCATGTACAAAGTTTGATGACTGTAGCTTTAGGATCTTTAGAGCATTTGTGATCATATATGATTAAAATCTCAATTTAAAAATAAAAAACAATGATAATCGTTGTTGTAGCATGATGAGTATTCATGACTAGCTCATATCAATGTAACATTTTATTAGTTTCAGTTGTTTTGAAAGACCATTTATGTATAATTCCTAGAGCCTGCACTCTGCAGCCGACTGTCAGCAGCAAAAGAGCGCTGTTCTTGTTAAAAGAAACAAAAACTCACCTTCTTTTCTTTTAGTTAAATGCTTTTGTGGGTCGTTGTTTGCGTTAAGACTAAAAGCAAGAGACAATTGTGTCATTTATAAACATTTTTAAGAGTTTTTGAGACCCGAAGGCTGAATCTAAATATTTTTCTAACTTTATCAAGCTGTTTTTGTGCTCAAACTGCTGCTGTATTCCGCTTTGCTTCACAGCAGTCGGATGTATTGATTTGTTCAGGATGTTCAGACTTGTGGGCATTTATTTGAAATGACAAGCTTGTAACATACAGTGCTGATCTGATTATTAAAAAAATATAAATATCCAGTGACTGATCGGGAAACAATATCTGATTCTGATCCGTTCATGTGAATGGATCTGGACATTCCTAATGGAAACCAAAGTTGGTGTCATCATTAGAGGTTTTGTCACTTACTTCTTAAATATTTTGTTTGTATTTTGGGGGGTTTGTGTGCCGATCACACAGTATGACATTGAATCCTCTCCTTTCTCTGCAGGCTGTATAACGGCAACACAGTGGGGCAGCAGTTTGGAGCAAAGTGCAGCAGAGGGGACCGCATCGGTTGTGGAATCTCCCTGGACTGTGATGAAGGACAGTTAACGGTGTTTTTTACAAAGAACGGTGCTGAAGTAAGAACCACATCCTCACCGATCGCCTAAAATCATGAGGTTTTTAACCAAATCATTTTCTCAAAAACAAACTCTCCTGTCTTTCAGGTCGGTAGTGTCGGCATCCCAGCATCCCCTGATGCCCTCTACCCCGCTGTGGGCATGCACTCGTTAGGGGAAGAGGTGCTTCTGGACCTGAACGCTGAGTGGGGGACCGAGCAGGATGATGGACAGATGATAGTTGATAGCCATGAAGAGGACTGGGCCCGTCTGCATGACATCAAAGCCACAGGAACGGTAAGTCTGTGGGCAGGTTTTGTTCTCACTAAATGGATTTGAGCAGACTGAAATCACTGCCTCCGGCCATTTTCATCAGCTTTAACATAGCAGAGCAGGAGGGGTCGAGGTAGAAAAGAGGCGACTTTGGAAGACGGTTTTGACAAGTTTTTCCACGTCGGTCTGACTGAAGGCAGCAGTATAAACTGTAAACTGTCTCTGCAGCTAAAACATACCCGAACTGTCATTTAGATAATAAGTTACAGACAAAGCCAGAATGTGACTTGGACGTATACTGACTTTTTTTTTGGTTGGTTTAGTTTTCTTAAAAGTTTACAGTTCTTCAGTATTATTTCAGTTTTTCCATTTTTGTCTTGAGCATATTATGGAGAAACACAACCGCTTTTCAAATGTGAAGAACTCTCACACCCACAATGGATGCTGCGGCAAAAAACTGCTATCCCAGATCAGATGGACGATAATGTTTAAGTTCAGCCCCACAGATATGACCACATGGCCTTTTAGTTCAAAACCTCTTATGTAAAGTCTCACAGTAGAGTGCACCTTCCACTAAAATTAATTATTATATTTT
>NC_050516.1:12326283-12334082 GCF_002922805.2 Oryzias melastigma | reverse complement strand
AAAAAAAAAAAAAAAAAAAAAAAAAACTAGATGCAGCTAAGTGCAAGTTGAGAACTTCACGATGCTTTCAGGATTGACTCAATTGGTTTGACATTTCTTTTTTTATTCTGCCCTAAGGACCCACTGCAATAATCTTTTCAGCCATTTTGATAGCATTCTCAGTGGCTTTTTAATTGTGATTCAGACGTTTTTAACTAAATGTTGTTTTCTTGGACATATTTTCTGCAGAGCGGCAGTACCGTATATCTTCCAATACCTGAATGTTTGAAGAAGTTTAACAATAATTCAAATGAGCGTTTCTTGGCCATCGCTACACACAAATATCTCAAACACCCAGCATCTGCACAGTAAACGGCACCTGTTGGACCCAGCGACTATTGGAAACTGGTGTCAACAAGAGATGGGCCAGAATTGGCAGATTCACGGTAGTTTATTAAAAAGGCCCTTCTGAGTTGTGTACAGGACAATTGGCGCCGGTTAAGCCCATACCCACTTCCCATCATCCATCTGTTTACATGCTCTCTGCTAGCTTGCAGCCCCATGACACCCCAACCTAACATTAGCAGTGCAACAGAAATGGCGAGCAATGTCGGAGCTATTCAGCTGTACAGTTTTGAGCCAGATGCCAGCTTGGACGAGGAAAACGAAAATGTTGATCGGTAAAATTAGATCTATTTGTCTACAAGTGGGTGCATTAGAATGTAAAAGTATTTTGTACCTCACAAAGCTTTTGTGACAAGCTTTTTCAAACTCTATTTTTTTTTGTCTGTTCCTGACTTAGAACAATTTAAGTAAAGAAATACTCAGAAATCTTATTTTAAGCTTAATTTTCTTTATATATGTCCTCCGTCGTCTGAAAAATGACAGAATTTTAATTGGACTTGATCTTTAAACAAACTTAGAAACGTTTGCATGAAAGACCTTTCATCTTTTTAAGTTCAAAAATGTTTTAAATGCCCGCACTTAAGGCGAACAGTTGGAGCAAAAGAAGAGCTTGAAGATTTTTATAGTTATATGGAATTTGAACATTTGTTATATCACATGATCCTTTCTATAAAAAAGGTACCGGTATGTGCCATGATGTGTAAGGACTAGAACTTTTCCTCTTATACGCATCTTAATACATGGTCTACAAATTGAAAGATTCAACTTTGTGGTGATACGATACAAAGAAAATTAAAATATATATATATATTTTTTAAGCAAAAGAAAATTCTTTGACATTTTTAAACATAAAAATTTGTGATTGAAAAAATAGTTTATGTTAATATCTTTAGGTATTGTTTGAATAATACTTTTAATGAACACAGCTCACATCAAGCACTGTGGTTCACCTTCAGCTAATTGGAATTAAGCAGATTTGATTAAAGCAAGCCTGTGGTTGGACGTCTTTTTATTAGCATCAGATGTATAGAAAAAGAAAGAGACACAACAGGAAGATAAACTTACAACAGTGACTGGAAATCAATCATTTACTCCTTTAACCAACATAATCTAGTTTGTATTTGTGGCTTTCGACCAATCTTTTTGTTACTCCCAGTACCAGACCAATTTTTCAAAATGTATCTTTCTTTCACATTCTAATGAAATCTTTAAAAACATCTTTATGTTTTCCATGTTTTCATCTTTGGGTGTGTTTTGTTTTTACTGTTGAACTTCAGCTCAGTTCCTGCCGTGGATAAATTCAGCTTCTTACTAATCCAGCTGGCATTTCAAAACAAAAGCACGAGTCTAAACAGCAGCTCTTTTCAAAGAAGCTGCTTCTATGAAAAAGGAAGTGTTCATTCTCGTTTATCATGTGTGTGTTTTTTTTTTTTAACTCTGGTGGCTGACTGAAGAGAAGCAGTAAGGTACCAAAACTGTCCACCTCAAATGATGTCAAAATCTTGATGGTGTTTCCTGTTTCTCAGGAATAATAAAATGTCTTCTCTGTAATAAATCTCTGCATTGTCACCAAACAAATAAATGTTTTTTTGATATTTTTTCAGCTGCTGGAGTACGTAGGAAAAGGGAAGAGCATCGTGGACGTGGGTTTGGCCCAGGCCCGCCGGCCTCTCAACACCCGCTGCCACTACTATGAGGTGGAGATCGCAGATGCTGGGGAGAAGTGTTACATCGCCCTGGGGCTGGCTCGCAGGGTGAGACACTCCTGATTAGTCAACAGGATAATGACCACGTGTCACAGCTGTGCAGCTGTGATTTACAGTACACGCTCAGCTGTTGCAGTCTGGGGAAGAACCTTTCCCTGTCCCGCCTCCAGCACCTCATCATCTGTCTCGCTCACACGCACCGCTGCGCTCACCGGTTCCAGACTGAGTGATGAATGAGAGCAGGAGGGAGCGCTAACCCCTGAATGAAAACTGTCTCGTTTTACTCTCGTGTTTTCCATTTAAAGCGTGGTACTCCATTGATCTAACATGAAAGCTGAAGGTGTCTGATTTAACCCTCGGTAGTCTCTGAACTCACCGATGAGTCCCCAAATCACATCGCCTGTTGATGCAGAAATGACTGACGTCCTTCATTATTGTAGTTTTACTTCAAAATTTTATGCAAATTATTATTTTTTAGCTTTGAATATTTTGTTTTAAAATAACCACAATAGAATTTATGATGCATAATTGTGATAAACTGTAGAATAAATTGTCACAATTTTGATTATAGTTTAATGGAGCTGCAGCTGAGTTGTTTTTTAGATTTTTTTCACTTTGTTCAGACTTATCTTTCTGGATTTATACACTCTTATGTATTTTTCTACGCATTTGATCCTTTGTTATAAACCATAAAAACTGTTTGAGTTTTTGTGACTTCAGCACTTAAAAAATGACAAATCTGAGTTTTTTGTGACAGTTTAAGATTCATTGTGAAATTTCATTGATTCATTGCTATGTTACCGTCGTTGAGTTTATCTTTTTTCATCTAATTCTTTCTCATGCACCAGCCCCTCTTTATTTCCCTAAAACCCTCGACAACAGGTTGAATGACGGAACCAACACAACCCTAGGCCAACAAACGTCTCTGCCTGATGCATTCACTGAGCTCTGAACATTAACAGAACCCAAACAGCCACCCAGCCCAACTTAGTCCGCTACAATGATTTTATCTTTTTTTTCTACTACCTGCACCAAACAAAGTAGTTTATCTGAGAAAATATCAAACACCATAAACATCATAAATTTCTATAATCTATGTCAGGGAGAGATTGTGTTGATTTTGTCGGCCATAAACAACGTCTAAATCAGTCATTGTTGTTTGAAGGGACGGCTGGTGGAGCTACAGCTGCAGTTTAGTGATCCTGCAGTTGTGTCAGTTTTATCAGTGACCAGATGAGGGGATCAGACCGTATACAGAACGATGCATGAGAGGTGCAGGTTGGAAGGACTGCATGTCACTCTGGACAGTCTTATATTCTAGGGAGAAAGCTTGTTTTCTTGCAACAAGATCATGTCGTTATCATGAGAAAACGGCAAAAAAAAAGGATTGGCCATTTTCAGCTTCCGTACCATTGGAGTGGGTCTTTAAATGTTATTGTCTTTGTTTATCTTGTTGATTGTTCTGATCTGCGTTGATAAAAATGATCCTCATGAACTCGGAGCCCTTTGGAACATTTAGAAAACTCTGCACTAATTTGAGTGCAGTTATGATGTCAGACAGGAAGTGGCGTTTGGGTCTGGGATCTTTCTCCCAACCTGGAAGATGATGGATTACTCTCCTGACTGGAAGCTTCTCCTCACTCCTCCCTATTAGTTACTGTGTGGGCATGTCTTGGCCTCAGGAGAAAAGCGGTCTTTGATTTGGCTGATTGTTTTCCTGGAAGTGTTTTTTCCTGGATGTGTCTGCGGTTTGATGGAGCGTCATGAATCCATCACTGCTGAGGTTTTCTTTCACGCTCCGTCGTCTCCTGCATCCGTTTGCTGATGGGGAGCAGCATTTTGACTGCAACATTTAAAACAAAGGTTTCTGTCTCCCACTCTGGCTAACACGCTCAGCAGTTTCTTTATATTAAATAGACGTTTAGTGCATGCTTTCTTTCCGGAAAGAACTCTGTGCCCTAAATTTCTTCATACCAATTTTTTTTTTTTTATTCTCTGGAATTTGCTGCTCTGCTGCAGTTTATCTCCAAGGCGGCTAATGGTTGTCTGAGAACGGGCAGCACCATCTGGTGCTGCTTCAGGTGCCAGTTGTAGCGAGATTCATGGTTCCTCGTGGCCACGCAGCAGATTTGCGCACAGATTGTTCTGCAACATGAGTAATTCTACCCTTGTTTTCACAAGAGTTAACGTGCACACACGAGGACAGTTGGAGCAGCTTTGTCCTGTGACTGATCCAGAGCCTCAGAACGCCACTGTAAACAAAGACTGATGTAATGTGCACAGAAGGTGCGACTCTCAACCACACCTACAACTGTTTTTAAGACGCGTCTTTCTAGTGTGTTTGAGAAGAATCAGTGGCGAACTTAGCAGTTTGGGGGGTAAACAATAACATGGGGCGGTTCTATTAATCTTCTTTTTTTAATTATTAATGTTATTATTGACCTTTTTATTCTACCAGGATATTCCCATAGAGATTACAAACCTCTTTTGCAACGCCTTGCCTAGAGGCAGCCACAGCTGGTTACATTAAAACATTGAGACAAACATTTGAAGCACTATAAAAAATGTAAAAGGTACATTAAAACCTAAAATACTGAGTCATAAAACGGCGAAGGACTAGAATCATAAAACGGCAATTGTTTGTCCTTGAAGACATGTAAAGATGGCACTTCAGTTGGTTACCTTTTTGTAAAATGTTCCAGATCAAGGCAGCTGCATGCACAGAAGCTTTCTCTGTGCAACAACCATCGTTTGATTGTAAGGAGAAGGAGGGAAGGCCTCTCTCTTTAAGTCATTTGAGACTGTAAAATTCTTCCCGATACAGTAAAGCGTCCATTAAATACCCTATTCATTGGTCCACTTTATACAGCGTCAAAGTCAAGAACGCTAATGTAATGTGAAATCCCATACAAATGTTAAAAAAGGTGTTTATACATATATTATTTTATTTAAAAAAAAAACATGAAATTTATGTTTTACTCTAATTTGTTGCCCACTCACTTCCTTGTAGAAATAAATGATGGTCTGCTGTCTTTTCTTTAGATTGTCAAGTTTTATTAAAAAAAAAAAAACCTACAATACTTGAATCTTGCCATCTAACTTGTTGGTCTGTTGTGTCATTTTTCTGTTAACTTTCAGGATTATCCAAAAAACAGACATCCAGGTTGGAGCAGAGGATCTATAGCTTATCATGCAGGTGAGTTTTTGTGTCTTCAGGCTTTAAATCTTTTGTCAGTTTTATTACAAAATGTACTCGAGTACAGGCCTGTGTTTCCTTTGACCTTGCATGGTAACGTCCTGCAGACGATGGGAAGTTGTTTCATGGTAGTGGGGTCGGAGATGCATTTGGACCGCGCTGCTTTGAAGGGGACATTATGGGCTGTGGGATCATGTTTCCACGGGACTTCAACCTTGACGTTGGAGGTGATTATTCTTTCAATTTTTTCCCTTTCACATCACATTTTTAGACTTCTTATCTTAATTATCAGGCATATCTGTTTAAGAAAGTGGGAAACTGTCACGTTTTCCCCAAATAATATTCACAATCTGTAAGTTTAAAGCGACTGATAAGAAAACTCTGATGACCCAGCATTCTAGCAGCATTTAAATGCATCACTTACACACAAATCTTTGAGACGTGAAGTGTCGCATCAGATTTGTGTGTAAATACGGTTTTGTGTGCGTGTCTTAGGTGAATGGTGTGTACTTTTAAAAGCTAACCAAACCCTAAATCAACTTTTTTTGTCTGTTGACTTCTGTAATTGGGGCTTTAACAGTGGTGTCTGTTGGTCATTGCCAAATTTTTGTCAAATTTAAATAAACTTGTTTAATTCTTGAAAATATAGTCAAAAGCAGTCTGTGAGCTGCCCCCTAAAGGTTGAATCAATGTATTACAGTTGAATTTTGTGATTGCTCAAACCATAAGCTGCAGCTCCAATAATAACTGTCCTGCCCCCAAGCCCCGCCCCTCTGATTGGACTGTCAAATTTTGGCTGTGGGTGGAGTCAGCCTCCAACTTCCCTGTTTGGTTACCATTTAAAGATTTGTGTGTGTAGTTTGTATTAAGCTGCTGCAATTCAAAGTTGTGCATTTGTACATTTATTTTAAATTTTAAATGTTTGTACATGTGAAAACAAAATTGTAAGTGAACAAAGCTGCATGCAGACACGTCACAAATGAAGAATTATGAACACAAAAATCAGATGAGTCCATTTTCTCTCCATATTCACCTGTCTACATTTAAGCGCTCTCTCTGACTTGTTCTTCCCAAATTGAAGTTTTCTCAGATGAGGGGGACGACTGGGACTTCGATTTGGTTTCACCTGCTGAGGTTCAAAATGACTTGTATGCAAACAATGAAGACGAGGATGAGGATGAGGGAGAAGATTTGGAGGGGAGGAAGGCCACGGTAAGATCTGGTTCCATTGTGGAAGGAGAAAAAAAATGGTTTGAATGTAAGAGGATTTTAATTTTTTTCTACTGTTGTGTTGGGACAGGTGTTTTTCACACGAAACGGGAAGGTGGTGGGAAGGAGGGAAGTGGTTTTACCTGTACAAGGCTTCTATCCCACTATCGGAATGATGAGCACCGGGGAGAAGGTTAGGGTGGACCTGCGCCCCCTCAGTGGCTGAAGGGAGAACGACAGGAGATTTGAACGTTCATGAAAAACATCCACATCAGCTCTAAATCATTTCTCTGACTGGGTCAGAAGATGAATTCTGAGAAAACACCGTGCCAATCCTCTATTTGTGCCTAAGGAAAGAGTGCTTTATTATGACCTGATTTTATACTGCAAAAAAAACCGTTGTGATGTTTTTATGCATAATTTACTATTTTGGACTATATAATGACAGTGTGTGGTTAATTAAATGCCAAAAAAGGGGTTTCACAAGAATAATGAATGTAAAAGACTATTTAGTTTGAGCAGTGAAGTGAATCCGCCAGCCAGACTGCTCTATAAACATCTCAGCGGCGTGTTACTGACACTTAGTGGTGGCAGACCCTCAGACTTCCAAAGAGACGCTCTGAAGGGGCGGAGCTTGAATCAGGGAAACGAGCTGCTCTGACGCTGGCTTTCAGTCAGCCTGGGTTCTTCCTCTTTTTGGAGAAACTCCTTAAAGCTTTATGTGTTTGTTCTGTGGAAACGGTTCCGGCCAAATATGTGCAATAACATTTTATTTGAAAAAAATAAGTTAAAACCACCTTGTAGTGGCTACTTTCAGGTTTTATTTACTCAACAATCACCTTTTATACTGTTTACCTTGAAAACGGTTGAAATAAAAAAGGTAGCTGAATATTTTTGTGGCTTCATAACAAACTGAAGCATTTTCTTCTTTTAAATGCCATTTCAGTTTGGTTTCACTGTCACAGCCTGGAGGTCGTTGACCTTTGAGACATAAAACTAGCAGAACTGCAAGTAAACAAACAAAAACCTGGAGCTTCTTCCTCTGAAGCTCAGAGCAGCCATGCTCCAGGTTTTCAGAGGGAGTTTCAAATAAATGTTCAAAATGATTAATTTGATCTGAACTGTAATGCACTGCGAACATCTATTTCCCGTCTTATTCCTGATATTGATTTTCTTTTTCTTTGCAAAATTAGTAAATTGCTTTAATTTTTTAATGAAGGAAATAGAAAAAAGGTGTTGCTTCCTGTATTTTTTTTAATCATTTTAGACAATACATCAAGATCCAAATGCTGCAGAAGCAACTA
>NC_050516.1:12314400-12325761 GCF_002922805.2 Oryzias melastigma | reverse complement strand
TTTCTTTTTCTTTACAAAATTAGTAAATTGCTTTAATTTTTTTAAATGAAGGAAATAAAAATGGTGTTGCTTCCTGTATTTTTTTAATTATTTTAGACAATACATCAAGATCCAAATGCTGTAGAAGCAACTATCCTTTTATTTTTGGGTTAAGGATCTTATTGTTGAAATTGAAGCCATATTGTATAAACTTGTTGCTCTCAGGTTAAGTTAAAATTCAGACAGAATTTCTGTTTATTTTGCTGAACTGAACTGTTTTGTGTCACAAAAATCTTTTTGTACACTTTTGATCTGTTTTGTCTCAATTTTTCTCTGTTTATATTAAAATAAAATGTCCCTAAATGCAAAAACAATATGTTTGGCATTTTGTCAATTGATGCAAATATCTCAATCATCAAAGTTAAAGGAGGACGGCTCTGCTGAATGTAAGCCTCTATGATGATTTGAATTCAGGAGATTTTTTTTTTTTTATTCAATTTTTATTTTATTTATCCCGTGACGGAATAAAAATATTTTTAATTTGGTTACATTCATCCCAAGTTAGAACAATTTATACCTAAAAACCATCTGTTTATTAGTGACTTTATAAGCAAAAAAAAAAAAAAAAAATCATTAAGTTTTTGTTAAACTATATTACCAAAAGTATTGGCTCACCTGCCATGAACTTAAGTTTCATCCCATTCCTAATCCATGGAGTTCAATATGATGTTGGTCCACCTTTTGCTGCTATTACAGCTTCATCTCTTCTGGGAACCACTAGATTGAGGAGTGTGTTTATAGGAACTTTTGACCATTCTTCCAAAAGCAGATCGGTCAGGTCACACACTGATGTTGGTGGAGAAGGTCTGGTTCTCAGTCTCCACTCCAGTTCATCCCAAAATTGTTCTTTGGGGTTCAGGTCAGCCAATACTTTTAGTAATATAGTACATTTCAAAACAAGCATAGAAACAAAGGCATCGTTTCATCTTTATTAAAATCACACAGCAATGTTTTTGACACACATGAATGTCCAGAGAAGATTACAAATGTTCGCCTCATGAACAGCTGAGAACATTCACTGTTTGAATAAAGGCTAGAGGCTTTTGAAAACAGTCCAGAAAAAGACATCTTTTTTTGAAAAATGTAAAAAATAAAAGATCTAATTTACCTGAAACATACTAATATTCCATTTTATCCTTACTATTGTCTGATGAGAAGAAAAAATGAAGGAAAAAGATTTTTCTGGAGCATAAACCTGACATTTAATGAGGTTTCTCTGCTGACATCCACAGTTCAAACAAAAGGAACAAAGATTTATTTGGTCAATTTACCTCTTCTATGTTGGTAAAGTGCCTTGAGATGACTCAACTGATACTATAAAATATTTAAAAAATCGTCCCCGGAGCTCATCAAAACTTGAATTAAGATAAACAGTAAATAAGTGATGAAAAGAGAATTATTTGTGGAAAAAAAGTGACGCTTTGCTGCGTAGTAGTTAACAAAATGTATGCAAAAATCTGAATAAACAGTGATGCTTCATATATGTCTATGTAATCCAGAATTTGGATCAATTACAGTTTATGATTGTAAAAAAAAAGTTAAAAAGTCATGAAGTTTGAGCCCCTGCAGCTTCAGTAGATTTGGTTTTTTAAAGGCAACAAAGGATTTGAGAGTAAAAAACATCAGAAATCACGATGGTGAAGTACAAAACTTACAAAAATAAAGACAACCATCCCACCACCAGAAAAGGTAGTTTGTGCTTCAGTAATGCAATACAGTACCGTTTTAAAAGCAACGTTGAATTGATGGAAAAGAAAAAAAATTTGGTCCCGGAAGAGAAGAAATCCTCAAAATGAAACAGAAGAAACCTGGTACAAAGTTGGTTAGGAGCCAACAAAATAATTGCAATAATTAATCTAAACAAAGATAAACACTTCTGCAAATTTAAACGTCATAAAATGTTTGATTTTTTTCTTTACATGACTAATTTAAAAAAAAAATGCAGAGTGAGACATCTCAGTCTCTAAGGCTATCATTAAGAGCACATTCATACTTTTCTTTTAAATTATAAGGTTAAATTGACGGCTCATTCATGATAAAAAAAATCAAACTTTGGTTTATGGGGAATGAATGAGACATTTCCACCAGCTTCTATGCATCAGGATCCTCCTCGTCATCATCGTCATAGTAGCGGTTCTTCTTGATGATATCCTCGGCGCTCAGCTCCTCCACATCCTTCTCCTCTTCTGTAGAACCCACTTTCTTAGAGGTGTGGTTCTGTTTTGGCTGAGAGGAGGCGCCGTCATCAGACGGGGGTTCCTGCCGTTTAGCTAACCTCTCCGTGTCCCTGTGGGAGACGGTCACACTTGACGTCTTCTGCTCTTCCTTCACCTCCGTGTCGTTTTCGTTGGCTCTTCCCTCAGACGAGGTTTTCTCCTCAAATGATGCTCTCCATTCCAGCAGAGACCTGAGCGGGCGGCGGCGCTCTCTGGGACCGGCGTTGACGGGGGGTTTGGTGGCAACAGATATTGTAAAAGGGCGACTCCGCTCCTTCAGGGAGGTGCTCCTCCTGAGGCTCTTCAACTCCGCCCGCTCTGTGCTCTGCAAAGATGGATGCGCTGCATCATCCGGAGGCCACTTGGCCCGCCGCGGTCGGATTGTGGGAACATCTTCAGCGACGGGACTCAGCGGCTTTTCGGATTCGCCCTCGTCAACGCGGGGAGGCCATGCGACCCTGAGCTTGCGGGCGTCGGCTGGTTTTTCTGTTGGCTGATGTTTTTCTTCTGCCTTGACATGGTTCTCTAGTGAGGCAGTGAGGTCTAGGACCTTCACCTGAGGAGAGGCGTCTCCAGGTGAGGACACCTCAGAGGGGTTCTCAGCAGGATGCTTCACAGTCTCTGGTTTCTCCGGTTCTTTGGGCTTCACTGGTTCCTCGCTTTCCTCCACATCAACCCGCGGCTCCCAACGCTCTTTATGAGGACGATGGCCGAAGCCTTCGTCGTAGTTTCCTTTGGCTTTAAACAGTTGGCTGAAATGCGGCTTGCAGTAGATGTTACCATGCAAAGATGCATAGTTCCCCAGACTAAAAGGAAAGATGATTTCATTTTAATTGAGATCGAAGCAGCTTCTGTAGAAGAGTCAGAGACTCACCTCAGCTTTGTGTTGCAGTGAATACAGCGGAAGCAGTTCTTGTGATAAACATGCTGATGGGACATCAGCCGCTCCAGCTGGAACACCGTTTTCTGGCAAACGACACAAACCTCCCTCACCGGCGGACAGAACTTCTGCAAAGACAGCATTTATGCAGCGTGACGGTGAGCCGGCAGGTTTGTTTACACTGAAGTTCACATGTACGGTCTGTGCTGAGGACTCACTCTGGGAGCCTTGGGTTGCTCAGTGCTCTGCCCTGAAACAGAAAAAAGACATTAGCTCTGCTGCGAGAAGCAAACCAGAAAGTTCCTGAATTCACCAAAACTATCCATCATCTTCTGCTCATCCAGGACCGGGTCGCGGGGGCAGCAGTCTAAGCAAAGATGTCCAGACTTCCCTCTACCCGGCAACTTCCTCCAGCTCCTCTGGGGGGACCCCGAGGCGTTCCCAGGCCAATCGAGAGACATAATCTCTCTACCGTGTCCTGGGTCTTCCTCGGGGCCCGAAACACCTCTCCAGGGAGGTGTCCAGGTGGCATCCGGACCACCAAAACCCCGGAGAGCAAACACGATCCCCGAGCATCTGTGTTCACAGCTATGTCACAGTTTAAGCTGAGAATCTATATATGTTTAGAGCCTTCGCAGAAGACCGACCCACCAAGGATGACCATACTGCTACGTTCACGTCGGCCTCGGCAACCCTCGTTCAAATGACCTCTTTCAACAAGGAGTCAATGTAAATGCGCATATAAGCCCGT
This sequence comes from Oryzias melastigma, assembly GCF_002922805.2. NCBI lineage: Eukaryota > Metazoa > Chordata > Actinopteri > Beloniformes > Adrianichthyidae > Oryzias > Oryzias melastigma. The sequence continues at coordinate 12,321,875 of NC_050516.1, read as the reverse complement.
TTTTGGGCTTCCATATTGTGTTGCTATGTAAGTTTTAGGTCAATTCTGGAGCTCTACGTACAAAACTGTTTGGCTAACAACTTAGACGGGATTATACAAGTTTGTTTCCTCCCACTCCCTTTCAAGCAATTTGATACTTAGTTATCCAATGTCTGACATATCTTTGTACGGATTTAAACCTCTGTTGATTGTATTGCACATGCGTTATCCTTACTCTAATTGCTTAAAAAAAAACATGTCAAATCAAAATCAAAACTTTGACCAATCAGAGACTCTGCTTTTGTGACATATGGGAAGTGTCCCTTTTCAATTCACAGAAGTGCCAAGCGTTTGAAATTTGATCATGAAGGAGAAATCAAGAAGTCTGGAGCAAGATTAGCGAGATTTGCATCTCTTCAAAACTTTGCATCAAGTCTCTTCCAAATTACAGCTGGTGGAGATGCGCCAGTATCAGGTAGCGACAGTCCAGTGTGAACAAAAAAAAAAACCTGAAAGCGCATTCAAGAACCTGCATTCTTAGAATGTGGATCACATGCCCGGTGTGTACGTAGCATTTCAGGAGCAAGCTCCAGATGGTATCGCTCTCTGGTTTGATGGAACTAACACGCCACGATAACGCCAGACCCAGACTCCTTTAGTACTCTCCATCCGGCTGTGTGGCTCAGAGACAGAACCTCTAAACAAGACCTGGCAGCAGGAATAAATGGTCTCAAATGGACCCATCGCATCTCCAACAAAATTCTAAGTACCTGCACATGCCAGCCCAGAGCATCCTGTCTGGCTGGGCAGAGCTGCACCCGCCACCTTACAAGAGCCATCTCCAGGTTGACCCAAAGGTCGCAGGCTGGAGACGACCACGAGGCAAGCCTCGCACTTGATCAAGAAATATCAGACAGATCTCAAACTACACAGAGTTGCTGCGGAAGATCCAGAGCTGTTGGATCGAGACCGACGGCGATGGAGAAAGCTGGTGATTTTTAAGGGACAGGACCCCGCCCCCCTCCGCAGGAGAAAACCACGATGATGTTTCTGCTCTCCTTTAACCTCTGATCTTCTATGACGTTTACTCCCCAAAAGCTAAAACTGCCTTTAAAATGGAAGCACTTCCTTTGTTGCTATTCAGCATATTCAGATAACATCAGATCTTCATTTGGACAAGTTTCTGTAGGCAGACACTTAAAGTAAACCAAAAACTATTTTTGAAGGTGCAAAAATTTTAAATATCATTTATTAAAATGAGTCTTCCATTAATCTTACCATTGCACTCTGTGGCAGGAGTGTGTTCGTCTGCAGAAGTGTTTGTCTTTGGAGCAAAAACGTCTTTGGCCTACATCAGCAGGGGTGAAAAAGCACAATTTGATTTCTTTTTTAAACAATAATTACACATATTGCTTAGTCCTAAACTAGGAGACAAAAATCTAAAAGGCAAAATTAAAAAAACTAAATTCAAAATCCAAAAAAAGGAACAAAAATATGATAAAAATCTTTCTATCAGGTTTGATTTTAGCTTGGAGAGTTTTTGAAATGTTCATGTTAACATTTTTAATCCAATGAGCCATTGGTTTCTTTGAGCAATAATATGTTCTACTCTGTACGCTATAAATGTACGTTTTGGAGGGGGGTTTATGGTAAAAAATTACAGTTTCGTAGAGTGAAGGTTTAGAAAGTTGAGCTGGATCTTCTTTACCGATTGTTTGCAGACAGCCGTCTGGTATTTGTTCATCTTTTCTCGCAGAGATGTAGACCTCAGCACTCGGTTTGTCACAGGAGGTTCTTGAAGCAAACGAGAAGAGCGTAAAATGATCAACATCAATCCCAAAAAAGCTGCTGCGTTCAACTGGAGACGTACTGCTGTGCTGGGGTTCATCCTCTGATGAAGTGCTGAGTACTGTTGTCCTTCCACTCTGCTACGAGATCAAAAACAAGTACAACAACATGAAAAAAGAACGTTTTTCTCACATGGATCATGACAGTAATGACAGGTTTTTTTGTTCATTTCAACCTGATACAATAAAAAAATCCTCATCATAAAAAAATGCAAAATAACAGAAAAAATTCAAAGTTCAAAAAGGACTTTGGATGAAGATGAACTACTAATCAAGTCCAAACACCCTTTTTTAGTTCAATCCAAACTTAAATTTATACAAAATGGTATTTTTTTAACAGAATTAAAAGAAATTAACATTGGAAATCAATTATGATCAAAAGTTTTTAGAAAATGTACAAATGACTGAATCTTGTTGCATGCCTGATTTATATTATTATATCACCCTTTATAACAGCTTTGAATTTTCTAATGAATTTTTAAAGACCCACTTGAGTGAAAATAGTGTTTTAAACATTTTCTAGTGGCATTTCTCTTATGAAGGAGGACATATACAGAAGATCAAAATTGCATTTCTGAAAGTTTAATTTTTCCGATCGTGGTGAACCTGGAGCAGACGAGAAAGTGGCGTTTGAAACAGTTTGTGGTATTAACTACAATCAGCAGGCTACAAGCTTCCTACTCCGCTCCATTCTGATCCATTCACTCGCAGACAAATAGATCCATGTGCATCTTTGTTTTCTTCGTCTGAGTCAAACTGTACGGCTGATATCTCCACTGCTGCACCGCTCACGTTAGGTTAGGGGATGTGAGGGGCCTTAAACTGAAAGGAGAGTGTGAAAACAAAGGGATGATGGGAAATGAAGGCAGGATCACTCTGCACCATCAGTCCTGCCCACAAACTTCTAATGAACTCTGCAGAAACTAAAACTTTTTTTTTCATTTTGACTAAAAACAACATAATCATAATTAAAAGAACACTGGGAACACTTTGAAAATAGATCAAAAGAGGATTGTAGAGGGATTTTAATGTCTTCCCTGCAGCTATCCCACATCTGAAGTGAAGTTTATCATTTGATCTAAAACTGTATTTCAAACATATTTGATTCACTCAGTGTATTCATTATCCCTAAAATGAAAGATACGATGGATGTTCTTTAGTAATTATTTTGAACAGGAATAATTTTAAAATTACCCAGGTCTCCAAATTTGATTAATTTGAATTTATTAAGCAGTTAGTAAGTCAGCTCATTATAAGACGATTATTCGTATGGCTTTTTTAAAGTTTACTGTTGTTTTACAGGGTTTTCCACACACCTCCACAGAACATATCAAGTTTGGAAGAATGAAGGAACAAAAGTGTACAATGATGACAGATATATTAAAAAAAAGGTTTAACTTTGTGAAGAACAGATAAAGTTCAAACAGATCTGTAGTCTGGGGAAAGCCCACACCGCAGAGAATAAAAAGCGAGATAAAAGCGGTTGTGGGGATCCTGTGAGGAATGAGGCTGCAGGGTCAGGAATGTTCCAACATTCCTCTGATAGTGAAGCTGAGACGACTATTTGAAGAGGGAACAGAGAATCAGACAATCAGATGGAGGAGGAGAGCGTCTGCACAAAATTAAATGGGAAGACTAGAAATTATAAAAAAAGAACAGAAAAGGGGAATGAGGGGAAACATTTTTTAAAATACTGTGTGATTAAAAAGCTATATATTTTTCTGAAATATGGATTCCAAACCTGCACGTTTCTGTTTTGCATTTTGGAAGCTAAGAATATATTCACTTTTCTTCTCATTTACCTTGGAGTCTTCTCCCTTCTCAAACTTCATCTTCAGGTTGTTCAGCGGCACGCTGGCTTTTTCATAAGATGCGATCGGGCTGGTTAGAACTTGCTCCTCAGACTTCTCTGGAGCGTTCCTGTCCATCAGCTCCTCTCCATCCATCCCTCCCTGCTCTGGATCCTCAGCGGTGGACGGCTGCCGGGCTTTGCTGGCTGACAGAGGGGCTCTTTGATCGGCCGGCGGGGCATGGCTCTTCATCGGAGGGTTGTCCTCGCTGATGGTAGGAGGTCTGCTCAGGACCGGGGGCCGGCGGCGAATGCTGGACTGTTTCGTTAGGGGGACAGGAGCGCTCTTTTCCTGGTTTCGGTCTCCTGCTTGCTCCCAGCGCTTCTTCAGAACGCTCAGGTTGCCAGAACGCTGGGACGATGTTACACTTTCAGATGACTGAAACAACAAGAAAAAATAATAACATTTAAACAGAATTTTCATTTTCCATCAGTGGAATGAAGGAAATGCTGGACTCCACTAGAGTTGACAGCTGTTAAAGCTGCTGCAGACGGTTTTCTGCTGACATCTTCAAGACTGGTTTGTGACAGCAATTATGGGCTCAACATACTGGAAATATTTCCACAGCGTTCTCTAGAACATTTCTTCAAACGCCTGTGTTCGCCACTCAAATTCTTCCTCCGCATGGAAAAAAAAATCAGTGGGGGACAAACTGAGAGGAACTTCCTGACTTAAGAAAGAGAAATGACACATAGAAAAAGAGGATGTGAGCATGACAATAAAGCTAAGCATAAACTGTGAAAAACAAAGTGTCTGGACAGCAATGACCATTTAAATCCAATATGTTATTCAATCTAAAGTTTCTAAAAATGGAAAACAAATTTTCTTAATACATTATTTAGACAAAAAGTCAGCAACTAAAAGACTTTACCACCAACTCACTGCTAAAACATCTAAACTGTTAAGTAAAAATGCAACTTGTGGTAACCAGTGAGGAGAAATACCTCAATTATACAAAGTAAAAAAGTTGAAACATTCCACAAATCAAACTGAACACAATTATAGCCTTTGTAAGAAAGATCTGCATAGTAACAAGCTTTTCTCTCCATTATTCAAGCCAATGGATAAAAGAGACCTTTGTGACTGCGATGAAGTGGTCCAACTGGACAGCAAGGGAAGTCCGAGTCCTCTGGCAGGTCTGAGTCAAAGAGCCGACGGCTGAACGCAACGGATGCTGGCGGAGGAACTCAACTCATTCATGGGAGCTGGTCCAACCACTTCAACACCAGGAAAGTGAAAGCCGGAGTCCAAATACCCAGGAAACCGGAGCAGGAAGTGGTGCGTTCAAGGAAAGGTTAACTCTTTGTGCGCCAATTCCACTCAATGGTTTCCAGAGAATGTTTTTTACAGACTTAGATAATGAAAGAGAATTGAAATGAATCCTTAAGGAAAAAAATCCTTGCAAATGTAAAACTGGGCATTAATTAAATAAAATAACAATATGAAACTTTGAATAATACCCATGGGTTGAGCTCAAAAACTTCCTTTTGCAAAGAGGGTCATTGCAATTCAATACTTTACGTTTCTTCACATAAAATTTATTATTTGTTTTTCAACCCAAATTACTGTTGATTTCGTATTTGAAGACCAGAAACAATGGATTTTATGACAGAAACCTGCAGGCCCATGTAAATTTGAAGGCAGAATTTGGTCCTTGAATCAGACTTTAGACGTGTCTGTTCTAAAGGTAAAAAATGAAAAAAAAAAATCAGCAATTTAATGTAAATAAAATAGCTTTAGGTAATTGGTATTTTTTTATACTTTTAATTATTTTCTAACCATGCAATTAGAATGCAAATCACTGCAGTAATAGTCTGAAAATTGACTTTAAAAATGTCTTATGGTGTATTCAGACTGAGTCCGCTTAATGTGGTCCGGATTGAGTCCTAAACCTTGTGTTTGCTCTGTGTTCACACTGGAGTCTACCAGAGATTTCTGTTCAGAACCAAAACCATGACTAAAGATCTCTTCAGTCATTGGCTAACAGTTATGGAGGTGGGTCAAAACTAAAAGAGAAAGACGAAGATGCTGTAGTTTGCAAATACTTGTCAAGATAGTTTACTTTTTAAACTTTTAATTTTCGCTGGTCAATTTTGGTCAGGTTCAATAGTTTTTACAGCGCTGTGAAGTGCTGCAGAATCGCGCGTTTGCATTTATGAACGTAGCATAAGATTGTTAGTTTTTACACATTAAAAAAAAAAAAAATTTCACATTTTCTCAACGGAAAACACAAAAATCAACAGTTAAAATGTAAAACCAATCAAAGCAAATCTTTAAGAATTCATTGTTTTCATTGTGTTGTTGTGACTTTTTACCTGTGAGGAACGTTTGTTCTAAACTATCGTATGAAAGCTGATTTGTTGACACTTTAAGGAAGGACTAACAAATACTACATGGTGGCTTTGACAAAAAAAATTGTCAAAAAAGAAAAAAATATATATTTTCAATAAGTGTAATCTTTAGGATTTTGATAAAAACTCTCCCCAATAAAAACTGCATTATATCAACTAACTTTTGCAAAAACTGCACAGATTTTAAATGTGATTTTATAGAAAAGTCTCAACATTTACTCACAAAAAACTATAGAAAAATTATTTTAGGAAAAGATTCTTATGGATGAACGAACTAACGAATGAACACAGTAGAGCAGTGACCCCCCCCCAGACACCCCACAACAGATGGCGTTTACACTGCCTCCTTAAATTTGAGTTGATTCACTATTTTTGTGCCTTTTCCTTAAGAATAAATATGCTTTTAACTGGTTTATGAACATGTCTTAAAGATAAACAAACTAAACTAATCCCGTGTTTCATTCAAAGTTTTCAGACTAAATGTGGAATCAAAGTAAACCCTAGATTGTTATTAAGGATTATCTAAACAGCGCTATTCCTTCACATATTCTGCGTAGGATTATGGAGACACACGACCCGCTGAATAATTAATCAAAGACTGACAAACATACAAAGCTAAGCTGTCCATAAAGAACACAAAGCTACAGTACCTTATATTTCCTCATGTTACAAACACACTGAAGCTCTTTTGATTTCAGTCCAGATCTCACTGACAAAGCATCGGGCATGCAGTTGGACGGGGATTACGCTGACGTGGGATTATAGCTTTGATAGCTTGCTTGTTGCAACAATTAGCCAATGAGAGGTCAGCTGGGGCAAGACATTTGGCCCAGACGGCGTGGTGGTCTGATGAGCCGGCGTGCGCACTCCTCATCCCAACGAGCTGTAATTCACTTAACAGCTGCTACTAAGCAAGACCAGGAGTGGAAATAATCTGAATTTAAACCTGAAGTTTTTTCCAAAATGATTTAAATAAGATGGAAAATTACACTTTGCAAAAAAATTGACTGGACTGGTTGATTGTTTTAATGAGAAAACCTCAACTGTAACTAATCTGAATGAAGTTCCACACATTAATATTTACTCACAGCTTTCTTTTTCTCTGAACTTGCTTCTTCAGCCGCTCTCTGATACCTGACGGGATTAAAAACAAAACATTTCTGGTGATTTAAACAAATAGAAAATTAAATACATTTATTTTACTTCATTTTATCACATGAAAAATGAAATATTTTGTTGATAAAATGATATTTTTGAGATGTTTCAGTACTAAACTTTCACACACAAAAGAAAAATGTTTAAAACCTTCATATAAATCAGTGAAAAAGAACAAGTAAACAGATATACTACAAAAAAACCCAACTGTTTTTTTTAATATATAGTTGGTCAATAAAATTTTGTATTGCTTGTTACACAACAGCCCCATAGATAATAGCGCCGCCGCCATG
>NC_050516.1:12314082-12314158 GCF_002922805.2 Oryzias melastigma | reverse complement strand
CTTAATAAAGAATCCTCAGTTGAAGTTTTCAAAAAAGCATTCCAAAAAAACAACTTTTTTTCCTGTTTAAAATGGT
>NC_050516.1:12312843-12314023 GCF_002922805.2 Oryzias melastigma | reverse complement strand
TCGACTTTGAACTTTGGAATGAATCCTTCACAGACAGGTCAGTAATCTTTACAATCTTGATCTGTTTTCCTGAGGTGATCTCCTTTTATTTGTGGAAAAACGTTCTAAATAATTTACATTTAAATGCAGATTTCTCTATCTATCCAAAAAAAATGCTTTTTGGATCATAACTGATGTTATACAAGAGGAAAGTTTGAAGGCAACATGCATGATTTATTACCCACTAGACAGCCTGCTTTTAAAATGATCTCAAACTGACTGAAGAGAAGCGGTTACTCACTTGGAGAATCGGTCAGCTATGGCGCTGGTTTTCCCTCGGCCACTGACCAGAGACATCTCCTTGGCCGTGACGCGCAGGGACTGCGTCATCCATGACTTTCGACTGAACGGACCGCTTTCCATCTCTGCCAGTTCACTGTCAAACTGAAAGCAGAAACATTTATAACAATCAGAATCTATAAAAAAGGAAAAATTATTTGTTGTTTTTTTTTTCAGAAGTGGCAAAATTATAGAAAAATTAAAAGAAATGCAAGCAGGACCTCAAGTCATGTTTAATGTTAGCATATAAAGTACAGGTAAAGTCCCACTATGATCATCTTTTTCTTTATTTTTAAAGTTTTCTTTATTTTTCATTAAGATTATGCAGTTTTTAGCCAAAATCCCTCATTTTTCAAGGACATAGTTTCTGCAAAACGACAGTTGTTCCTTAGAAATTCACCTCTGGATTGTAGGCGTAGTTAGTGGCTCAGAGGAACCCCGCCCCCACTTCCCATTACCCACATGCTTTCAGCCCCTCACAACTTCAACCTTACATTACCATTTTAAAAAAGGTGAGAAATATTGGAGCTATCCAGCTGTACAGTTTTGATCCAGGTTCCAGCTCAGATGAGGAAAAACAAAGATGCAACCGGATCTATTTGTCTGCAAGTGGAAGCATCAGAATGGAGCTGAGCAGGGAGCTTGTGGCCCGCCCAGAGTACTTTCTACACAACAAATAAATTCTCATTCTAATGGTCTTTTTCATCAAATCCTAATTCACAATCATTTGAGCTCTGAAATACTCAGAAACGCCCTCTCAAGTTTAATTTTCTTTATGCACATCTTCCATCACAAGAAAAATGCCATAAAAAATGTTAAAAACATAAAAAACATGTTTGTTTTTTTTATGAGAGTGGGTCTT
>NC_050516.1:12293044-12312771 GCF_002922805.2 Oryzias melastigma | reverse complement strand
ACGGAAACTGTTTCTTCTCGCCGGAATCTTATCAATAAATCCACTTTTCATCGGTACTCTTTTTTTAATCCATCTCGCTTAGGTTGTGGCATGGAAACAGGTTTTCCACAGACAACTCCACCATTGTTTAAACCGGTAAACAAGGCAGGAGCTTATCGCAGGATCAGACATTAGATAAAAGGTCTGGACATGATGCAGATTTGGATGACTGAAACAGAGTCGCTGAAGCTCCTTTTTTTTTTTTTTTCCCAAACGGGGACAAACACCAAAGTTTGAGAGCCAAAAGAGTTACGAAGCAACTCAACGGGTTCAAACCTGCACCGCCACCCCTGCTACACGATTGCAAAATGGAAAAAAAAACTGAAAAGGCCTCAGGAAAAGGTTACGACATCTTTCAGAGGGGAATAAGTCACTGATTTAATTTGAAAGGATGTGATTCAACAAGTAAATCTGTGTTTATTAAAGTGAGGTTAAGTTATGACCCTTCAATGGCAGCAGAAACAGTCGGTGACGAGCCTCAAATCGCTTAATCCAACCATCTTTTTCACAGGAGCTCCGACAGGATGACATCATTTCTCAGGCTCAAAGTGAAACTGGTAACAAGTGTTTGTAAAAAACTTTAACAACAGCAGCTGAGCGCCTGTACTCCCCTGACATGACCACAAATATTAGATCCTCCTCTCAAAGACGAGTTTGAAAGCTGCTTTTCTTTAATTGTGGAGCGGAAGTTGTAGTTGCGGGAAACGATGAGCAAAAGGAAAGAAAAACAAAACACAATGTAGATTCATATCGGAATTTCTTGAGGACATCAATGATTATTTTTAACACTTTTTGTGCCTTTTAGGCAAGTCCTTTCATGTTTTTCCAACAGCTTTGACAAAAAGGCCTTTTGGGTCAGTTTCTCACTTTTCTGAGACTCTCGTTTACTGGACACAAAGCTTGAGCTCTTTTTTTGCATACAAAGGAGACACACCCATGTCAGGTCACCTGCTGCGAACAAGGTCACAGGTTGACCAATAGCAGATACTTTGCATGCATCTTTACAAGGTGGGGAATGTGGGAAAAGCAAAACATTTCGACTAAAATTCTCATGAATGAGAGTTCACACCTGACATAAGACAACAAAACAGTAGAAGAATTAAAGACTTTAAAGACCCATTTCAATGAAAATCACCTTTTTGGGCTTTTTAACATGCTGTTGTAGCATTTTTCTCATGATGGAGGACATATAAAAGAATTTAAAATTAAAACTAGTAAAGTTCATTGGAGGCGTAACGATTAATCGATGAAATGATTTATCCAACCAGATCACTCTGTCCAAGCTAAACAGGTTTAAAATGATAAAATTGCTTTAAAATGCAATAAATCGATTATGTCAATATTGGAAAATACCAATTGGATGGAGACAAGTCAAGTTTAATGTAAGATAATGTAAAAACAACCAAGTGCGTTCGTAGCAGACAACACTCATATAATGGAAGCAAAAAATGATCAACCATCAGTGCAGTCCAATGTGGGGAAACACTGAATTTATCAAAGACATGTGACCATACAGTGTGGAACATTGTTCTAACGCGGAATCTGAATTCTTCCATTACACCTCCCATTGTAGGGGTATTTGGAGCAGTAATGGCGTCCAAAATTGTTTTTTTTAAGGGGAAACCATAGGGACTTTTCACTGTGTATCCCTCCGCCGCAAGGGTGTTGAGGAGAAACGCATTTCTTTTCATGGCTGCGCTCTAAAGCACAGAAGTTTACAATTTAAGTATTGACTTTTTGTTTTAGCATGACTTTTTAAAGTTATAAAACCAATGTATTTTTTAAGAGCTAGCGCTAACGTACATGAACGGCAACTATTGATGACATCATCGAGGGTTAGTAACGTCTGGATTTGAAGACACTATGATGGCGTCCGAATTCCCCCAATATGCACTATATAGTGCGTTCTCCATTTCATAGTGCTGTCTGAATCTACAATTCCAAAATTAAGTGCCCTAGAAATTTCCCAGAAGTCTTTGCAGAAAACTAGCATGCATCAATGTTCACTACATTAGCAAATACAGACCACAATGCATTGGAGTCAAACAATTTTTGAAAAAAAAAATGTGTTTAAATGTATTTTTTTAATAAACCATCAACATTTTCATCATCAGAACACAGTGGAGTCACAAATAGAAATGTTCAGATTGATTAGATTTTCATTCGTGAAATCAATGACGTGATATCCAGAATTTAACAAAAAGAAGACAAGTGCTGAACATGGTGTCGGCATTGCTTTTGAAATCCAGGGTATGATATAGTCCTGCAATATATGTTTTTTTAGTATTTAGGGATTAGGGTGGGAATTTGGACATAGCTTATGTTTCCATAACTCTCCGTTTGGAGGGATAAATGTACAGGAGAAGCCGTAGGAGTTGTGGAGGAATTCAGATTCAGCCCAATAATATTCAGTTTACTTTGATGGAGAAAAACAACAGCGGGCTGAACTTTGTGAAACTAAAATGTTAATGGGTTTGACATTATTTTTTTTGTACACGTATTTAATTTAGACTTGATTATGTTGCAAGAAATACACAACATTTAGCCCTTGGACACGTTTAAAATACATGCGGGGAATCCAGCAATGCGCATCTCGGCATTACGTGTGGCCATCATGAATTTCCATCCGTTTCTGTGCTTGGTTGCACATAAATACGTGCAAAAAACCGGCAGGAAAGCTTCACCTGCACGGTTCAGTACTCAGGTATTCCTCTGAGTCACACTGGTTGAATTTTTGGCTAAAGATGTCCTGGATTGATTTTAGGTAAGTGAATCAGATCGTTCCAACTGAACCAATTTCGACTATAAATCGTATCGTCAACCACAAAGTATGATATGAACTCAATCGTTGAAATGAATCGTTAAACCTCTACTGTTCATTGTTGATTGAATCATGTTTCAGTTTTGCTAGAAGGAATCCGGCCATTGAGAAATAGTCACCTGTAGATGAAATAAACCGGTTTTCCCCTTTTAATGCTCCCATAACTCCTGCTTCTATGATTAGGATCATGGAATCATGGAAATTGTATAGTCTACAATAGATTGCACAATGTTTTTGAAAAGCAGACACAAAGCAGCAGCTAGAAAGCCTGACAGGCATTTCCTATAAGCAGCAAGCTTTTGAAACTTAATCATCTCAACTGAAAGATTTCTTGCCAAATTTACATCTAACTCTACTTTTTACAACTGAAAAAAGACATGAAAGTTTGACAAAAACAGAGGAAAGTGAGTCACCACTTCAGTAACTGACAGAGGAAGAAACATTTTCAAACATCTGAGAGTTTGAACCTGTAATTTTTGGGGCATGCAGTCAGAGACATGCGTGGAGGCCACAGTGTCATCTGAGGAACTTTAATTACAGGTGTCTGCGCAGACGCAGAGAAAGGAGCGTTTATGGCTAAGCTGGAAACAAAAAAAGCTTCATACAAATAAAGAAGATAATTTTAGAGAGATCATAGCAAGCTAAGCCGAAAACAAGCTCCACACCTGAACCCATCTGACAACAATCCGCTCCAACACTGCGGCTCCTCTGACGTTCTGTGCGCATGTGCGCTAAAAAAAAAAAACATTTTAACTCCATTTTAGTGAACTAAAACTACCATTAACCTTGAAAAACGACAACCTTTGGTGGTGAGGTTGAAGGTTACCTGCGTATTTTGCCCGACTTGTTCTTTCAATTTTGTCTTACCTGTGGGAACTTCCGCTGAGCCCGTATCTCTGCGAAACCTGCGCGACACCTGACACTCTGCTGCGGCTGCGTCACTGCCCGGTGTGGACGGCGGGGGCGGGGACAAAGCAAAGGTGTCACCAGAGTGGCAGAGGCAGGTCATGTGATTCCAGACCAATCACCTCAGGCAACAACCCTTACTGGTACGCGCGTGCGCGTGCGTGCACGTGGTATGTTTTTGAGAAGGGAGAAATGTCGTTTTTTTAAATTGTTTTTTCTCTAATATTTTTTAACGTTTTTGAAAACCTTTATTCAGGACATTTATATAGTAATGAATAAAGAACAATAAACTGTTAATCAATCAAAAAAATGGCCTAATAAAAAATTATTGCAATTACATTGTGATCTAAAATATTTTGAATATATACTATATTTGGGATTATTATCTAAAATATAATATTTCATTAATACAATAAACTTTTATTAAAAGTTACATAAGTGTAATTAAGATTGATATTATATATGATGATAATATATAACAATAACATATTTTAATTCTAATATAAGTAATGTTATGGCATTCTGTAAAGCTGTGACAGATTATATGTTTTAATTTATTTTTATTGGTTTTGGAAGAAATAGCATAAATAATGTCTGGTTTAAGCAATTATTTCAATAACATTTTGAGTTTGATTTTTTGTTAATATAAAATTTTGCTAATAAAATTGCAAAGATAGCTTACTAGCATAATATAGTAAAACTAAACAGAGTGTTTTTCCCAATTCAGGAAGAAATGGGTGTAGAAGGAGAGAGGGTTTGTGGTCTCAGAAGGATCAGAAAACACTGCAGTTTGTTTGTTTGTTTTTTGGGGGTTTTTATGTTGTTTTTTCCGGATTTGGTTTTTGGATGAAGTTTGTGGAGTCATATGCCATATATCAATGGTTATACGTCTTTGCAAAAATTAAAGTAGTTCCACACATTGAACTGTTATGGTCATTTTTTATTTTTTATTTTTTTGTCATCACATGTGTTGTACGCTGTGATGGCACTTGGTTGTTCATTGTTTTGATATTTTCCAAAATCAAATACCTGGTAGATCAATGTATTTTTTTTTATGATTTTATAATGCTATAGGTCTATTTGATTTGATTACCAACCTGCTTCCGACTGGTTGATCTGGTTGGATTGTCAGAATAGAAATCAGTTAATCAATTAAGTCGTTACGGCCCTACATGTCTATCTGTTTATTTGACTTGTTGGTATCCTACGTCTAATAACACAGTGAGGTTATATTGGTGTGAGTGGATCACAAAGACAAACAAAACATCTGTTTACCTGTATGAAAGCCAACTCTCATTTTTTTCATGTAGTATAAACAAACACTCCAGAGGCATGAAACCTCATATGTTGACCTAAATGTATTTTAGACAATTATGACACTAAAGGCAAAGATTATTCTAAAAGTTATTTTAGAATGAGTTTGAACTGTATCTAAAATCTTTAAGATGTAATAAGAAATTTTTGAAGATTACATTTCTGAAGTGCATGGAAATAGTTAATCTCCTTTTGCCTGAGATTATTTTTAATAAAAAAAAATCTGTAATGCTTTTTCCTTTCTATGTGATGCTAAATTAATTGGAGTCCTCCTGGATTAAATTGAATAAGTGACATACATAGTGAAAGGGTTAAAATGTGATTATTGTAGTATCAGTCTCAGTTGAGGTTTGACTAAAAATGTCCTATTTCTTAAACAAATCAGAAATTTAATCAGAAATGTCATGCTCTTATCTTTTTTTTTTCAAATAAAATGAATGCTTCATGTTTACCTGATATATTCAATATTTTTTACATGCCAGATGGTATTAAAAAAAGACTAAGAAAATAAAAGAAAGCAACCAGTGTTAGTGAAAGTCTGAGTATAAAATTAAAGACCCGATGTATTAAAGCCAACTGCTGTTGTTTGTATATTTTTCTTTGCTCTTTATTATCTGTTTTTTATATTATTGTCTTTTCATTTTTGATCTATTGTAGCAAAGCTATTTCCCCATCTTGGGATCAATTAAAGATATATCTAGCTGGAGACAGTTGGAAGGCAATGGTTAAAACCATATCACACTGACTAAAGTATATCTGATAATTGACTAAAACACGTAAATTACGGGTTTTGGAATCCATCTGATGATTACTATCAGTTATCAGATTTTGTGGTCATGTCAAACGTGTGCAACTTTTTAATTGCAGCGTCTGACTGCAGTAGCACATGACTTTTATTACATAATATTCCAAAGGTTGAAGTAAAGTTGGGTTTAAGTTTTACTTCAGTTAACAGAAGATGTTTCTTTTGAAGACTCTGTTCAGTGAAAAACTCTGTAAAAATGAGTAAAACCATATTAAAAATACCTTAAAAGTGAAATTGACCCTTTACAAATTTGGTTGTTAATTCATACGAGGCTCAACATTTTGCATCACAGTCATCATATCAAGTACTTGGTCCAATTGAAATGAAATCTATGAGGTGTATTTTTTTAATACAATTTATGCGAGACAGAGCAGTGGTGCAAAACAGATCTATCAAAGAAAACAATTTGAATATAATTAAGTGTTCAACTTTTTAATTAAGATTGTATTTAAATGCAACAGGTGAGTTTGAACTGCCTCTTTCTTACGATGTCTCTCTTCTGCTTTCCTCTCACTCAAATTAGATTTGCAGCATTAAATGCTTACACTCATATCTTCTGTGTATATATAGCACTTTGCTGCCTTCTTAGAAGGCCAAAAGTGCTTAACACTCTGGGGAAGCTAGTGGATGAGATCCTATCTCACAGACAGGTCATTCTGTGTCTGCATGAGTCCTCACTCCTCCAAGTGTTATCCCGTGAGATGGGGAGTCCCTCAGGGGTAAGTTCTGGGCCCACTGCTTTTTTCTATTTACATGCTCCCACTGGGGAAGCTGCTTTGGAAACATAAGGTTGATTTTCACCTTTATGTTGACGACTGTCAAATGTATGTCCCCATACACAAAGGTCCCAACCGCTCAGTTACGGCACTAACTGAATGTCTCAATGAAAGTCAAGCTTCTTGGACTCAGTTGTTGTGTTTTCCTTAGCGGGGATAAGGATCGTGGTCTTGACCTCCTCTCTTTCGCTCCCTTTGAGAAAGTCTGTGCTCACTAACTTGGTAGTGAAACTTGATGCTGCCCTGAAACTGGACCTTCAAATAAATGCAGTAACCAGGTCCTGCTTTTTCCAGTTACAACGTTTGTCCAGGATTAAGTCCTTCGATTCCAAGTCAAACCTTGAAATAGTGACCCGCGCTTTTGTGTTAACCACGCTAAATTACTGCAGCTCCTTATATGCTGCGTTAGCCAAGGCCTCAATAGCCAGACTACAGGTAGTGCAAAATGCAGTGGCCAGATTTATATGTGGTGCAAAGAAGTTTGATTACATAACCCCTGTCCTGGTGTCTTTGAACTGGGTGCCAGTTCAATATCTGATTTGTATGAAAATTCTTGTTTTTGCTTTTAAATCACTGGCAGGTGTGGCACCGTCTTACCTTTCTGATCTGCTTTCGAAATATTCCCCCTCTAAGTCTTTGCATTCTGCAGACCAGTGTTTGTTACTGGTTCCGAGAACCAAATGTAAGTTTCAAGGAGATCGTGCCTTTGCTGTGCTGGTTCCTAAACTATGGAATCAGTTGCCACCGGCTATTAGAGAGGTTTTAAAGCTGAACCGTTCTTCCACTTTCACACTATAGTTTCTGCCTAGCTGCTTTTTATCTTGTAATTTCTTTTTAAATAGGATTTTACGCATTTATTTTTTTAATTGTTTTTATGATTGTAATACATTGTGTTTTTTTACACATTTTTTAATTGTGGGTAACTTGGGTCATAACATTTCAGGTAGACCAAAACAAAAAAGAAAATGTTCAAAATAAAAGACTGTCAAGTTGTTATAAGCAGTAGCAATATATTATGATATCCCAGTTTGTGGACTTAATTGGAAAAAATGCTTTAAGAGCAACAATTGTAGAACTGTGGCACAGCCAAGCGGCGTGTACGCCCGTTTGCCCCCTCCAGGCTTTCCATCTGTTTTCTGTCATTTTAGGGGCTCAGTTCCTCCCATTTATCACCGCCTCTTCAATGCTCATCCCTTCGAATCTGCTGCAAATTGACGAAACGTACACAAAGCACACAACATATGTATCACGCATGCGTTAAACAAATAGATGATTTTTTTTTTCACGGCATTTTAATTAGGAACAGCGCTCTCTGTGTTCACGGGGAGCAGAAGATGAACCTTTTGCGTGAGTCTGGGGAGGCTCTGGTGCTGCTGTGTCTGTGGGGGAGTGAGCTACATCCTGTGGCGTTTCCTGTGTTTGTAAACTAGACGCTCCTGAAAACCTCTGCAAGTCAAACAAAAAGGTAGGACAATAAGGAAAATCTCCGTTTGGAATGAGTGAATGTTTAAAATTGTGCAGTAAATGGTCTATTTTTTTCTCTCTGTAACATTTGTGTTCACGGAAAGGAGCAAATAACTGTGTACATTGTTGTAGCGCCAATGCTAAGTGGCTAACAAACGTTAGCATGGGGAGGGGGAGGCGCTCGCGGCGACGGCCATCACGGATGTCTTTATTGCTCAGCCTTGTCTGGAACCAGTTGAGCTTTCAGTAAATTCTTTGGAAAACGTATATCCATCCTGGAATGCAAACGCATAGATTAAGCAGATGTAATAACCAGATGACCAGGTGGGCCTTACGTTTAGTCGATTTCTAGTTTTTGTGTAGGATCGCGCGAGGCTAGCTAAGGTTAGCAATCGTGCAAAAGTAGCGGTGGGTTGAGTGCGAAGGCCACTCTAACCTGTACTGTTATTTTAAAAGAATCTCCATGTTATGGAATTTACATTTATTTGCTTTGGAAGGGACAAATATAGTTTGAACAATCTAACCCGTCGGAACTGCTAGCATTTCTGCTTATTTAGCATTTGGTTGTTAGCGCACCGTTAGCTGGCTGCGCTAGCATACCTAAGTTGACCAGTCCAGAACACATTGTTGTACTTGTACGCCTTTCTTTTTTAAAATAGGGGAAACAAAGCATATATGGTAAGCAAATATTGATGTTTGCGCTCTTGCTGTTCGTCAAGCAGTTTTTGCATTCATGTTTAAAAACAACTTGTTATATAATTTTAATTAATCCTGTTTGATTCGGTTTGGTGGCTCTTGTGTTGACGTTTTCGAATTATTTGTTCCTTTTCCTAGTATTATACGTGGTTGTGAAATGCTCCACGTCCTTTTTGTTCTTTTAAATCTCAATTTCGTGTAGGGAAAAGTATTCACACCAAGTAATAAGGGGATCTCTCTACTTGAGTTTATCCCTCAAAATAATATTCCCTATGTTGATTAAGCTAACTTATAAGACATTTTAAACACAACTTGTATATCTCTATATAAAATAAATTCATTACCAAGAATCTCTTAGATGCTATTTCAGCCATCTTCCCCCCCCCAAAAAAATTCACAAATTATCTTGAAGATAATTCACATGTATTCATCTTAAAACTGCAGTTTGTTCTGCCGATTGATATTTCAGTTTTAAGGATATAGTTAAATATTAATTTACCATGTTCTTCAGTTCAAAATCCTCTTAAAAAGAATAATAGCTGTCAGTTTGACAAGTTTGTTAAAAGAAGAGTTCATGTTTATTGTGGCCTTACTACAATTACAATAATATTTATTTAAATAACTTTTCAAAAGCAATTACAGTTATTGTGCAGTTTTTTAAACAATCAACCTTGTACTTTTTAATTTTTGCAATGCAAAATATTAAAGTTGCTTATTAGAATATCTAAAATTGTTTGGAATAATTGATGCATTCTGAGTCTGTTTAATAGAAATAGGTATTTTTATCATGCCAGGTAAAAATAGGGATTCAGTTGAGTTGGAAAAAAACATTAGTTTATTGCATTTTCCCTGTTTCTATGTTAACATTTTTCTGAAATTGATTAGCTTGCACTAATTGCGGGCAAAAAATAAAACTAATTAAATAATTAAATTAAACTATTAATTATAGGCCAACTATTTACAATAAAAACTTTGTTTTTTAACCAGAAGTTCAAATTGTTTGTTGGCTACAAATTTTGTTTCAGTGGAAGAAAAATGACAAAGTTTTAGATGGTTATTCCTTCTTGTGTTCTTATAGGTTTTTCATATATCATGTACATGTTTTGTTTATTTTGGAATGAAGTGGTTGAATATTGCTTTCAAAATACAATAAATCAATTGTAATATGATCTTTATTGTATGAATCTATTTTCCTCTAAAGCAAATATGTGTATTTTATAAAAAATGTTTTTGCGTTATCTTTTAATACAAATAAAACAATTAAATAATTATAAAGGCCTAACTTTAAGTCACTAAAGATTTTTTTTAAATAAACAGATTGATTTTAAAAATGCTGTTTTAAATTGGGTTCTAAACCGAAATTTTGGCTTGTTTTATTTACAAACTTGTTGTTGAAGTCTATGGTAGATCAGTTTTTGGATTTTTTTGTTTTAAATCATTTCAATTCCAAAAAGCTACAATCCTATTGAGCAGAACTGTTTTGCAGGAGTTTTCTTTTGTATGGCCAGTGTACATTACAGTGGAAAAAAATAGGTGAAGTCAACTGCAACCACATAAGGGTTTGCCTCAGTTATTTTTCTGTTTCTCCACATTTTAAAACCTTCATCTTTGAGTTAGTTCCTCTTGTTTGCTTTAGCTGAATTTATAAAATAGTTTATTAATTTATAAAAAAATCTCAAATTTAAAACAAAAGCTGGTTTAGTCTAATTTTTTAAAGCTATCATATTTTTCAACTATTCAATTAAAACGTTTTTAATAAAATAATATATTTGTTAAAACATTAGTATTTCTTGCCTGTTTTAGCTGTTTGTTTTATTTATTTGCATAATTCTAATAATTGTGTCAGTACTACTGAGACTTTTTGGGTTTGTGTGTATCTGGGTCGTTCACATAATGATTTTGTGATTTTGCAGGTTTCAATTTGGAATCTTTATTTCTAAATGAATCTGTTCACTTTAGAAATGACAAAGTGCGACTGATATTTCATGTTAGGGTTTTTGTCTCTGTGTTTCACCCACATTCTCAGTTTTAATGCTAGATGAGTGAGGTGGGTGTGGCTTCCCACCAGCCCGACCATCCTGACTGACGGATCTCTGGATGACCTTGTCCCCACCCCTGTCCCTGCGCTCACATATACCACAGCAATGTCCCATCTGCCCAGCAGCTCAGTCCGCGACCATATGAAATGGGTTTGTTTTGAAAACTCCAAAATGATTACAAATAACTTTATTTGCAGTCTTGTGTCACTCAGGATGTTGTCGATGTTTACCAAAAAAAAAAAAAACCTAATGTAATTGATTTAATCTACCCTGCAAAATGTCATATGTCACACAGAATTTCCATCATTTCAAATTGAAGCTTGTTTTGTGTTTGGGATATAGCCGCTAAAGTGCTGCTCTTTGTTGCTTTTCTGTGCAGGCGGGGCTGCTTGGCTGCGAAGCTGTTCTGTCCAGCATGGCTCTGATGCAGGCCAGTTCCATGGCAGCCCCACCCAAAAAAATGGTGGCTCCCCTTGGCCATGGACCACCTCAGAGAGAAGGACCTGACCGTGCTCCTCAGAGCCACATGATCCTCCCGTCTGGAATGAGCTGTCCACCACTGGTTAGAACACACGAGGGAAATGTGGATTTAAATTGGGGCTTTTACTTATTGTTTTTGTGTGAGGTATACGCCCTTTACTTTTAGTCATTTACTTCTGTCAATATAAATGTTTGAATAAAGGGCATTGTTAGGATTTTTTAATGTTTTTAGCTTACTTTATTTTGAAATTTAGTAATTGAAATTAAAATTTGCATTGAGTTATTTTACATTTTTAGAGAAACAAATTATAAACATAGTAACAAACTTGTTTATTTGTAATTAATGATCACATAAGTATTTTTTTTAATTGCTCTACAGAGTTTAACATTTTTTGCTAAATGTCACTTTGTTTGACAAGTACAACCATTTTAACAGACATAATTTCCATTTATTCCATCTAACATGAAAAATAAATGTATTTTTATATATTTTTTTTAGTTTACAAAATAATTAACCTTTTGTACCACCTCATTTCAGCCACTTTCACATTGTATTTATAGTGATGATGGTTACAAAAATAGCGTTATCTGTTCCTGCTCCGTAGCTTATCCGGAAGGAAGGTGAATTCCAAACTCCACGCTTACTGGATGAGAAAGAGATGAGAGCCAACGAGGACATGCAACAGAAAAAAAAGAACAGGAAATCGGTAACGCCCTGTAAAGTGAGAGAACAAGAAGGAAGGGGAGGGAAGGTCAGTGGAAGTGATCGCTGAAAAGGGAATGGTCTGTTCGTGTAGATCCCTTCTTTCATGGTTGTGGGTTTCGCCTCCTCACAGCGTTTAACTTCATTGGAGCTCTGCAGACTTGAAGCCCTCATGGTGACAAATTTTGTTTGTGTGGGGGGTTGGGGGGAGGAGTGCTGGCAAGATGGAGAGGGGGTGGAGGTTTTCTAGAGAGGAAAAGGGGGGGAGGGGAGAGGCTGAGCACAATAACCGAAATTGCGTCCATTAACGGTGGGGGGAGTAGGACCATGAGGGCTTTTCCCATTGGTTGACATGTAAATTACATTTTTTTTAATACTGAAGCAGTTTTTTTCAAAATAAAATAGCTAATTTGAAAGGCCTATATCATGCTATTCTTTAGCTTTTCAGAGTAAACTACATCCATATATATGATAATAAATTACCTTTGGCACACTAAATAACACTTTTTTTTTTCTTAAATATGAGTTATTTTTGGAAGCTCCTTTTGCTTCCCGGAAGTAAGATCTCCTTTTGAGTGCCGCCCATTTCATGACGTCAATATAGAGCCGGCCACGGCAGAGAGCCGTTTGTTGCCCCTGCTGGTTTAGGTGCAAGAGGAACCACTGCTCCGAGGGGGACCTGGTGGCAGACAAGAAGGCGGCTGAAAACCTTATTCGTTGAAAAATACTTTTGTTTTTGGTAGAAAAAGACTATATAACCGGCAACTTTAAGAGTAACCTAAAATGCTCTTTGACTTACTGTAACTCCATATACCACGTGTCAAAGTCTAGGCTCAGGGCCTGGATCCAGCCTATATCCAGCACTCCAGATCATATTATTATTATTATTAATGGTCCAATGTTATCTTGATAACATAGTGAAGCAACACTACGATCATGGTGCTGAGAGATGAGTTAGAAGGACTTCTGGCTTTCTGTTTTAAACACAGCATTTTACATCACAAGGGTGTAAAGGGGTCTTCATTCTCTCACTCATGGTGCAGAAAGAAATAAACATAACCGGATAAATTAACTAAGGGCAAAACAAAGTAAAACAGCCATACAACAAAACACATTGGCAAAACCCACACTAAAACCCCAATCCGCCCAGACAGGCAAAGGGAAAGGTATCCCACTGTTCGGCTCGCAACCTATTATGTGTTTTGGATTTTGGCCCCCTGTGCAATTGAGTTTGACACCCTTGCCTTACACAATCAGCGTGAATTAGCTGAACTGCGGAGAAAAGCGGTTTTGCATTGGTAAGCAACACCTTAAAGCGGGTTTTCACCTATATGCAACACATTACTAATATAAAGTGTTATATTCTGGTGCCAAGCCGCTTCTCTCCACGACAGAATAAGCTGATTCACGTTGATCGCATAAAGGGAGGAAGTTTACTGCGGTCAAACATAAACACGGGTCTGGAGCTAAACCTCCAATGTAAAAGCCTTATTAAAAATCTGAACACTTTTTTTTAAATATCCTTTTTCCTTCCACTCTCTTTGGGGTCCAGATGACTCCAACCACATATTGATGTGTGATTCCTTCCATGACAAATGTGGACAAGGATGGACAGGATTTTATGTCTGCCATGGACATTAGTGACACTCAAAAATCAATGATAAAAAAAAAGTTCAGCGCACTGTCTTGTGGGGTCCAGATGACCCCACTTTTAATGTAAATAAGCCAAGGAGAACGGAAGGTGTTTACCCTCTTTTGACACATTTTAAGCTAATCCGGAACACTTGACTCACATTAAAAAGTTTTAATAAAAGCAGCTACAAATCTGAAATCTTCTGGAATTTCTGCTAGTGATGTTCATAATGTGAGAACTTAGTCGTTTTGGTAGATTAGAAGGGGCTGGTGCTCAGAAAGCAGGCTTGGACAGGAATGCTCAGACGTGTGAATGGAGAAAAATACTGCTTTAGGGTTTTTTTCATGAGTAATTGACTTTATTTCACTTAAAAGCTCAAAGTTGATTTAGCATGATATAGGCCTTTTTAAACTTATATTTTGCTTGCTGTAAATGTGCTCTTGAGCTCTTGGATTGCAGATAATGTAGATGTTTAAAAGTTTGAACTCTTTTTCTCTGCAGGGCGTGGGGGGAGATGAAAATGGCCCGTCCTCCAAAGTGCAGAAAAATTTTATTTGTGATCACTGTTATGGTGCTTTCAGGAGTGGATATCACCTGAAGAGACATATCCTCATTCATACAGGTATGGTTTCTGCTTTGAAAACCTTACGTTTCATAATTAGGTCATAAAAACTTTTAATGCTTGCATAGATGAATGAACTGTTGAAAGAGCTTTGAGCGCTTGGGCTGAGAGGACTCTGGGCGTGTGCAGCAGCTGTAAGGGTTTTGAAATGGCCTGCTTTAAACTTGTTTTGGTAAAAAAGAAAAAAAAAAGATTTTGCCTCACAGCTAACGGGGCTGTGAGATCTTGAACTAAAACTGGTGCTCTTCGGTTTAGGGGAGAAGCCGTATGCTTGTGCCGTTTGTGACATGAGGTTTATTCAGCGTTACCACCTGGAGAGACACAGCCTCATTCACACGGGTATGCGTCCTTCAACCGTACCCATATTACATAAGTCTGACTGCGCATGTAGTCTGTCACTTGAATGAAGGGGCAGATGCTGACGATTCATTTTGTCTGTGGACAGTAATTTCCAACAAAGCCACACTCTAAATCTTCCCATCCCAACATGTCATGCACAGTCTTTAAATCTTTGTCTGTGTGGTCCAGTAGTATAGAGTCCACTATTAAAAACTCCGGTTCTGCCTTTTTTATGTTTTACCATGGCCACTATAAATCTCCATTCAGCATTGTGACATCATTTATTTTTGCCATGAGCTTTTCAATGGTCTGTAGAGTCAAATTTTTAGTCTTCTTTGGAAGATCAACCACATTTTTAGTTTTAAAGGAATTTATTTCTAAAGATTTTTTAGGAGCAACTAGTAGGTGAGCCATCACAGGGATGAGTGCCTTCCTGGGGGACTTAAAAAATCTCACATTTATTACATGCATGTAAACTTTTTTTTTTATCAGAAAAACTTTACTTGTAGATTATTTCTTTTTTTCTTTTGTTCACCTGTTGTGTTCTATCTCACAACAGAGTATTGGGGCCATTTTACAAGCCAACATTTTTTTTTTAAGTTTAATTTAGTAAATTTAAGAGGAATAAAAGTCATAACTGTTAAATTACCGGAATAACATTGTATATTTTTGACTTCAAAAGTCATAGGGTAAATTATTACTTTTTTTCTCATAAGTTTACATTTTTTAAAGTTGCCAATCTACAACTTTAAAGTAAAAAGTTATAGATTTACTAAAGTCTCAAATCTAGACTTTAAAACATGTACGAGGAAAAAAGTCATAAATTAACGAGAAAAAATACCAAAGTTGTCTGTCTATCTAAGCCATTTCTGGATAGGTTTAAAAAAAAGAAAGAATTTGTGAACCTTTTGGCAGCTCAAGATATAATTATTATTAATGTAGCTGGCTTTCTGGGGTTCTACGTCGATAGTGCGGTAAGAAGGAGCTCAGAGACAAACAATTGGAGGACCGCCACTTTATTTCTGCCCTTATCATTCACATACGCAGAAGTCCATTTGTCACCTTAGGTCATGTAACTGTCATGCGCAGAAGGGACAGCACAATGAATGAAAAGTGTTAAAAACGTCCCCTCGTCCAAATGAAACGCCCTGAATGAAAAAGTCTGTTACATTAGCATCAAAAAGAATATGCTGGGGCTCCCCACACAGAAGCATCACACAGACTTGAAGGAGATCTTGTCTTTCGTAGAGGAAGAGATGATTGGAAGTGGACAGCAGCAACGAGAACTGCAGAGATCCTGCAAGCCACCCATCAATGAGAAAAACATTAATAAACTGTAAATCAAGCAAAGGAGCGTCCCTACATTTGTAACGTTATCAATAAACATTCAGATTACCTTTTCAAAGACGCTTTGACCAAAACGAGTTTAGTTGGTCTGCTGCTGCACATATACACCCGCTGGACCGTGTGCTTACTTCAACTTTAATCTCATAATTTTACGACTCTATATCTCGTAATATTACTTTTTTTGGTGGCCCTAATACTCTGTCGTAAGATCCGCGTCTGTCATCTTGTGTTGTTTTTTTTTTTTTTGCAGTGTAGGAAATAGTAAGCATTTAGCTCTGTCGTCCAATGTTTAATAGTTGCTTCTTGATTTATTACTAGCTTCTGCATTCCAGTACTTCATAGATGACTTCAGGATTATGATATTTTCCATGTGAGTTTGTTTGGCATCGAGTCAATAGTTATTTGGCAGCATTGAAACGCAGTGATTGGCTTCTGTTTTTTGATTTATTTTGATATATATATATAATGTATATATATTTGTTTCAGCAGTAATTCCTAAGTAATTGCAGGTTACCTTCCATAAATTGATTTATTCTGCATGTTTTTTTTATATTTTTAAATTTAGAAATTATTTTCTTTACTATGCACCAATGATTAGTTTTTTGTTTAGATATACTAGTGTTCTCCTAATTCTAAAATACTTACTTTTGCAAGTTTTGTCAAAAACTTTATTTAAACCTTAAGTTTTTTTCTGTATTTGTTTAGGATTTAATTAACTATTGCTTTTGTCACTATTGACTGCAGATGATGTTGATAACAAAAAGCTGTATTTAAAAAAAACAACAAAAAGACTTTTTGATAGTGGACTCAAACTGTGGACTCCAGTAGAATCTTTAGATATTAATAAAGCAAGTAAAAGCTAGACTTGAGGGTACTAAATACATGTATTTTTTTTTAGAGTTTTCTTCTAATAAAATAAGTTGGATTTCAATCTATTTTACTATATAAAAAAATAAAAAATGCAGGCTTTATTGGATAATTATTTGCAAATATTTCCCCTTTTCTCATTATCAGATTTGCATTTTAAGTTGAATTTTATTTATTTTCTTTTCACAAACCATGACTGCTGCCCCAGAATGCCCCTTAAAAAATACAGTGTCAAATTCAAGCTGGTTAACTTTAGACTAAACTGACACGCTTTGTCTATCAACCATAACAGCTTGATCAAGCTCTATCGCTTTGAGAATGCTCTTTATCATTTTCCGTTTCATATAATTTGTGGTTCTTTTTTTTTTTTTTCTTTCCACCCAATTCTTTTAATTTTATCAGACTAAAAAGCTAATGATGTTATGCTCTGTGTGTGTAGGGGTGAAGCCGTACGCTTGCACCATGTGTGACATGAGGTTTTTCCAGCGTTACCACCTGGAGAGACACAAACTCACTCATACGGGTATGAGTCTTTTCACCGTACCCAGTTTTTTTCCTTCTTTTTTTAAGCCCTAATTTAATTTAAATCAAATGAGAAAAAACAGAATCTCTTGCTACCATGCAGTTATATTTGTCATTGCTTTATTTGCTCTCAGCCATGGTTTTTGCTTACATGCTGCTCTTACTGTGCGTCAAGTTTCACTTTAGTTTAGGCTGCTCTGGATCTATTGTTGCTATTACTTGGGTTTAGTGGAGCTAAAGATCTGCTATTCAGCAGACTAACAGGAGGGACCAGATTATTCATCTAAGGCAGTTTACTTTATTTACATAAATGTTGGCAGTTTTTTGTTTTTGACCAATTTAATTATCAGCACAAGACTTGCAAATTCATACATTTATGAAGCTGAAATAGACTTATGGCTACTAAAGGACAAAACAACAAATTAAATCTTAAAATGGTGTAAAAAAAAGGTTGTTTGCCCAAAACTTACAAGGTTCCAATTACTGCTTCCATAAATAAATAATTTTAGTTCAATTTCCAAATATAGTTTATAAAACGGTTGTCAAAATCAGTTGTTTCTTTAAGGTGAGGAATGAAGTGAAACATTTTTGTGCAAAAAATAACTTAACTTCAGTTGCTACATGTTTATACTTGTCGATGAATTGTGACTTAACTTGAGGAGGAAAAATGAACATTTTAAGAAGAAATGCTTCTTCCACAAGTTTAACATTCATAGATAATAACTCTACAACTCTACACACAGTTTGGATGTGGAGTTGGTATGCTAGATGTTGGTGTAGCTGGTAAAATGTTTTGGGGTTTCTTTTTACTTTCTGACCTTGATGATGATTAGCTGGAACTATGTTTCCACCTATATTTGATGTTTTTCCCACATATAAGAAAGGCCTTTCATTCTGCATTGTCTTGAAGGGTTACACAACAGGACAGCTGGAGGCTGACCTCTCTCTCAGCCCAGATTTGACAAATGCAAAAAAGGGGGTGGGGCTAGGTGGAGCTGAATGGGGGAGGTGTGGTTTAAATCTGTGATTGACTGTGACAGTGAGGTTAGCTTGAGGTAATGTTGTCACTCTGCATCTTCAACATGGAGAGTGATGCTGAGCAAAGTGATGCCAGTTGGACTGCAGAACTTTCTGTGGAGGTTTGAGGATTTTTCTCTTCCCCCTTCTCCCGAGGCAGGCGGTCATAGTCCAGACCGAAGGGGACCCGTGTCTCAGTGGTAAAATGACACTAGCATCATAGCTAATAAAGGCTAATGTATTAAGCAAACAATCCCAAGTGAAACATTCATTGCAAATCCATCATCCCAAAGGAGTTCGCTGAATTCAACGCCAACTGCAGTCAACCACTGTTGACTCATTTTGAAGTCCACTGGAAAGTTGTGGAAGCCAGTAGATTTTTGACAACTGAAGACATTTCACAAACAAGCCATGCTATAGCTAAATCAATAACAACTGTTACCGAGTCAAAGATAGTCGAGGCTTTTATACTGGAGCTTCAGCGCATGATGACGGGAAACTTCTGAAATGACGTAGGACTTAGACCAGATGACCAATCACAAAATTCAACTGTAATACCTCGTTTCAGCCTGTAGGGGGCAACACACAGATGGTTTTAAACTATGATTCCAGGAATCAAACACATTTATTTTAAATGGCCAAAAATGTGGAAAGGACCAACAGGCAGAACCTTTAAAGCCCCATTTATAGGGGTCAACAGACAAAAAAGTTGATTTAGTGTTTGGTTACCCTTTACATTTTTTGGAGATGGTAGCCTGGTTTTCATCAGTGAATGGTTGATAATGGTGGTCGCAGTTGGACTGGAACTGTTCTTTTGTTAACTTACTATATACATTTATTTTTGCATGTTATGCTTTTATAATTTGAATTTTATTTTTTTGGGGGGGGGTTGAATATTAAAGAGCAGAGTAATTTGGTCAAATTTGTTTTAAAAAGCATAAAAATGCAATTTTTAGTGACGCTTAAACACACAAATTTCACTTTTATTTTAACTTGTATACTATTAAACCTTTACTAAAAGTTTTGTGGACCTTCAGATTCATCTGTGTCTTGTTGAAATTTGTTTTTGATTTTCTGTCATGATGCTCTCCATTTGATAATACATTTCTCCCTATTACAGGAGAGAGTTTTAGTAAAAAAAAAAAAAAGACAAAAGAAAAGGAAAATGTTTTCTGTTTCCCTGTGTGGAATGATGGGGTCCCCTGAGATGATGCTTGTTTTATAAATTCCTCTTGGAGCTAAAGGAACATCTTGGGTTAATTTGTCAATTTGTGTATGTAGGGGTGAAGCCATACGCTTGCTCCTTGTGTGACATGAGGTTCTTCCAACGTTACCAT
>NC_050516.1:12274503-12292959 GCF_002922805.2 Oryzias melastigma | reverse complement strand
TTAAACGTCTTCTACATACTTATTTAAAGCAATGTCAACAAGTTTACCTGGATCAAAACAAGTAACTGCTTCAAAAATTCAGATTTAAGCACAAAGAGATGTATCCAGACATGTGAATAAACTATAAAATACTCTGATTTTTCCATGCAGTGACTTAACTTATTCTTTATAATTGCCAGAATGCTCACAAATTCTAAAGAAAAATCAAATGAAATGTGTGCAAGGTTGCGTAGATGCAAACAAAATGTATTTATAGGTTATAGTTGATGTTCATGTGTTGAAACCTTAATTATCTGAAGCTAATATTTATATTTATATGTGTAGGGGTGAAGCCATACGCTTGCTCCATGTGTGATATGAGATTTTTTCAACGATACCACTTGGCGAGACACAGCCTGACTCACACGGGTATGGGTTCATCCTCCTATATTATACCCAAATACCCATTTTAGGTTGATTCCTCCCTGGTGTTTAAGTACAATTACATCTTTTTTTTAGGAATTTAAGAACCAGTTTTTATGCTTAAGGGCAGTGTTTTAGACTGTTTAATTATGTTTTGCCTGTGAAATACTCTTAAAATGTTTATAGAATCTTAAATTAGACTATATTAAGCCATTTGTATGCATAGGTAAGGATAGTCTTAAGATTTTTCCCTGTATTTCTGTCTCTCTTTTTGGCATGTCTGGATACATAAAATGAGTGTGTCCTGTTAAGTTCCATGTGTTGTTTTTTAAAGTACTTTGCTCTGTCTGTGCAGGGGTGAAGCCATATGCTTGCTCCATGTGTGACATGAGATTTTTCCAGAGATACCACCTTGCAAGACACACTCTCACCCATACGGGTAGAAGTTTTATTTATGCCTCTCGACAAAAGCAGCAGTTGTTTGTCTTTTGTTTTCACTGCCGTGCTTGCCTTTGACTTGATTACAGCTTAGGGTGCTTTCACACTGAGCTAGTCCTGCAGAGCTGGTTTGCATGAATGCTATTGATATCCCAACTTTAAATAAATTAGTTTACCATAATTTCTGGACTATAGAGCCCACCTGAATTTAAGCCGCACCCGCTCAATTAAAAAAGAATATTGTGGCTATATAGGTTGCACTTGTTACCTGGGGTATTTACACTACAAACTGTCTTTTTAATCGACGTCCTGCCGCTCTGCCATGACTGACATTAAGACAATAACACGTCAAAAATAAACTTCAACGTGTGATTGAGATTTTATTGAGTGGAATAATGAATAGTGCAATTACTTGTAGCTTGTAAATGAGTGATTTTTTAATACTTTTCAAAAATGAGACGGAAGATGAAAAGCGATCATCAGGGAATCTTCAAATGGACAAAGAGGAACAGGTGCCGCTTCAAAGCAGTCATCTGAAGACTCCAACTGTAAACGGAAAGCCTAACTGTGAATTTTTGGGGGGAGCAAAGTGAGAACGAGTGGGGACCTTTTCATCTATGCCAAAGACCAGCATCGATATGAAAAGTTTCGGTGCTACTGTATCTGTCAGGACTCTGAATGAATGAAGAGGTCGAGCCTTCTTTTATTTTGGTTGTGGAGCAACAGGATTTATTTTTTTTCAGTAACTGCTAATTTAAGACAATCCTGGTACTAGTTTTTGAAAATCCTCCACCTCTAAAATAAAATATTAATCGGTCTCCTCATTATTGGATTTCTGATAGCTGACAGGTCCTCTCCACCTGCCACAGCTGGATGTGCTGATCTAGATTTGTCATCCACCTAATTTCTAAAATAAAGATTGTTTTTGTCCAGAAACTGCAAGTGACTGCCATATACTATCTTTCAATCAATAAAATCTCATTCATAGAATAAAAATAAAAGCAAGTTTATTTTAGACGTAGTTTTATAACGCTCTTCATGCTTCCATTTGTTCCAAGTCTGTAAAAATCTATAAATCATTTTTAAGTTCAAAGCATGTGGAAAAATGTAGCAGCTAATAGTCTGGAAATTACAGTAATAGTCAACTCCAACTTCTTCAAAATTCTAATATTTGTTAAATCCTGCTCAGAAAGAAGAGAAAAAAATGGAAAAGAAAACTTGTTAGTGCAGTTTGTTTCCTGGCTGTGAGTAAAAAACTCCCTTTACCACATTCGATCATTTTTACCAACTCAACATTTCCATCTTTTTTTTTAAATAAAGTTTGCTTTTCTTTATTCACTTTTTAGGCATCCTGTTTTTTCAGTCAAAATGTCCAGCATTTGCATCCTTTTAACTCCACAATTTGAGAACAGTCACGTCCGCATGACCAGAAACCCTTTTTTCAGAAGAGAGGACAATTGTTGGTTTGCACCAGACTATCCCAGTAAAAACACATTAAACTTTAGTCACAGTGTGAAAGCACCCTAATATAAATATAGTTATTTCTCCACATTTGTCAACTTATCTCATTGCTTTATGTCCAAAAGCAATGTACTACTTTATATGAAAAGTGCTTTATAAATAAAGATTGATTTAACTTGAAAATACTTAGCCATGAAAATGAAGACTTTGCTGTATTAACTAGTGTATAACCGTTCATGAGAGCCTTTGTGTTCCCTAAAATTTGGTATTGTATACATTTAGGGGTGAAGCCATACGCTTGCTCCATGTGTGACATGAGGTTCTTCCAACGTTACCATTTGGCGAGACACACCCTCACACATACCGGTATGCCTGCATTAATTGCTCCTTTTAATTATCCCTGTAATCCATTTTTTTATTTATTCCTCAGATCCTTTATGTTTTAAGCTGTCATCATTCATAGCTCAGTTTCCTGCTAAATCAAATCTATAATAGAATTTTTAGGCTTTGTTGGAAAAACTGTCCGCTGAAGAAGTGAGTCTGTCAGTAACCTTGATTTCAAGTAACTATAGTGGCAATTTTGCTGGTTTTCTTTCCCAATATTGGAATGCATTACACTTAAAAGCATGTCGAGTGCAGACATCTACAGTCTGACGTATTAGCCTTTCACAGGCAAAACTTTACTGTGTCTGACTAAAAAAAAAATCAATTGAGATTTTTCTGATCGTTTCTCAAGAGTTTGATGCTGGAGCATCACAGTGTGGACCAAACAGCACCAGTTTTTGACTAATTTGATCTCTGAAACTTGACCTTTTAGGTGTAATGCCTAACATTTCATTTATGCAGCATGATAGTAGCACGAAATTTAGAATGTTTATTTATTTTTTATTATTGTCTGTTTGTTTTTTTAACATCACAAGTGTGTTGAAGCCTTAAACACTTTTGTTTTGTTCAGGTGTGAAGCCGTATGCTTGTACCATGTGTGACATGCGGTTTATTCAGCGTTACCAGCTGGAGAGACACAGTCTTACCCATACAGGTATGTCCTTGTGTTTGTTTTCTTTACCTTGTATTATTATTTTGTATTCTACATCTCGGCTCTGTCGCTCCCTGACTTGGCTCATGCATGCGCCTCAAAATGATCCTTCACTTGGCTGCTTCAAACTCGAGTTTGTGTCGCTTTCTGTTGGTCTGCTGGCATTTCATACTTTGTTGTCGTAACGTTTTGTTTAAAATGTGCTCATGTGAAAGTACCCGTACCTTACTTTGTTTTTGAAATGACATGAATACCAACATTTGTTTAGTTCACAGCTGCAATTATAACACCAGGATACTCCTCTGGGTCAGGTCCGATCTTTGTAAAGAAAAGGAAAATGCTTGTTGTCTTTCTGTCAAACCAAATGCAAGAGATTTTTGTTTCCACATTAAATTTCACCCTTGAATAAAAATATTAATAAGTGTCATAAATAGACCTGTAAAATGTTTAGTGAGTTTTTTTTTCTGATCAGGACATACTAAATAATAACAAATTAAAACTAGTTTGGTGGAAATTTTAAGTATGGGCATCACACATCCACATTTTCTGATTTAATCCGTGAGATGATGTTTATCCCAGTTTAGTCCAAAAAAACGTTCCATCCATGAATCTCCTTTTATAAAGGCACGTTAAGTGTTTTGTTCTTATACATTCAGTTTCTGTTATAGCTGCTGAATTTGAGACATGTTAGGTTACGGTCACATATCCCAAAATGCCTCGGCACCGCAACCTAAATGCAAGTTTTTCAGCAAATTTGGCATTTGTAATGGGGAAAAAAATGAAAAATTCTGTTGTGATTGGACGATTTTTCTCAGTGGCCGTCCAGGCACATTCTCGCGGTGGCACTTGAGTGACATGCGGGGATGATGCCAATACCAAATCAAGCGACAGCTGACTGGCAGCCCGACTGCCACCCGACTGCCTACATTTATGATCACCCCCAACAATTTTTTAAAAAGAATTAGGCAGCAGCATGAAATCTTGAAGATTCTGCTGGTCCCTCCTCCTTGCGCTGTGACAGTTGTACGTGTGACTGTAACATTAGCTTACATGCTAAATGACCATATTTTGATCTATTGTAACAGCAATCCCTTTTGTTTTGTTTTTTTCTTTTTTTAAAATTACAATTCTGCCATTTTTATCCAAAAACCTACGTCGTGTTCTAGAACATAGTTTCTGCAGAGTGGCAGTAGTTCATTGCAAATTCGAGTTGTGGGCGGGACTGTTGAGGTGGACCAAGTTTCTGTTTGAACACTGTAAATGTTGCTCAGTCCCTGAACACCCTGACAGCTTGTTTTTAAAGTTCCTGGTAAATCTGTAATTTAATTTGTTAGATCTTTAGTACCTCTAACCTTGTTTTGAATTGTGTTTATCTGTGTTTGGGAAAAGTTACAAAGAAGATAATGTCGACAATTTTTTTCCTATTGTTTGAAGGAAACTTCAAATTCTTGCGAGAGATTTGATCATAATGAAGCTGGGTTAAAACCTTATAATAGGAATCCAAATTTACTTAGAAAATGCAGTTTTTATTTTTTTAAATCCATTAAGTAATTTATGTAGTAATGTATTTTTTCCATTCAAAAGAGCAGTTTTTAGTTAGTTTTTAATATAAGAGATTGATACATTTAAAAAAATGCTTAATTTAAATCACTAGTTTTGTGAAAATAATAAATATTTAAACAAATCTATAACTTTTACATAGAAATGTGTCCTTGATTTGTGTTAAATTGTGGTTTAATTGGATTGAAATTGAATTGATTGTTGGTTGACAGTGATCTCCAGCCCCTTGCAACCTGAGGAAATACAAATTTAATGGTGTCTGTTTGGAGAAAAGTAAATTTTCTTCCTGGGTGATGTATTTAAGGCTCCGTGAAACTTTCATCAAAACTGCTTTGAATTGACTCTAATTGGGATTAAAAATGTTTGCATTATGGCATTAAAGTTTTACAAGTTTGCAGAAACTGAAGGAACCATTTTTTCATCTGTGCCAATAACAGGAACAAACATCTGCTTCCTGGAATTTCCCTCAGACTTGCACTTTTCCTAAAAAGTATTTGATAAAAAAAAATGTATTCTTTGACAAACTAAAGAAAACCTTACAAATGTGAACATGACTGCTCACAGTCCAGTTTTTGTGTCATTTCACATTCAAAGTAAAGGTGAGGACATTTTAGCCTCTGTTCAAAAATGCTTCATGGCAAGGAGATGGTAGAGGCATATTTTCAATCTTTACGTTTTCTCATTGCATCATTTTCTAAAACGATGGATGTTTTATGGTAGTTTTATTGTCATTGTGGAAGTTTTGAAAACCCCCTTTTGTTGAATGTGAACATGTGAATTAAAAATCACTGTATACATGTCTGTTAAACGTAGTTGTTTGCCAACTGCCTTAAATTGTCTTAACTTCTGCGATCAGCGTGATAAAATTAATCAATTTAAAGTGGATATTTTTGATTTATTGGCTTTGTGGTGAAATTTGTTGTTGTGCTTGTTGGTATGTTTCTAGTTTATTTTTTGTCTGTTAGTTTTAGTTATTTTTTGCTTTCTTTTAAAGGTTTTTTTTAAACTGAGATAGCTACTGATGAGCTTTAGGTGTTGAAACTGTAATTTCTAATTGGAATAGCAGAGCGTTGAAAACTAACTGGAATTACCAGTTGCAACAAAGCGCTGATAAGTGCAGCTAAACTTTACTAAGCAATTAGTAAAGTTTGACGTTGGTCATTTTTGGCAGTTGAGTTGTTTCTGCTAAAGCTGGTACTTTGTGTGCGTAGGGGTGAAGCCGTACGCTTGCACCATGTGTGACAAGAGGTTTTTTCAGCGCTACCACCTGGCGAGACACAGCCTCACTCATATGGGTATGCGTCTGCCCACCTTACCCATGTCACTCAGATCAGACCATTGTGTTAAAGACAGTCCTGTTCATATGTTGTCAAACACTTTTTAACTCAGTCGCAGGATTAGGATGCAGTAACATTAATATACTTATTTATTACTGTCATATTTAATTTCTAGTTGTATGATTTTCATTAGATGACACCATAGTTTATGTATTTGAGAGGATTTATGGACAACTTATGATCTTGTTCTCTCATAAGCAACTATGACATTGGTTATTAACCACAGATATCAACTGAAATAAGATCTATAACATTTTAAAGGGAATATTTGGTTATTTTGTGTTGATTTTAGGTGTGAAACCTTACGCTTGCACCATGTGTGACATGAAGTTTTTTCAGCGTTACCACCTGGCGAGACACAGCCTCACTCATACGGGTATGGGTCCGCACCCGTGACCATCAGTGTCATTTTGTGTTACATATGTATACTTGGTACATATATGTAAATATTGGCTTAAAAATATGTGAAGTTATTAGTTTTTCTATATTTTGGGGAATAATCTGTTTTTTTTTTAAGTTAAGAATGAAACTTCAAGACAGAATTCTAATGTTTTTTGATTATTTTCAATGTAAATTAATCTAGTATTTGTTTAAATTGGCGGTTTATGTGGTTAATAACCAATTTTTTTATTCCTACGAATAAACATTGTTAAGCAAATAATATTGCTACTTTGCATTTAGGTGTGAAACCTTATGCTTGCACCATGTGCGACAAGAGGTTTTTTCAGCGCTACCACCTGGCGAGACACAGCCTCACTCATATGGGTATGCGTCTGCCCACCTTACCCATGTCACTGATGTCTAACTGTATCAGGGTATTGTTAGCGACAGTGATCAGATTATGGTATTTAATGCACATTCTGTCCAACTGAGCAGAAGATGATCTTCATGTCCTAAATGATCAGATAAATCAATCAGTACAAAAGCATCATCAGCTCATGTGATGTGTTAAGTTGTGGATTTAAATCAGTTTGATGTGTTTCTTTAACCAAATCTCAATTTGAAATATTGGTTAACAACCCATCAATTCCGAACAGCCATTTGACATTTAATTGCTTATTGATGGATTGTGAACACAGTCTGCGCACAAAGTTTGAGAATAATCACATAATGTTCTGCGTTTAGGTGTGAAACCTTACGCTTGCACCATGTGTGACATGAGGTTTGTTCAGCGTTACCACCTGGCGAGACACAGCCTCACTCATACGGGTACGCCTCAGTGCACCTACCCTCACATGTCCAAACCACTCCCAATAAACATTAACTAAAACTACACTCTTAGTCAAGGATACATTAG
Source organism: Oryzias melastigma (assembly GCF_002922805.2). NCBI lineage: Eukaryota > Metazoa > Chordata > Actinopteri > Beloniformes > Adrianichthyidae > Oryzias > Oryzias melastigma. The sequence goes on along the minus strand of NC_050516.1, from coordinate 12,285,428 downwards.
AAAAAATGTTGTTGAGGTTCAAATTACATTTTGAATTTAAAGTCCCACTCTGATCATCTTTTAATGTATTTTCAGTGTTCCTAGTGGTCTTTTTATTATAATTATGCTGTTTTTTAGCCAAAACTGCAGTTTTCTAAGACATAATTTCCGCACAGTACCAGTAGTTAATTGAAAATTTGCCTCTTGAACTGTGGGGGGAACTGTTAGGGGCAGTAAGCCTATTCTCATTTTCCATCATCCCTTTGGTTACATGCCCTCCCGCTAGCTTACCAATATTGACTGTATAAGACAGGGTCCAGATCCACATGTGGCTCTTTTATCTCTCCATGGTGGCTCCTTGGCCAAACATAAAATAAGTTAGGGAGACTGCTGATCCAGCCATGTTGACTGTCTGATTCAGCAGCTCTCTGCTAATAGCTGCCTAACCTAGACTACCTAAAGAAAACAAATAAACAAAGCTCACAATCTAAGACTACCAGGGTCCAACCCCAAACTAAAATAACAAAACCCAGCAGTGTAAGACTGCTGAGGGGAAAAAGAACAAAAATAAATGAATACAAGAAAAATAAAATAGCATTTCTTTAAAGTAAGGATTACTTAATTAGCATTTCTTTAATTTAGATTAGTTAAATGTGTTTTAAAATTATTGCTGAGGTGCACAGAGATGATAAACTTTGTAGTTTTTCACATCCCTGCTGACCTGAAGACTTCTTGTTTGCTCTCCGCTGCCTCCAGAATGAACAGATTTTAAATTCCAATCAAAACTTTGATAAAAAGTTTGGTCTTTTATGAGTTAAAAGCGATGTTATCTTATGCTGCACAACAATAGTTACTAGCTACCCAGAGCCGCACTGAGATGATCCTGTTTAGTACAGAGCATGTTTTTTAAGTAAAAATAAAATAACATTTTGAGAGATGCTAGGTTATTTGTACATTTTTGCTTTTGTTCATGCCAAAAAATTACAAAATTCATATTTATTATTAAAAAAAAAGAAAGTAATGAATGCAAATCCAAATTTCTTAAAGGCTAAAGTAAGACTACTAGGTTTTGATCAGTAAAAAAACGAGCCCAAATGGCTCTTTAACTATGAAAGGCTGCTGACCCCTGGTATAAGTGAACTGGACTTAGCGAGTTTAACTGGTTCGATTTTGATGCCCTGCATTGAGTTCTAGTGAATAAAGATCATGCTTGGACGTTGAGTCAGTTTTTTTTTAATCCTTGTCCTATCCTAGGTATGTTTACATTAAAAGTGGGGTCATCTGGACGTCACAAGACGGCACGCTGAACTTTTTTTCCAAGGATTTTTTTATCTTCACTGGCGTCCGTGGCAGACATAAAATCCTGTCCACCTTTATCATGGGAGTGATCACACATCAATGTAAGGGTGGGTCATCAGGACCCCATAAGAGAGCACAAGGGTTAAACTGGTTAACGGAAAACATACTTTACACTGCTGTCCCAAATTTTGCTCCATGTTTCCCCCTAACGGTTGAAAAATGCACAAAAAGAAAGAAAAGTTAACATAAACATCCATGAAAAATGGTGCAAACCTTGAGGAGTTCCCAAGAAATGACACACAAGCTCGTTTAAGGCAAATAAAAAAATAAAACACAAACTATGGAAAATTGTCGCTGCGCAATTCCTAATTAATATTCTAGTTGGAACAAACTAACAATCAATTGAACAAATAATATAGTTGCAAAGTACTGACACAAGGAGGAGCACGTCTAAGCGTGCATGCTCATTCAAATGTTTACAAACCAACAACTGACTCTGAATTTGGTGGAATTCAGCAACTGAAACAAAACGCCTGTTACACGAATGTAGCCCATAAAAATGACTTACTTCTGGTTCCAACCAAATTAAGTCAGTTCATCCGCTATTTTTACCCAGTATTTCCATCACCGAACAGGCGTCCTCAGTAAGACATGATTGGTCTGTGTTGGCTAATTCTACTTCTACGGTGACCACTTTCCAATTATTAGTGAACTCTTTAGAAGGCCACACCCCTCACACTAAAAGCAGATTTAGAAGAATCTGTCAAATGTTTCTAAAGTTACTGAGGCACCTGATTGGACAGTTTATAAATTGCGATAAATTTTCTTTATGTCCATCATAAGAAAAATGCCACAAGAACATGTTAAGAATGCCATTGTCATTGGAGTGGGTCTTTAAAAGCTTGAAAACCCAACAGCACACACCCTAATATCTAAACCTCCTGTTTCTTTATAAATATAGTCTGAAATGCATACAAAAATAGCAAACACATGTCTTGCAAGTTCTATTAAATTGTAAATTAATTGGAAAATCTTTTGAATTGGATGATCAGTTGTGAAGTATTTCTTTCCATTTGCAGTATTTTTGTTTTCCTGCATGTGTTGGTCAATGTGTGGTTAATAACCAATAGCTCAGGTGTTTATTGCATAACAGTGGAAGTAAAGTGATATAATATTGCTACTCTGCGTTTAGGTGTGAAACCTTATGCTTGCACCATGTGCGACAAGAGGTTTTTTCAGCGCTACCACCTGGCGAGACACAGCCTCACTCATATGGGTATGCGTCCGCCCACCTTACCCATGTCACTCAGATCCGCACCAACGTCTTATGTGACAGGTTTAGGTTTTCTCATCAGCTTTTGTTCATTCAGTGTATACTTCTGATACATATTTAGTCAGATTTTGGCTCACACGCTACACTATGAAATCATCAGCTCATCATGAGATGTGTGAAGATGTGGATTCATAGTTCAGGTAACACACGTCAAGCCAGGATTTATTTTTCCAGCCTATTTTTGTCAATTTTAGAAGTTAGAACAAATGAAAAATGGTTAACAACCCATCAATTGTAAACAGTTAAAAATGTTTGATAAATTGTGAAAACCAGAAAGCCAAATTCTTGTAAATAATATATTGGTGCTCTGCGTTTAGGTGTGAAACCTTTTGCTTGCACCATGTGTGACATGAGGTTTGTTCAGCGTTACCACCTGGTGAGACACAGCCTCACTCATACGGGTACGCCGCAGTGCACCTACCCTCACATTCTATACAGAACTCTTTCAGGGTTTTAGTCAGTAAACGTTTACAAATCAATACCCCAAAGTTACTTTATGTCGTAGAAGAAAACATTTCAGTTACTTTTACTCATTATTCTTTGCTACATAAAAGATGACAGCTTTAGGAGTCCTCAGTGTGCCATTGTGAAAAGCTCTGACTGACATGACCACTTTATGAAGATGAAAGCAGGTCTCAAATGGTCCTGCTTGGACAAATTTTGAACACTTCTGATTCCATAGTTATTATTTGAGGATTTATAACTGAAATATGTTATACAATATATAACAAAATATTATTTATAACATAAATATTTAGAAGGCTCTTATTATTGTTAAATCACTGTTTCTGAATATTCTAGATTCAGTTGGAAACGGTTAATTTCAACAAATCAAACAAGAATAAGTGTTTAAACAAGACAACTAACAGAGGTTTATATCCACACAAATACATATCAAACACAGGATAATCAGGCGAAAATTGACTGAAAAATACTCATATGTAAGTAATTAATGCAATTATTACTTTTACAGGTAAATCAAAATATTTGATCTTATATTTGTCAAAAATGACATAAGAAATAAATATTTATAAGAATTTAAAAGAAATATTGCATTTTCTCTTTTTTTTAATCCTTTAACACTGGAGACGCTGCCATTGACACAAAATAAAACAAACTGTTTGAACTACTGTAACTCTTTGACTTTGAAAAGCAGCTGTAAAGCTGGGGTATCTAAATCCAGGCCTCGATGGCTGGCCTCCTGCATGTTTTCCAGAAATCCAGTCTTCTCTCCTGTTGATCACATGGATCAGATGTGTTTGGCCAATAAGGAGCTTCAATGGCAGTTATGTTGGAAAACACGTGGGACACTGTCCCTTCTGATACTCCTTCTGTAAAGTGTTACAAATCAGTGAAAAACTGCTTTTATCCTTGTCGTAATCCAATTACATTTTAAAATTTTGAAGAGTTATGGTAATTCAAAGACTTTCTGAACACTGGAACTCTGGTGTCAAAGGGTTAAATCATAGAGCATTTGAAACATCTAAACTTTTGTTTTTATTATTTTTACATTTTACAATTCCTGTATTTGCTTTTAATTTGCCCTTGCATCCTCTTGACCACCAAAGGAAAAAAATGTCCATATTTATTTAATCCACCAAAAACTACAATTCCCAGAGCCCCGCCCCTTCACATTCAGCATAATTAAAAAGCGCCAAATGTCAATTGTAGATATTAAAATGAGGGAATTCAGTAGTATGCAGTGATTGGGGGAAATCTGAAAGGACAACTTTTCGTTGTTGGTAGTCAGGGGGATATTACCTAAACAATAAAGTATGCAACCTCCTGGTTGAGTCGTCTGGGCCTTTGAGATTCAGAGCTAGAATCCCAGTTTTAGTTTTTGTTGTAATTTGAAGCCAAAATTTAAATGTACAGCCTAAATCATGTTTTTTTTTCTTTGTGTGCGTCATTAAGTTTGTTGTCTGGTCGCTGATATTGATCAAGTCTTAACATTTCAGTATTGGTAAACGTTGACCCCATAATGTAATACATTTAGAAAATATTTCCAAAATTATGTTTTTAATATATTACACAAAACTAACTTCTAAATTCAGGCTTAGTCTCTGTTAATATATCATTTGTGTAGTACTGCATTACTCTTGATCATTTAAATAGTAAAAAGTACATTTACATTAAAAACACACCTTAATTGATTCAAAGTCATTTTATGTTTTAAATATGTTGAATAGATTTTTTAGTTTTTAGAGTTACAACAAAAGCATTTTCTCTAAAAACTGCATTTCAGACACCAGCATCACCTCTGAACCACATCAGTGGAGAATGCAGGTCATTTCTGTTGTGGGAGGAGTCAACTCTCCAGATCTTTTAGTCATAGAGCGAGCTTGAGCTTGAACTTGTCTTTCTTGCAGCTGTGGGCGTTAGGGCTAATATGTTGCTCTGTGTGTGTAGGGGTGAAGCCGTATGCTTGTTCCATGTGTGACATGAGGTTTATACAGCGTAACCACCTGGAGAGACACAGCCTCACTCATACGGGTATGCGTTCCTCCCCCGGCGCCCCTCTGACCCAGTCGGGCGCCGTCGCTTACGGGATAACAACAAACTCGAGTTTGGATTGTCACGTCATTTGATGGGATGTTGAACCAGTCTAAAAATAAGAAAACTGAACCCAGTTTGTGGGGTGACTGTGATGTAAAGATCTGGGCCACGAAAAGAAGAAACTCCACTCTGATCTACACATAATGAGTTGATGAAGAGGCCTTTTAAATCAGAGCAGCGAATCTTTTATTTCCTGTTTGTTTTTTTAAGTCTTGCAAATTCATTCTGGAGTGAAAGATTAGTAGAAGAAAGTGACACATTCTGATGGCAAAAGGCTCTAAAATTGATGCATTGACTTTGTATTTGTATGCTCTTCAGGAGAGAAGCCATTTGCATGTGACATGTGTGACATGAGGTTTATTCAGCGCTACCACCTCGAGAGACACAAGCGTGTCCACAGCGGGGAGAAGCCTTATCAGTGCGAACGGTGCCAGCAGGTATGCTCAGAGAAGTCCACACTTTCACATCACTTGTGTGTAAGCCTTGACGATCAAATGATAACGATATATATCAATAGAACTTTATCTCGATAAAGGAATCAGTTTATCGCAACACATTTCTTTTTTGAGCCACACAATGTTCAGATTTGACAAATATTTGGTGATATACATCGTTATTGCAAGATATTAAAAAATAACTATTGAAATATTTAAAAATTCCAATACATGTAAATGTTTTGCTAATTGTGTAATTTTGTGTAATTGTGTCTCTTGAAGAACTTTTCACGCACAGACCGGCTGCTGCGACATCGGCGGTTGTGCCAGGGTCGCAGCGTAGCTAAAGTAGAAAACCAGCCATGCTGTGAGCCACGCCCCTACCCCCAGGAGGCCCCACCCGCACCCCCCACCTGGAGTCCCCTGCATCCACCTCCAGGACGGCTGGCAGTCTGACATTCCACCCTCCCTGCATCCACAGCGCCACCGCCGACGGGACGAGCCACAGGGTTTCCTCTTTCTCAGCTCTGGGCCGAGTGGAGTCGCATTCTCGCTCAGCCGGACGCCGCATCTCCATTCTTGGAATAAACGATGAACTTTTAGGGGTTTTTTTTTCACTTTTTACTGTTCTTTTTTTTAACATGAAACTTCTTTGTGATGAACAATGGTCCTGTTTTATACTAAATTTGCCCCCTCCCTCCACAAAATAATCCACATCTGGCAGCAATCCAGAAGGACACCAGGTCATGTTTGCCTTGATTTCTTTTGAAAAAAAAAGAGGCTTTTAGTGGGAGGGGTAAAGTGCTACAGATTTTTTTGTAACAGAACTGTCAGTGCAGGTCAGATTTGATAAAACAGATTTTCTGTTTTAAGCTAGAAGTTAAAGATTAAAACATTTCACTGTAGAAATAATACTTACGGCAACAACTGTGACCAAAACAGGCAGGAAAAAAGGTCCAGTTTATTTCGTTCTTTGGTGCATTCACAATGAGACGTTAGTTTCCTCTTTCAGGTTGAAAATCCAGCCTAAAAACCCTCCAGATTCAGTCTGTTTCTACTGTAAAGGGAACCAGAAATCTTTATCAGTGTTGGGATTTGTTTGGGACAGAAACCTCAACACTTGTTCCAGACATCATTAGGTATGTGTTACTGTCACTTCAGCTCTATACATACGTATAAATATATAGATAGATATATATACAACCTATATAAAGAGAGACTTCCAGTGTTTTCATCAAAAGTCGTCTCTTCTGTAAATCTGTGGGAGTGGGATGCAGGGAGATTTCTGAACGTCCCACCATGCCGTTTGTACAGATTGTCACATTGTGAGATTAGCATTCGTATACAAAATATTGTGGCCTTAGTATGTTTTTTTTCCTTTTTTAATTTTTTTTTATCTTGGGTTCCCCAGATGCCTTTTTAAAATCTGTTTTTTTTAAATATCATTGTGAATCAAATGCAAATACTCGCTTTTATTTCCTCTGTTTTTGAAAACTGCTGACGCAGGTGGCTCTAAAATGGACTAATGAGTTCTTCTGTTGAGGTGTCCACTTTGTGATAAAATTACTACTATAGGTCATTTTTTATCGCTAACATCATCACAGTATATAATGCTAAAAGGGTTCCTTTGGAGGAGAGGGTGGTGCTGGTGCAGTTCGGCTTCCGCTCATGCTCAGTCAAGAACTCTGCGACACAAAGAAAATGCCTCGTCATCCAGATGTGCAGTGGATGTGTAAAAGTTGTCATTGGGTCGAGCCGTGAGTGACGTGGTTGTGGGGAAGGAGGATGAACTCTCTGACGCTGCGACGGGTTTTCCAGCCTGAAGGCAAAGAGGTGGCTAATGCTGTTGGTGTTCTCAAACTTGATCCTTTTTGTCACAGTTACACTGGTGTCCATGGCCTAAAAGGATCCATGGTGGGCCTCATGGGTCCATTTTGGGTCTTAAGGATCAACTCTGGGTCTCATTGGTGCATCTTGGTTCTGAAGGGTCCACACTGGGCCTCATCTTGAATCTGAAAGGGTTAATCCTGGGCCTAAAGGGTCAACGCCGGGCCTCATGGGTCCATCTTGGGTCTGAAGGGTCTACGCTGGGCCTCGTGGGTCCATCTTGGGCCTGATGGGTCCATGTTGGCCCTCATGGATCTGTCTTAAACCTAGAAGGTCAATGCCGGGCCTGATGGGTCCACGCTGGACGGGTAGGATGTTCCACAGGCTCCTTTTTGTTTACCGGACCACATGAATTTCTTGGCTCCATGTTCAGACTTCCTTAAGGATTCTTGTGGACTCTTCATCCCTTCTAAATAAGCATCAGAGTACTGCGATAATTGATATTTTACCAAAGGTTTTCTAGGTCACTGGTCCTGGTTTTTTAAGACGAAGTTGTGGAAATGCGCCACTTTTATTCTTGAATCTGTGGGAACTAAAAGGGCCAAGTTTGAGAAATGCAAAATGTCGCTTTGGTAACACTATTCCCATCCGTGGAGGGTATGAGCACATACGTTAAAATGGCGAAAGGGCAATACAGTATATAGTTCCTGTCACTTGTTAATAACTTTTTGTCATTTATTAGTTTTTAGTATTACCGACATTGTTGAAAGGAGCTCGACTCCTTTGATCGTTTCTTATAAAACAGACGTTTTCATTTGAGCTTCCAGGGCGACTTTGTCTGGAGCTTTTTTGTTTTGTTGCATCATGTTTTGATGATTGTTTCAAGGACCTTTTTGTTTTTTATTTTGACGAAAACGACACTGGAGTGAAAAGAAAAGACAAAAAAGAAATGGATTTTTTTTTCCTTCATTCTGTACTAGGTTTTAGACAAAGCCTTCTTCCTCCTCAACCCAACTAAAGAAGGCGAACAGAACCATTTGGATCAGTACAGTTGGGAGCCCAGTATGTTCTGTACTTTTGACATTAGAGGGCGTAGTACTGCAGGAAGAGATTTTCTTTCTTCTACAAAGTCCCTGGTTTTTGTAGTAAATTAAACTGATATTAGGTGAACAACGGCATAACAATAGCTATCACAGATTAGTTGTCTTCTTTTTTTTAGTCTTGCATGCAGTTATGGTCCTCAGTTAAAATAGGATCTTGATATTGATTATTTTGTGTAGGAAAATGAGTGCATAAGAACTTCCTAAAATTGTTTCAATGATTATTGTAAAATGGGCTAACTAATATGTACCCTTGTGATCCAAGTAGTTTCAACTGTATAAAAAAATCAGAGGAGAGGCTTCTTACTATTATGCTAAATAAAGAATTTGTAAAGGATTTTCTGTTTTTTATTAAAAGTCTGACATGTGATTCTTTGTTAAATTACAAACCTTTAAGTGTTTTTTTGGCTTAAAATGTGATATTTTAACTACATAAAACAGTGTAAACATAATTTGGACTACATATATTTGACATAACCAGTCAAATTGATTTCATGAAATGGAAAACATCTAATCAAAAAAAGAAAATATTAATTAATCCTGATCTAAAGAAATTACATTGTAGCAAAAGGTTTGACTTCCATCAAAAACATTGTTCTTAGAAAAATTTTACGTTTTACGACATCCTTATTCTAGTAAATCAATTTTTACATTTTGTGAATATATTTTTTTATTTTATTCAAAAAACAAATGGAAGTGCACTTCACTCCCACATAAAACATAAAAAACAAAACAGGAAAATACAGTAAAACCATCAATGAAAGAGAAAAGCCTTGAAAATTATGAACAAAAAACGAAAATATTAAAAGTGATTACATGTTTGTTTTTTCACATTTTAAAGAGACAAAAAAGGCTTTTGTGGTGTTTTAAATTATCTTTATGGGGGATTATAGGAACTGAATCTGCTGATTGGATGATCTACTGTAAAACTGTAGATCTGAATAACCTCTTGACCCTAAAGCAAAGAGTTTTAATACCCTTAAAGTGGATCCTGAAAGACAGTAGCTGTCAGTGGCGTTTAGAACCGTCATGGAATAAATCATAAGTATTCTAAAGGTGATAAAAACATAAGATTCTCTCTGGAAGGTGTTTTGATCGGGTAAATAGCATCAAGAAAGACAGGAGGACTGTTGTGTTGTTAACTTTATAATCCATCAAGCTTTATTTGTAGAAGACTTTTCTTACTGCAATAACTCAAAGTGCTTTACATAATAACAGTTTCCAATTTAAAAATCAAAAGCAATACCTTCATACACAATAAATACATAATAATGCAAAATAAATAACATATTTAACTTGAGTAAAGTGCAACACTTTTTTTAGCTTGAAGATCCAAGTCCAAATGAATTTCAGTCCAAGTTTAAACTTTTTATCATGAGCTCTGATCAGTCAGTAATGTGTTCATTAATTACATATAACTCTACCCTGTTCTCCTGGTTAAAGTACTTCATTTGTCATTAAAAAAAAAACCTCTTATAATAAAAAGAAAAATGGAGGATAAATGTTTTCTGCAAAAATATAAACACACCACCAAAAGTCAATGGGCTCAAATTAAGGACTTTAATATTCAAAAGTGCAAATTAATATTCACAACCGCAACTAAATATCCACAACCGCAACTGAATTGATTTACAACCGCAACTGCATGTTCACACATAAATCAAGCGTCACCAAACCGCAAAATGAATCCTGAAGAAAAAGATGAGTTTTTTTACGACATGTTCTCGTCTCTATACCGAACTCTGTGCATGCCCCGTGTTGGAGTTAGCAATAGCTAGCTTGTCAAAGTAGCAAACTCACATGGTCAGAGACATATGACTGAAAAAAAATGAAAAAAACTGATTCTTACCAGGAACAGATGTTTTGTCATGTCCTCCGGTCTCTGACTTTCCTGTTACGGTCACAAAACAATAATAAAAGGATCCCTTCCCCCTGACGAAAGACAGCTGCAGTGCAGGCAGTGCAGCAGATTTTCACAATAAGAATCTGCCCAAACTACTTCCGGGTTCCCCCCTGTGTCAAAAACGAGATTACGGAAAACCAAATCGAACACTCGTCCGATTTTCGTTTTTCCGTTTTGGTGCGCAAAAGTATTTCTAGGCTGCAACTCCTTCAGCAGTGACCCGGCGTGAGGTGGACCTGCTGTTTTCAGTCGGGACACTAAAGACTTTGTTGTTTTTCATTCTCAGATTGAAGTTGTTTCTGGAGTGTACCACTCTAATGTTCCTGAACTTGGATTCATTCATTCATCTTCTTGACCGCTTTTTCCCTTTCGGGGTCGCGGCGTGCCGGAGCCTATCCCGGCTACTGAAGGGCGAAGGCGGGGTACACCCTGGACAGGTCGCCAGTCTTTCTCAGGGCCTCAATCACACACACATCCACTCTCACATTCACACC
>NC_050516.1:12178117-12274403 GCF_002922805.2 Oryzias melastigma | reverse complement strand
CTCCTCCCTCAGTTTTCTAAGATCCTGGAAAAACTTTTTAAAAATAGAGTTTGCAAATTCATCAATAAATACAATTTACTTACAGCCAGCCAGTATGGTTTTAGAGCAAACAGATCAACATCACTGGCTTTAATGGAATTAACGGAGGAAATAACTAATATGACAGCAGAGAACAAATATGCAATAGGAGTTTTCATAGATTTAAAAAGAGCATTTGATACAATAAATCATGACATTCTAATTCATAAAATGGATAAACTGGGAATGCGAGGACCAGCTTTAGAGTGGGTGAAAAGCTATTTACGAGACAGGAAACAATTTGTGAAAATGGGAGACCATAACTCAACAGTTCTGGACATGGTGTGTGGTGTCCCTCAAGGCTATATCAATGATAAAGTCAATCGGCTGGGTGGTTCAGTGGGCTAGGTGAAGGGCTGGCACTCTGGAGCCCTGGGTTCAATTCCCAGGGTTGTCCACTGATCCCCACCCAGATTGGGTCCTTAGACAAGACCCTTCACGCTGCTGCCTAACTGGGTCCCAATCGTCTCGACCACTGTAACTCCCTCCTCTTTGGCCTCCTTTACAAACCTTTCCATAAACTACAACCGTTTCAAACCTCAGCAGCTTGAATCATCACCAAACCCCCAATCCCACCAGCATCCTCTCTGCGCCTGACTGTTCCCTCAGCCCGTCTCAGCACCACAGGATGCAGAGCTGCTCCCAAACTCTGGAACTCACTTCCACCTGGGATTATAAATACAGACCGTCTTCCTGCCTTTGGACAAAACCAGAACTATCATACTCCTAAAGGGGATTTCCACCAATCATACTTAAAAAAAAGTAAAGTTTATTTGTGTTTTTTAATTGTGTTTTATTATCTTTTTGAATATTAAATAGAATAGAATAAAAATTTATTGACCCACAAAGGCGATATTATCTTGTTACTGTAGCTCTATTAGTAACAGCAGATGAATAATAAATAACTATTAATACAAGCACACATGATTAACAACAATTAATTTATTTCATTTCAATAAAACAACAAAAGATCATGCACATGTTCTTGTAACTAGGAAATGAAGGGACATAAATACGAACAATTATTTTTATTTTTTAAATATAAAGAAGGGATCAAAAAGAAATAATGAAAAAATAATTAAGAAAAGCCCGTTGTTTAGTGTTTTTTTTCGTCCAATTAATTTACCTGCAGTTGATTGCAATGACACGGGTATGCCTGTAGAGGGCGACAACAACTTCCAATGACTGTAAAGCGGCAGACGAAGAAGTACTCTTTGTTTACGATTGTTCCGTAAATTTCTGCCTTCTTATGTCTGGTTTTAGTTTGAAAAGCTGAACTTATCCTCCATTTCCTCATCTTAAAGAAATGTTAAACGACTCATCTAATGATCGGAACCAGCCCGCCTGTGAAGGTGCAGGCGGAGGTCTGCTCCTCCGTGACTCCGGTGAGGGGATCTCCTCCTCCTCCAAGTTCCTTCAGGCTGAGCTGGAGCTCAACGCCCATCTGAGAGGCCTGACCTTCAGCGAGCCTATCCGGTATATTTACAACCCGCTGGAGTACGCCTGGGACACCCACCGCTGCTACGTGGAGAAGTACTGCCGCGCCGGGCAGAGCGTCCTGTTTCTGGGCATGAATCCCGGACCGTTCGGCATGGCTCAGACCGGGGTGAGCTCCAGCATCCTCACTGCTTCAGTACCCGGTTCTGTCCACTATATATATACGTGTCTATGGTTCTTAGTGGACCTAAATCTCATGTTAAACTTTATTCACCTACTTCAAATTAAAAAAAAAAAAAAAACTATTTGCAAAACTTCAAACATTACAAAGTGAATAAATAGAAAAGGTACAAGAGTTAAACCATCAAACAAACAAATATTAATAGAGAGAGAGAGAGAGAGAGAGAGGCATGACATACCTGGGTTTTTACAGGGGCAATTACAGGTACAGGAAGATGTTACATTTTATAAAGGCATCATAAATGTTATCTGGATACAGACAGGAGATAGGATCCAATAAAACAGGGAAAAAAGGTTTAAAATGTGCAAACTTACATATTGACTTATGTACTGACTGATCTATTTATGGACATGTAATTTTGTACGAATATATGTACTTGCGTACTTATGTACTAACTGAATTTCTTACTGATTTATGTACTTACAAACTGATTGACGTACTAACGGACATACCAAAGTACTGACCAAAGTACTTACTTGCATACTTGCGGATGTACTTACGAACTGACTGAGGTACTTACAGACCTACTTGCATACTTGCAGACATATTTGCCTACTGATAGATGTACTAATCTACTTTTGGACATACTTACGGATAAACCTAAGTACTGACCGAAGTATACACATACTTGCGGATGTACTTAAAAACTGACTGAGGTACTTACAGACCTACTTGTACTTGCATACTTGCAGACATACTTGCCTACTGATGGATGTACTAATCTACTTCTGGACGTACTTACGTACTGACTGACGTACTTACGGATAAACCTAAGTACTGACCGAAGTATTCACATACTTGCAGATGTTCTTAAAAACAGACTAAAATACTTACGGGTGTAGTTGCATACTTGGGGACACACTTAGATACTGACAGAATTTTTTACATATTGACTGACGTACTTATGGACATAATTAAGTACTGACTGAAGTACTTCCATACTTTTGGACGTACTTACATACTGACTGAAGTACTTACATACTTTTGGACGTACTTACATACTGACTGAAGTACTTTCATACTTATGGACGTTCTTACGTTCTGATTGACATACTTATGGACACATATTTTAGTACTGATCGAAGTATTTACATACTTGCAGACTTTCTTACAAACTGACTGATATACTTATGGGTATTCTTACAGACTGAGGTACTTACAGGCATACTTGAGCACTGACTGAAGTACTTAAGTACTGACGAACATACTTGAGTACCTACTGAAGTATTTTAGGGCTGCCACGATTAGTCGACTAATCGACGACTAATCGACTGTTAAATAGTTGACGACTAATTTAATAGTCGATTAATCGTTACCTTATACTACATAGAGTCAGAGTGCAGTAAAAATGAAAGTATAATGTATATACTGTAAAGTATAATGGCAATATTTCAGCTACATGCTAGCTATAGCTAATTTAGGATTCTTTAGTATTTTAGGCTAATTTGGAGTTTAGCTAATATTTAAGCTACATGCTAGCAGTTTTGGCTAATTTAAGTTTTTTCCCCATTTTTTTAGGCTAATTTGGAGTTTAGCTAATATTTCAGCTGCATGCTTGCTGCTTAGGCTACTTTAGGCTTTTTTTTCAGTTTTTTTAGGCTAATTTGGCATTTAGCTAATATTTTAGCCGGCTATCAGCTTCAGCGTTTTGAGATATTAGCTTCAGCGATTTCAACCACCAACTTCAGTATGTTCTGCTATCAGCGCTAGTATCTTTAGCGGCCAAATTCAGCTAACAGCATTCACACTTGCATTATCATAGGTAATGCTATATATCTAGTTTTAGTTAGTTAAAATATAAAGATGGTTAAGATGTGTGCTTTACATCCAGTTTTCCCATGACCCGATTAGTCGACTAATCGGAAAAAATAATCGGTGATTAGTCGACTATTGAAATAATCGTTTGTGGCAACACTAAAGTATTTACATACTTGCGAACGTATGTACTTACATACTTGCTGATTGATTGATTGACTGACTGACCTACATACTTGCAGATGCACTTACATACTGACAGATGTACTTATGTACTTTTTGACGTACTTACTCACTGACTGATGTACTTACATACTTATGGGCGTTTTTATGTATTGACTGATGAACTTAAGTACTGACGAACGTACTTACTGACTGTCTGACTTAAGGTTATTTGACCTTTTCTTTTAAAGACACTTCTGCTTCTTCTGCCAAAAGTTTTGCAATTAAGCCATCAAAGCAACCTCCTTCAGCAATTATGCAATCAAACATATTTTGGCAGGAAACCCAATTGATCTAGTTTATTCATTTATGTCACGTCACGTTTTTCCTCCCTTCAGGTTCCTTTCGGTGAGGTCAGGTCCGTTGTCGATTGGCTGAAGATCACAGGAGAGGTCGGTCACCCTGACAACGAGCATCCCAAGCGGCCCATTGTGGGTCTGAGGTGCACCCAGACTGAAGTGAGCGGCGCTCGGTTCTGGGGACTCTTCAAAAAACTGTGCGTGGAACCAGACCGGTTTTTCCAACACTGCTTTGTTCACAATCTGTGTCCACTCATCTTCATGAACCACAACGGGAAGAACCTGACCCCCCCAGAGCTGCCTGCAGCCGAGCGGGACGCGCTCCTGGCCAAGTGTGACAGCGCTCTGTGTGAAATGGTGAAGGAGCTCCGCTTCTCCATGGTGATCGGTGTGGGGAGGATGGCGGAGCAGCGGGCCCGCAAGGTGCTGTCCGCCGCAGGCTTGAGCGTTCGGGTGGAGGGCATCATGCATCCATCTCCCAGAAGCCCGCAGGCCAACAAGGGCTGGGAGCAAGCTGTAAAAACCAAACTGGAAGAACTTGGAGTTCTTTCACTTCTGTGCAACACTTCAGGAGCAGAAGGTCTTCTGCAGTAACAGCTCCTGACAGACATCAATGACACTAACATTCTACAGATCTAGGTCAATGAAAACCGGTCAAGTAACGAGCTTATGGAAAAAAATGTTCAGAATGTTAGAAAGTTCCGATCAAACAAAACGAGCTACATAAGTATGTAAGTAAGAAACAGAGGAAGGTCTTCCTCCTTCAGGAGATTTGAGAATGCAGAATTCATTGTTTTATTTACCACAGCAAGTCCTCTGGTCCTGAAGCAGCCAAGCTACTCCACACCATCACACTGCCGCCGCCATATTTCTGCTAGTTTGATGTTCTTTTTTTATGATGTTATCATTTTTTTCATTGATCTTGCATATTTTTATTGATGCTGCTGGTTGTCTATCAAATCCTGCATTTTCTGAAGTGTTTTTGTTTGTTTTTGTAGTCCTGTTTGAATAATTCTCACCAGAAAAGTCAAAGCTTCAGTCTAGAAGTTTTTGGAAGCTTCTACGTGTGCCAGCCCGGTGCAATGGTTTCATTACACATGGTAGACACTCGTCTTCTAAAAAATTTGTTTTTTGGGGTTTTAAGGACACACTCCGATCAATTTTTGATTTATTTTAAAAGCATTCTCAGTGGCCTCTTACTTACAAGTATGCTGTTTTTAGTCAAAATGTAAAAAATGTGCATCATTTTCTTGGATAGTTTCTGCAAAGCGGCAGTAGTTTATTAGAAAATTGGCATTGTAGGCAACCCCGCCCCCCTTCCTGTCACCCATAACTGAGCACTTTCTGTTTACACTCTTTACCACTAGCTTACATCCCCTCACAACCCCAACTTAACATTACTGATGCAAAAAATAAGAAATGAAGAGGACCTGGTGACAGACAAGATGGCGGCTGAAAATCATTAGCCGGAAGTGGAATTTCCACAAGATTTTAGAGGAGTAGCCTCTCGTTCAGGATTAGCTTAAGATGCTTGTTGCTTACCGGCGCTAAAGTGCTTTTCTCTGCAGATCAGCTCATTCATGTATGGAGTTATGGTAGATCAAAGAGCATTGTAGGTTTGGACAGAAACACTTAGGTTTTCAAAGCTTACAACGCAAAAAAACTTACGTTAGGGTCATCGGTTATATTAATCTTTTTTGTCCAAAAACAAGAATATTTTTTCAACTAAATTGTGCGGCGGGGGATGACGATGTTCCCGCTCTTGAACCTCTTTCTGGCTAATGATTTCCAGCCGCCATCTGTTCTACCACCAGCTCCCACGCACCAAGATGTTGAAGAGTATATCTTCACCTGCTTCTGATTCACAACAATAAGATGAAAGTAGAAAAAATGCAATTTTAAGCTTAATTTTTAATCAATGTCCATCATGAGAAAAATACCATTAGAACATGTTTAAATCATGATTTTCATTGGAGTGGGTCTTTAAGTTTTTCTGCTTCAGATTTTTCCCCTCTCTGAAGAACTTTCCTCTTCTTTCTGCTCAGGTTTTGGTATTGATTTGTATTTTTTGTTTTCTGTCTCTTTTGGTGGAGTTTTAAACTTTAACTGAAGCAGGTGAAGCCTGCATCTCCGTGGATGTTAATGTGGAGTCTTTCCTGAATGAATCGTTTTGTGCACTTGAAGTCATTTTGATCTTCCAGCTTCCTGCATGACGGTTTATCACTGTTTCATGGGTTCTCCATTCAGGATATCGGCTCACACTGTGGTTCTCTAGAGCTTCAGAGCTACAGAAACATCTTTATAATCATTCCCAGACAGATACATCTGGAAATATCTAAACATTGTTGATTTTTTCTTTAGCATGTTGAGGATTTTAACTTTGTCTGGACTGTTATTTGATTTGGTTTCTTGATGAAGAAAGCCAGGAAGTAAAGGTTAGAAATGTAGAATTCAGCTTTCCAACATTCAAGTCAGAAACCAGAACAGCAGCAAACTGTTTCTCACAGAAAAGCTCCAGGTGAACTTTTTTTTGGTGTGTTTCACTCAAGAAGTTCAGCATCCCAAACTCTTTGCACACTACAGAATGATTCTGTTTGAGTCTTCATGTTACGTTTGAAACATAGGTTTTGTGTAACTTCTATACAGATTTGATGGGTTTTATAACGCAGAATCTGCTTATAAACTCTTGATTTTTAGACATTTTAAAGCTGTTTAACTTAAAGATGGAACAGAAATTCAATTATTCAGTGCTGGTTTATTGAAATGTTTTAGTTGTACTCAGATCTGTTTTTTAAAATATGGTTTGCAACAAATAAAACAGAAAAGGAAATTTTAAGTGTATATTCAAGAAATATTTCTCCATTTTTTTTACCCCCTTAATCTCTGCTTCATGAATAAATCGTTTATCTGGAGTTTGTTTTTGTCCAGTTTCTTGTCCCGCTCCTGCCCTGACCCCCCACCAAGTCTTGCAACATGCAGCAGATCCTCCAGCTGCATCTTTTCCTGGGAGTTGGAGTCTGCAGCGTGACTGTGCCGTCCATCCAACTTTGCATTGACGGACTGCATCTCCCATAAGCCTGCCCCCCCCTCGTCTGGCTCCTTTGGTCTTATTTGGGACTCCTGCTTTAGAAGATGTTGTGAAACTCTTGCACCTGACAGGGTTGCTCATCAGTATCTGCAGCTCGAGCTCTGCTCAGTCTGCTGCGCAGCTGCCTGAAGAGATTTACTTTTCTGTGGACTAAGGTGAGAGTCTGTGCTTTTATAAAATACTTACATATTTTATTAATCAAATGCATCAATGTCGTTTTTTTATTTTACGAAATAAAACAGTAAAATATAGTTTTTGTTTGATCTTTTGCTATGATTTATAAACTTTTGATTAAAAGTTAATATCTCACCACCTAAAAAAAAGATTATCTTTAAATTACGAAAGTTTTCAAGTAAATATTTGAATTGAGGATTGTTGTTGATGACTCAGAAGGTGAAGAAACGTCTTGTTTATGAAAATACTGCTGAGCCACGGGTGTGAGGATGTTGTGACCACGCTGCTGCATTCCTGAGCTGACTCTGCTATCACCTTCCGTCAGCTGTTCCCATCCCAGCAAACCTAATCCCAGAGTCCGTTCTTCGGCTGCACAACCTTCCCATCACCATGGAAAAACAGCCCGCTGTGGTGTTTCGAAATGTGGGACAAATGTACTTCCCCCAAACCCGAGTGGAGTGCCACTACAGCCTGACCTCAGGTCACCGCTGGAGCAGCAGTGACTGGATCGGGATTTTTCAGGTAGAATCCATCGTTTCAGCTCCATTCCCAACAGGAAAGAAGTCGGTATTCGTCAGATGTTTTGTATTAAAAGCGTGTTTTGTCCTAACACAGCTGGGCTGGTCTTCAGTGAAAGAGTATTACACTTACACGTGGGCTCTTGTGCCTGAAGGCTACACTGAGGGCAGCGGTGTCGACTCCTGTGCTCTCTTCCACGGTGAGGATTTGAACCCGAGTGAAGGCCAGATTTAGGAGCTTTACCTGTGACTCATCAAAACATGTCAAACATTATTGACAGTTTCTGTGGACATTCTCATTAAATTCCTCCTAATATAAAATAACCCACCGAACAATTGTTGAATTAATATATTTTATTGAGTTTATTTAACAGACACCATGTACTGGATCATTAATCAAAGAAAAGATGTTTTTATCAGACTATACTGCAGTCCACACAAAATACACAAATACAAGAATGAACAATTAGTATAAAACTATGAACTGCAATTACATAAAAGGTACATTAACTTAAAAACAAAATGCACTGTAAAAACATTTTAAAAATACTACATATTTAGTAAGGCTGATAAATTAGTGTTGTTAAAAATAATTGTTTCATTTCCATATCATTTTTTGGTAAGTTTTTGCATAATTTTAATTGATTCCACTGATTTAAAAGAGAAGGCTGATTGGCCCAGAGCAGTCCTTCTGTTAGGTTTACACTGACTTTTACATATGAACCGTGTTAATCTGATGTAAACAAAGCAAAGCTTTTGAGTGATGGAGGAGCCAGATTTGTTATTATCTTAACCCTTAAACTCAACCATACAGTGGAGCACATTAAGAAAACATGTCAAAACATTGACTGTGTTTCTCCTCCAGGGCAATAAGCAGCAGAAAAAACATGTTTCCATTCATTTAGTCCAGGTTGGGTAGTTAGGAGGCTAAATATGAAGTTTGGATCTTGTTTTCAAGGCTTTACATTTGATGTTTTGCTAGGATCAATTGGCAATCTTCTAGAAATAGAATATTTTTAAATATATATGTATTGTGCAGTCGCAATATGGTTCCAAAAATAGCAAGTAAAATATATAAATGCAAAATACCAAAAAAATGCTAAAAATGAAAAGTTTGAAGATCAAAAAGAGTAGAAAAAAGACTTAAATCATAGAGATGTTTGGATTTTACCTTTCTAAATAAAACATAATAAAAATAAATTGAAAACATAAATATTTTTATTACTCTTTAAGGAGAAAATGTAGCAAAAAAGCTCCAACAAAAGGATTCTTTCAAAATAAATTAAAAAAATACATACAATTCTAAAAGTTTCTGATTTTTTATAAGCCTCTAAAATAACAAATGTTTAATAATAGAAGACTTTTTGTAGGATTTTTACCCCCAACGCTTCTCATATAATCATACACGAGCGTTTCAAACAAATTTAAAGGTTTTTATGTCTTCAAATTAAAAGGCTGCAAGAAATAGAAAATTTATATATTGATATTTTTTCTAAGGACACAAAGAATTTGGTCCACATGTGCAGACAACAGAAGAATTACAAAAAATGTTAAATATCATTTATTATAATCTTTTACTTTAAACCTTTATTTTATTTATATTCTTTAATATTACAAATTATATTTTAAATGTTTTTTTAAAACACATGTGTATATAATCCTCTGCCAACATACATTTATTCAAATCATCCTGTTTATTTTTTTAACCCATTAAAAATAAAAACAACAAAAAATAATTCAAGCCAAAGGAGAATAAAAAGTAAAACACCTGCTTGAAAATGGGTCATTTCAGTGATTTTTTTTCGCAAGGTTTGCATGTACTCTTATTTTGAAAAGCTCATCTGCACACATCTGAATAGCACCTCAGTTAGGAGGAGATTTCAGCTGCAAACTGTTCTGACTCCTCGAAGCAATAAACAGTGTTGGGAGTATGAATGAAGTAAATGTGTGTGGGCCTATTTTAAAACAACTTTAAATACTAACCAGTTTATTGTGAATTTAATTGTTAAATTCTTCATTTCTGGTTCCATGAAGCACACCATCTCCTCAATAAACTTCTGTGTGATGTCATCACAGCGTCCTACCTGCCCAGACCTGGTACCTCGGAGTACCAGTTTGTTTACGTTGATAAGTTGGGTAAGGTGTGTGCTCGTAGCCGCCCCTTCACCTTCTGCGCTCCCAAACCTTTGGAGGAGCTGGAGACCCTGAAGGAGGAGCAAGATGAGGAAGACGGAGGAGAGGAGCTGCTGCTGGTCATCCCCAGAGCTCAGCTGCTGCAGGTTGGTAGAGACACACCTGAAACATCATTTATACCTTCACTGTCATGACTAAAAAACATTTAAATCATTTTTTTTACCCAGAGTCGGCTGGAGGAGTGTTTAAAAAAGCAAACTGGTTTGCAGCGAGCGTTGGACGTGGCCAGAAAAGAGACAGAGAACGAAAAACAAGTCAACAAAAGAGCGAGGAGCGAGTGGGAGAGGGAGAGAGAGGCGATGAAGGAGAAGATCTCTGAACTGAGAGATAATCTGAGGCACAGCTGTGAGATGCTCAGGAGGATGGAGGGCAAGCAGCAGGTGTGGAAGGTCCTGCCACTGTCAAACCAGAAAGAAATGGTTTAAAAGGATCTAATTGTCTATTTTCTCACTCACTGAAGGATGGAAAATATAATCAGGAGAACCTCACCAATGAACTGAATAAACTTGTGGCTGAAAATGCAGAAAATCAGCAGCAAATCAAAGACCTGGAGGATAAAATCCGGCTTCTGACAGACAGAGAAACGGCAGCCTGCAGTGAACTGGAAAGGCAAGAGTTTCAGGGATTTTTTCTGGAGTATACTTTTTTTTATTTTCATGGTTTAGCAAGGGGTTCAACTTATACTCAGCGGTGACTTATTTGTGATTTAAAAAAAGCCTAAATAGGCTCATATACTTGTTATTTTTCCACTAGCAATCAGTTGCCCTCTAGTGGTTGTTTCCGCTAACAACCACTAGAGGGCGTTGTTTTTTCTTTTGACAGTGCCAGAAGAAGAAGTGTCGTCCAAAACAAACATGGAGGAGAATCCGATTGTTTTCCTCTCAAATTTTGATATTTTCTCATTTGCATTGAATCATTATTATTCATGTTTTTATTTTTTAAAAGAGCGACTTATATATGGTTTTCTTCTTCTTGATTAGACGTTTTTTGCTCCTCATACTCCGGTGCGACGTATAATCCAGCGATTGAACTTTGAGCCAAACCTTAAATTTTGCGTTTTTTGCTGCAGGCTGAGAGAAAAAGTGAAGAAAATGTCCATTCAGATGAAACACGACGAGGAGAAGAGGAAGTCTCTCCAGGTAACAGCTGATGGTTGTGGGGAAAGTCATCTCCGTCACTCGGAGAGATCAGGTTTGAACTCTGATCAGGTGGAGATCGAGGCCTCTGCTGCAGAGGTGCGAGGCCTGCAGGAGCGCCTGGAGTCCAACGAGCTCGTGATCGAGAGTCAGCGCAGAGAACTGAAGGAGCTGGGCGCTCGGCAGAATCTGACCTACGCCGAGCTGCACCAAGCCCGGCTGCAGGTGGCCCAGCTCAACCTGCAGCTGTCTGAGGAGGACCTGGTCCTCAGGGAGGAGCGGGCCAACTCCGCCC
Source organism: Oryzias melastigma (assembly GCF_002922805.2). NCBI lineage: Eukaryota > Metazoa > Chordata > Actinopteri > Beloniformes > Adrianichthyidae > Oryzias > Oryzias melastigma. Next base: position 12,262,967 of record NC_050516.1, on the reverse strand, counting down.
TGGAGAAGGAGGCCTACAAGCATGCAGCAGAAGTGAGGATCCGGCGTGGCTCAATCTGAATCAATCTACTGTTAAACACAGTTTTCTTTGTGATTTTTCCACAGATGAATAAAAATAAGCTACAAGATCTGAGCTGTGAGCTTCAGAGGACGGAGCAGTGGCTCCAGGACGAACGGATGGACAGGGACAGCCTGGAAGCAGAGCTGCAGAGAGAGAAGGTAAGAAGGATTACTATTATTTAACACAAACAACCTCACTGCTAAATTTAGCTCCACTGCTGGAATTTGGCGTCATCGCTTACCCAGAACACATTTTGGAAACTGGAGAAAGATGCCAGAGGTCAGCAGAGTTTTTTTATTTTTATTGCTCATGTGCTGGCTGGCACTAGCAGAAGAAGCTTCCATGAACAGTGAGTAAACATTTCCTCGCATCGTCATGTGACTAGAAGAGGAGGAAAAGGAGCCGGCCGTGTCAGATGTCAGAGGGCTCTAACGGGGTGTTGCTGTCCTCCGTAGGTGCTGCTGAGTGAGGCCAGACAGGAGCTGCAGGAGGCAAAGACCAGCCTGAGGAGGATCCAGAAGGACAGGGAGGAGGAGAAACTGCAACGACAGGCAGGACATCCCAGATTCGCTCTGAAATGCAGCCACAGGGGGGCACACTCTTTAAAGTCCCACTCCAATCCTCTTTAGTTTAGTTAACTGCTCATTAATGCAATTAGTAATGCAAAGAAATGCATACAAGTGTTTAACACATTATTTCATAGTTAAAAATGCTTATTAGTCATTAACTCACACTATTAGAATTTACCGTATCATAGAGTGTTACCATAAAATATAGAATTTAATTTAAATCTTATTTTAATTTAAATATGTTTAAGCAGGGGGCTGCACGGTGGCGCAGTGGTTAGCGCTCTTGCCTCACAGAGAGAAGGCCCCGGTTCGACTCCCGGCTGGGACCCTTCTGTGTGGAGTTTGCATGTTCTCCCCGTGCATGCGTGGGTTTTCACCGAGGACTCCGGCTTCCTCCCACCGTCCAAAAACATGCTTCATAGGTTAATTGGTGACTCTGAATTGCCCCTAGGTGTGAATGTGTGTGTGATTGAGGCCCTGAGACAGACTGGCGACCTGTCCAGGGTGTACCCCGCCTTCGCCCATCAGTAGCCGGGATAGGCTCCGGCACCCCCGCGACCCCGAAAGGGACGAAGTGGTTAAGAAGATGGATGGATGGATGTTTAAGCTGGTACTCAGTACTTGAATAGTTTTTAAAATATTTACATTTCTACTCCAATAATTGTTCAAATAGTAACTTTTTACTTTTACCTGGTAATTATTTTGAAATAAAGCTGATAGTATTTGAGTACACTTTCAGGTTCTCTACCTGCATCTGCACCTTAGATTTAGAGCCTTTCCTTAATACTATTATTATTATGTGATTTAAAATATCATAGAGGATAAACTTTAACATTAAAGGATTTTACAATATATATATTCAGAAATCTAAAATGTAATATATGCTCATTTCTTTTTTCCATAAAATTATCAATTTAATGGAAAATTAAATTTTCCTTAAATAATCTAGTTTGTTTTTTAAAATGATTATTTTAGATGAAAACATTTTAAACCTTTGTGTGATTTTCACTTTATTTTCAGTAAATTATATTTATTTTTCAGGTTATTTCAGTGAGTTTTCCTTTTTCTTCCTTGCAGACTGAAGTGAGAAATAGAATATGTTCTAGTGAGTTTAGATCTACATTGATTCATGTTGTAGTTAAGTGTTTTTGTGAATCCCTGAGGTATAATTCTAACACAGCAAACCTTCATGTGTAGATGCTGGTTTGTATCTAGAATCCTGGTGTTAGAGCTAAAAGGTCATAAACTGTTTCTTTGGTTTTGACTCGATTCTTCTTAAACCTGCAGCTTTGTCCCTTGCAGGATCTGGTGAGCTACATTCATCAGTTGGAGCTCAGGCTGGGAATCGCCACTGAAACGAACGGGAGAAGTTTGGAATCCTCTGGTGACGGTGAGTAAAAAGCCTCGTAATTTTCATTTTTTGTTTTTGGGTTCATGACTCCAAAAGAAACAGTCGACTTCCCGCTCTTCCTCAGAGAGAGATGACGAGGACTCTTCTAGACCAGATTCCTACCCTGTTTCTGACCCAGAAGAGCCTCCAGCTGAAGGCAAAGGGGAGACGACTGACGCTCAGGTGTGAAATCCATCAAAGTGCAAAGGTTATGGTTGGTGTTATCAACCAACAAATTGGTGATTCTTCCACTTTTATTTATCACTAGTGTCCATAAATTCAGAATAGGTGAAATGATTTTACCAGATTAGATTATTATGAAGCCAAAACAGAAAAAAGCTGTTGTTCACCTTTCAACAGACCCAGATTTGCCCCCTTGTGGCTACATAGTTCAGCAGTGATATGAAGGGCCCACACTGGATGAAGCTCATTGCACATCCTGAGAATTAAACCCTGGCAAGGTTTAATTCTGAGATATCCATCAAAAATGCCAATTTTAATTGTAAAATTTAATTTTTCAAGCAAATTTTCCTATTTTTCTTGCATTTCAAGAACTTTGTCCAGAAAAAAGGAAAGTTTTGTGTAGAAAACTGGATCAAAGTGCCAAGTTACCATCAGTGAAATCCTCCTAAATACCAGAGAAAACAAAGTTTTGTCCAGACACATAGTTTTTTTCAATTCCAGCAATAACTACAACCCCCAGAGCCCCGCCCTTTACATTCAGTGTAACTGAAACGTCCTCTGTAGATACCAAAAGGAGTTCATTCATAGTATGCAGTGGTTGGAGATATTCAGGTTCAGAAACGATATTACTGCAGAGCTCACAACAAAAGAACCATTTTTCTTCTGATTTTAGAGTGGAGGCAGTTGGCCGTCAAATTAAATATATGGAATATTTACATATTTTCTTAAAAGATTGTTTAATAACGTATAATTCCATTAGAAGAAAAGGGATGGATCATAAAAGCTTGCTTCCTCCCCCTCAAGCAATTCATCAACCTCTATTTTACAATTATTATATTTAATGGATTAAATCCGCCGCAAGTGTTTACTATATTTATGAGTGCAAATATGAGGAATTTTTCTTTGTTTTATTGCTGAAATGTCTGGAAATAAACCAATCCATTAAAAAAAATTGAATGAGAGTTAAATTCGGAAAACACTAATTTGTTATTTGGCCTTTGATTTATTTAGACAAACAAAAAGAACATAAGAACTCAATCAATATAAAAAAAATACAGAAAAATAAAACCATGGGATGGTGTTTCATAGAAACCCAAATGGGTCACACACCTGTCAAAAAAACCAAAATTGAAATAGAAATAAAAACTACTTTTGATTGATTTTGATGTTTCAGGCTGATAAATTTCAGTGTCTTTACAATATTGAAGACTTTATGGGAATAAAAAGGACATTTGAGTTTTCTTTAAACTTCATTTGATTATTGGCTCTTCTTTAACACCATCGTTAGAGTATCTTCTTCCCTGAATCCTATCCTGCACTAAGACTGTAGTTCTGAATATGAATCCTGCAGCGGACAGTTGATCCACAGAGATTCGTTTCAGCAGGATCTGCTCAGCCTGTGACCACATTAAAATGCAGATGCTGTGAGGAGCCCTTCAAGGTTCTTGGAACAGAATTCCTGCAAATTATTTGAGAGAAAACAGGAAAATGGATGAACAGATATAAAAAAAATATCAGGTTTTACCATCAGTATTACATCCATACAACAAAAATACATTCTACTAGTATTTTATGTTTTATTTTGAAAAGCCGCCTGTGCAGATTCTCTCCAGCTCACCTCTCACTTCTGTCTGTTAAATCAGGAAGAGAAGAAGCAGAGCTGTGAAGCTGGAGCTGCTGGAGAGCAGCACCTGATCCCACCTGAACTCCTCAACCCCGTCCTGAGGTGACGAGTCTGCTCCTGTTTCCTGTCCCTCAGCTGCCCGACTCCTAATGTCACGATTTATTCATTCTCTAACGGCACTTTTAGAAAAAAGAAAACTCCAAGAAATGAAACAAATAACTCAGAATTAGATATCCTTGGATTTTTGAAGTTTTGAAGAAATCAGTGTAACCCTAGAACACTTTCTCTATAAAAAAGTTACACCATCACTTTTGCTGGTTAATTTTTTTTCCTGATATAGTATACCTAATAAAAAGTATTTGTTATAAAAAATAGATCAAAAATATTAGAGTAGCTTTCTTTTATTTTTAACTGTGGTTTATGGAAGAAAATGGAAAATATAAGCACAGGAAGATCCTAAAAACATGCTTGAAAATGACTGAAAATTTTGGAATTTGAGAAGAAAAAATGCCTTAAAAAAAAAAAAGTGATACTGGAGACTTGGTCTTTGGTCCATCCATTCCTGGGAGACGTATGACTTTACAGGACCCATGACGCTCAGAAAAATGCAATATATTGGGAATCATGGAAATACTTTTGCTCAGGTGAAAATCACCCGGCGATAGTGTTCTATAGAGTTAAACACTTCTAAAAATAGTTTTTTATCAGTCTTCCAAAGTGGATTATCAAATAAAATAAATTTACGCAGTTCTAAATAGTGTTTTATTTTATTGTATTTATTTAATCTTTTTCCAACCAGAAAGGCCCCAATTAGATTAAAATCATCTCTAGTATTTTATGCCAAGAGGCAGCACATTCTAAAACAGCAATACAATTACTTTGCATTCAAATTTCAATAATTTGAACTATTTAGTGTGCTGTATTTCAGCAAAAGAGCCTTGTTTCCAATCAGGGTTAAAAAACCTTTTAAATATCTGTTTTGAAGGAGCTAGTGTACTGAAGACTGGGATGCTTGTTTTAGATGTAGCTTTAATTTGAAATAAGAAGAAAAGGCGCTTGGCTGCAATCCCAGCAGAATTCACTTCAAACAGAGTTAAAGATAAATCCCTGTAACTTGTAGCATCCCAGCTGGTGGCTTTATTTAGTTCATCTTAAGTACAAAACCTTGTTTAAAGTTCCACTGGAGAAGTGTATAACTAAAAAAAACAATCAGCCAAATTGACTGAGAAAAACTTGAAAACAACCATTACAGTGATAGCGGTTATATATTTGAACAGGTAATAAATAATATTTAAATGTGTCAGTTCATTTCCTGGTTTATTTCTATACTTATCCAATTAAACTTAAAGAAATATCTCTTTTTATAATAAGAGAACAAAAAAATGTGTAGTTTTAATATGTAGGAGTAGCTTCTATTGCTCACCTTTTCTTTTAATTAATGTGTCACAGCCATTTATCAGTTATTATTCTTCTTATTTTAGTGGATATTAGTGCTATTTTTAACTAAAAGAGTTTTTGTTTTTTCTAAATGTATTTTTATGAAGATATCTTTTATCTGGCCATCCTCTTATTTTTTCTTACTGTTTTGCTCTTAAAATTGTAAAAATATAAATTTAAGTCTTTTCAGGACAGGAACAAGGCCTTAGACACATAGAAAAAGTCTGACAGATCTTTTCTGGGGCTTTAATCTGGAGTTCAGACAATTAAAAAAGAAAATAGATTTGTAAACTTGCATCTTTTTCCTTTGCAGTGAGCTCGCTGATGCCCCCATGTGGTAAAACGAGGAAGAGCGGATGGACAGCACTACTTGGGTTCTGCAGACTCTGAGCCTCACTTCATTTTTGAGCTTTTTTCCTCATAAGTTTGATGTTCGCTTTAATTTTTAAACTTATTTTGTTATATTTAAGATCAAGTAGCACATTTTCACTTTAAGAGGCGGACTCAAGCGTCTACCTGCAGAGATTTGTTTGAATTTGTGGCCCAAAGTTGACACAAGAGAGTTTTTCTAGAGCTATTTTATCCTTTAAGTCTGTTAAATATGAGTGTGAATCTTCAAGTGTGTTTCTGCAACATTTGTTAGAACAAAAATAAAAAAAATATGACTACAAACAAATGTTTTATATAATTTATCAGAAATCCTGAACAATGAATTTCTGCACACATTTTTGTGCAATGAAAGAAAAAAAACAATTTGGATTTAGAACAAAGGACACCTTTATCAGGATACAAGAAACAACACAAAACATATATGCAAAAAATAAGCAAAACCGCTTTAACTTACAACGATTGAGAAACTAGATCAGCTGTGGGAGTTTCAGACCGATCAGAGTTGAATTCTGAAGACTCACGACGCGTTTGAATCCCTGAACATGAAGAAAAAGCTAACTTAAACGCTTACAAAATGTAACTTAAAGAAAATATGTGAAATAAGGAGATGCATCCAGCTTCAGCCTCATAAAAAATTGCATTTGCTAAACACAAAATCATTGTATTTACATAAAAAAAGGATCTTTGGTCTTCTCTTTATGTTGCGTGTGAAGTTGAAACATTGGTTAAAAAGCTTTTTTATTGCACCAACTCAAATCTGGTAAAAAAAAAAAAAAAAAATTGCATAAAGAAAAAGATTTTTCCAAAAAAATCTGACTCATTTGACATATTGGGAAGACAAAAAATGACGAGGAAACATTTCAATTGTTCAATTCAATCGTTTGCAACCCCTTAACACTTGAGGCGTCATCGGTGACGTTCAAACACAAAATCTTTAACATACTGTAACTTTTCAACTGGTAACACAATCATTTTTATTACAATCAACGTCATTCCAGCAGATTGTGAAGGAGAAAAGCGGCGTTGATTGTGTAAAAAATGTAAAAAAATTACAGTAAATCAAAGAACATAAACACTGAAGCGCCGCCGTTAAAGGGTTAACTGAGGCGGAAGAGGAGGAGGGTTGTAACGTTTTTCTTCCATAGCTACAAAATCCCAATAAATAAAAAACATTTAGTCAATTTCTGTCTTTAAATTCGCCGAAAATGACCCAAAAATGACCCAAAAATCAATAGTAAAATAAAAGTGCAACATTTACTGTAATGTTTCTATAAACTGATTCATTTTGAATGAGGATCTGTTTAGCACACTTATAGACCATCTTAGTGAATTGTAAAAGCTTTAGAAATTTAGAAAATATTCACATTTTCTCATAAATTTCCAGTCGTAAAAAGCCTAATTTGCGCAAGAAAATGTTCTCGTTTGTGAATCTGGTTATAAAAGAACTTATTGTTTGTTTCTACCTGCTGATGGCCACTTCCTGTGAGTTTGCATTAATTAAAACCGTCTGTGCTTTAGTAGACACACACACAAACCTGAGGATTGTTTGGATTTTAGTTTTAGTCTTGAGAGCAGCTACCAAAGAGAAACCTTCTCTGCTCCAAGCAGGTGAGGTTAACCTGAGTAGCAGCTCCTCTCTTTTACTCCAGGAGATCAGATTATAATCAGGATTTTGTCATTTTTCGCTAATCTGAGTCTCCCTGATATTTTGTCTGAAACTGCGTTTCTGCCCAAAAAACGTAGAAATGTTTCATAAACACAACAAACATACACAAGAGTAAGAGTCTACATGCTTAGAAAATATGAAAAAACTAAGTTGCATAACTAAGAAGAAGTACATTTGGAGAATGTTTATGGCACATGGACATGTCAGAGTTCACATGCATTCATATCAATTTTATACAAAGCATAGCCCTTAATGTAAAGCAAAGCAGTGCATCTTTAGTTTGTCTCTGGAAACACTGAAAAATGGTATAAAAACAGTTGGGGGCTCAACGTTTCTTTAAGGCTGCCCTCATCCATCCACTGAAATGCAGGGATTTACTTTGAATCTTTAGTTCCTAACCTGGATTCAAGTCTCTATGTACAGGTCGATAAAAACATCGTTTAGGTCGTCAGGAACCTAAATCTGTCATTTTTTGGGAGATGAGTCTGAGCTCTGGTGTCTCACTGCGTTTTCCCTGTCGCCACCTTCTTCTGCGCGCTCGCCGCCGCCACCCCCCACTGCTCTCCATCACTGTCTGCCCCGCGTTCTCGCTCCTCGTCCCAATAGTCATCGTCTTCCTCCTCCTCCTCGAACGCAGACTCGTAGGTGGGCTTCTCCTCCTGCTTGATGGCGGGAACGGCGGGCGGAGGAGCGGCGGCGCTGTCGCTGGAGTCGCTGCTGTCCTCGAAGACGTCCGGGTTCTCCAGCATCTCCCTGATGAGCGGCGGCATGGGGCCCGGGATCTCCATCTTCAGGGTTATGGCTCTTTCTGCACCTGCAGGGAAAGGGACAGTCATGTGAGGATGAGGAGAAGGATCTTCACCAGGACTCATCAGGAAAAGTTTCTTTTCCTCTCTGGTTACATTTTAAATAACTAAAAGGAGAAGGACCTTTGGTGCTGATTCCTCTGAGGTCTGTGACCTTCATCAGCATGCGGGGAAACATGTGAGGTTTGTTTGGGCGTCTGCGGCGCGTGTAGATCTTCAGGGCCTCCAACAGAGGCTCCTGCAGCTTGTCCACCTTTTCAGGCTCTTCCAGGTCCATTCGATCTGAGATGATAATAAAACGATTTATACAAATTCACAAGAGAAAAATGGCATAATTCCGACGAGAGTCATGACTACCTAAATCAATGTTCAGATTTTTTATGAATGGAAAACTTGGTCACTTCTTATCTCTGGAGTGGAAATGAAAGTTCTTAGTATGTCATGCCTTAAGAAATGACAAATCTAAAATAAAGAAATAAAATTGAAACAAATGTTAAAAATAAATGAATAAAGAAATAAAATTGAAATAAAAAAGTGAAAAAATAATAGAAAACAACAAACAATTAAATTAAAATGGTTTAAATAGATGAAAAATAAAATAAACACAAAAAATAATTAAATTAAAATAAAACAAGTTAAAAAATAAATAAATGAATTAAACAAATTACAAATAAAATTAAAACAAAATGTTAAAATAAATAAATAACAACAATAAAAAATGTAAAAAATGATAAAAAATAAATAACTTATAAAGTACAAAGTATAAAATAAAATTATTATAAAAAAATGTTAAATAAATACATAATTAAAAAATGAAATGAAATTAAAATAAAAATGTAATTAAATGAACAAACAAATAAGTAACAACTTTGTTTAATGTTTTCTTCAAGTTAAAGATGAAAAATGTGTTTTTAACATGTAAGATTTTCTGATGATGGAGGACATATAGATAAAGAAGATTAAAATTAAAACAGCATTTTTAATTATTTCAGTATTTAAATTGTTGTGAATCAGGAGCAGGTGGAAAAGAGTTATGTTTGAAAAAGAGCTTATTTGTGATTTAGATGGTTCCACCCACACCTGCAAATTTCTAATGAACTCCTGCCACTCTGCTGAAACTATGTTCTAGAAAACGACAAAGTTTTCAAAACTTTGGCTAAAAATGGCACAATCTTAATTGAAAGACCACTGGGAACACTTTTAAAATAGATAAAAGATGATCAGAGCGGAACTTTAAACAGTTTTTATTAATTCATAAGATTAAGAAAAGGTGGGCGTTCCATCACTGTCAAATTTCGGAGATGAGACTGTCCTGTTTGACATCACAGAGTTCAAACTCCATAAACCAGTTCCCTACCACTAGAGGGAAAGAATCATCCAGACGGTTACCTCCACAGATGAGGCAGATTGCGCTGAGCAGCCCTGTCTCTGTGTCGTCCATTTCCAGAGGCAGCAGCTGGCCGGCGAAGGCGAACACCAGATCTGTGAGAGGGCCGAAGCCGGCGTTGTGCATCTGGGTTCTGTTGAGGGTCAGGCCATCGGAGAAGGTCATGGTGTCTTGCTCTGGAGTGTAGCGAGTGCATATCCTCAACATCTGAGGAAAAGGGAAGGCAGGGGGATGAGAACTTAGAATAAGAGCGGGAGGCTATGCAGCACAGAAAGGTGAACTTTAAAGACCCACTCTAGTGAAAATAGTGTTTCTAACAAGTTCTTGTAGCATTTTACTCATGATGGAGGACATATATAAAGAAATATAAGCTTAAATTAGAGAACTTCTTTATTCAAATGATTGTGAATCAGGAGTAGCTTGTAGAAAAAGCTTGTAGGTGTGACGTAGAAGCTGCTAAGACTAGCCACAAGCTCCGTGCTCCGCTCCATTCCGATGCACCCACTTGCAGACAAGTATATGTACCGTATTTTCCAGAGTATAACTCGCAAGACCAAAAAATGTCAAATTCAGAGGAAGAAAAACATTTCTAAGTTGCTCTGGAATATAAGTTGCACTTTTGGGAGAAAAGTCTGACGTTTCAGAATAAATCTGCCAAGCCCAGCGTAGCTAAAAATAAATAAATAAATACAAGAATACTAATCTACTAAATTATCAAAGTTTAAGCGGAAAACAATCAGATCCTCTTCCATGTTTGTTTTGGACGACACTTCTTCTGCCGCTGTTAGCAGCGATTACTTATTCCCAGATGCAGCGCCCTCTGGTGGTTGTTAGAGGAAACAACCGCCAAAGGACTACTGATGTTTACTGGGAAGATAACAAATATATTAGCCTATTTATGTCTTCAAAAAAACACACACACACACAAATAAGTTGCTCTTGAGTATAAGTCGCACCCCTGGCTAAACTATGAAAAAACCTGCGACTTATACTATATACGGTACATCTTGTTTTCTTCGACTTAAAACTGTTCGGTTGGATAGTTCCAGTATTGCTCACCATTTTTGTTGCATTGCTAATAGGTGTGTTTGAGATCATGCAGGTGGACGCAGCGCTGCACAGATCGCCTGGATTGCAGTGCATGTTGGGTAGTTTTGACTCAGACGTCACTTGTCAATCATTGTGAAAATATTGTGACAAAGAGGCGGGTGCAAGGCGCCTACCCAGGAGGGTGCCGCTGGAAATCTGGTGCTGCGCTGGCTGCAAGCTGCCTTGGTGACTACAAAACAATGCATCGTGGGAAACGGTGTCCTTGTACTTCGATGTGATTCTGATCAGAAATGACTGGGGCTAAATTAAGGAAATCTGCCCATTTTGTAACTCTTTCTGGGAAGTAGTGAATCACTAATGAGAAACTGAACAAGATTTCAAATAATCTTTGGTTTTATGTGTTATTGTTGCATTTAAAAGTTAACTATAATTTCAATTTCTTTGGACCAGTTAACCCAGCAGCTATTTTTCATCTGTAATCTGCAGACATGTGTTGAATATTATTATAAAAAACATAGTAGTAAAGTTCATACTAAGGGGGAGAGGCATATTATAATTCAACGGAATGTTAAGGACAACCCCGACTTCCTGTTCTCGTTCAGTCCCGCTCTCAGCCTTCATCTCTGCGCCTTTTCCCGCCCCCGCCTGGTCTTGCCGACGATGCAGGCGAGGCACAAGTCATCTCAAACGCACCTAATGTTAGGTTGGGGATGAAAGGAGCTAGTGGGAGAGAAATGGATGATGGGAAATGAGGGCAGGCTTACTCCATGCCAACATTTTTGCCCACAACTTAGTGATGAACTCAGAAGAAACTATGTCCTAGAAAATGACAGTTTTTTTATGTTGCCTAAAAGATGATACTTTAAAGGTGGGCTTTTTACCAGAATGTCCAGGCAGGCAGATTTCAGGAGAGTGATCTGGTCCGCGATGGTGAGCGTAGTGAAGCCCGGTAGCCGCTTGGCAAACTCCACGATCTTTATGATGCATTTGGTGGAGAGTTCACTAAACTTATCCCAAAGGCCCAAGTCCAGCTGGACTCTGTGCTCTGCACTGGAATTCTGGGAAAAAAAGGAAATAGATTCATCTGTCTGACTCTCTGTGTGTCTGTGAGCTAATTGAAGAAATTCTAAAAACTCACTGTGGTGTATTTTCCTAGTTGGCACAGAGACGGGAAGGTTTCTTGATGGGCTTTGCTGACTTTGTTAACCAGCTCCTCCAGCTCTCCACTGAGCTCGTAGTTCTCTGGCAGCACGATCTCCTCCTTCACATCCTTCTTCTTCTTGTTTCTGTCATTACGCACCGCTGTCGGCAAAAGCAAAAAAAAATCATCCATTTCTGCTTTCTATAAATACCCAAAAGTGATTAATAGGACTTTGTTGATGTGAGGATCCCTGACCTTCTTTGGACATGCCGACCTCAAAGCACTTCTGCAGCCGACAGTACTGACAGCGGTTACGAGTCACTTTGTTGATCTGGCAGTTCTTGTCTCGGTGGCACGTATAGACCATGTTCTTCTGGATGCTGCGCCGGAAAAAACCCTGCAGCAAGAAAAACAGAAAAAAATTTGATCAACTTTAGACCAAAAGAAACGATCCACTGAGAGGATTTCAGGGGTTTGAACCCAAAAAATTGAAACAAGAATTTCTAATTTGAACACCATAGCTCCAGTGTTTATGTTCTTTGATTTACTGTAACTTTTCAACCGTTAACACGATCAACCTCATTCCAGTAGATTGTGAAGGAGAAAAGCGGCTCGGCTAACATTTCTCATCATTTATTGTTGCTAAGCTAATGTTAGCTTGGGCCTGTGAGGGGCTATAAGCTAGAGGGAGAGAGTGTAAACAAAGGAATGCTGGGAAATTAGCTGAGGCAAACAGTCCTGCCTACAACCCAAAAGTGAATTTAATGAGCTCCAGCTGCACTGAAGAAAAAATGTCTTAAAAAAACAACAAAACCTTTTTTATTTTAGCTAAAAACTGTATAATCATAATTAAAATAACACTAGAAACGATTTTACAATAGAAAAAATGTAGAATTTCACAATCCTCCTGTGATTGGATGATCCTGGAGAAAATAAAAGGAGATGTGATGCAAATTCTGCAACCATCTTCCAGCTTTGAACGGCTCTTGAACATTTTCATTAATTTCAAACAAAGAGGAGCATGAAAAAAAACTTTGATAATATATGCTATGATAAAGTCAGAAATAGTGTTATATCTACTCACATATCTACATGATTTATTGTCATTTAATGAGTCTTAATAATCTGTGTTAGTGTGGTATAATTATCTGGTTATAAGTTATGAACCACATAATGATAATTCATGAGCCGGGGTGGGATTATATAAGTTCGCTTCCTCCTGCTCCCTTTTTCAAACAATCTGTCATTTGATGTCTAGTTATCCTGTGTTTGACACGTCTTAATGGATGTGAACTTCTGTTGATTGATTATATTGCACATGCATTATTCCCTCTTGATTGCTTGAAATAAACCATTTCTGATCTAATCTAATTTAGAAGGCTTGAGATGTGATTTAGGTGTAAGAACTCACAGAGTTTGTGCACAAAAGCTGGACTGCTGCACATCTGTCCAGCTCCAGAACAACCTTTTACTACCCGATTTGCCTCCGTCTCTCTGAAACAACTTCAGGCGGTTCTGTTTACCTTGCAGCCTTCGCAGGAGCTCACTCCGTAGTGATAACCAGATGACTTGTCCTGGCACACAAAGCAGGGCTTGTAGACCCGGGGAGGAGGAGGAGGAGAGGGAGAGCTGGGCACCATCTCCTCTGAACTGGTGCTCTGCGTCTCCACCGCTGCAGAAGAAGAATTACATATTAGAACATCTTGTTTGGATTAATGCTCTTTGAAATCATGATGAAAGCTAATGCAGCAACTGATTAGGAGTGAATGGTCAACAAACAACCCCCAGCCCCATGCGGGCCACCCCATGCAGCCAGAAGGGCAACAAGCTCAAAGGCAGACATTTTTAAGAGAAAAAGAGGGGGGGGGTGATTGACAGGTACTTAAAAGAGACACAATTAGCTGATGGCCAGATGGCCCCGCTGATAAAATGCTGATTGGCAGCTGAGGTTTGATTGGCTTCACCGTTTATTGGAGAGCTGTGGGGGAGCGAAATACCTCTGCTGACTTTTGACTGACATCTGAATTTTTATATTAGTGTGAGTGTGTGTGTGTGTGTGTGTGAGAGGGTGTGCACGTGTGCGAGCTCAGATTTTTATTTGGAACCAACCCTTCCCATATCCCTGAAAGTCCATGTGAACAAACAGAGGTGGGATTTATGGGATGGGGGGCTGTCTCCCTCTGTTCCCTCGCACCGCCTCGCTAAAGAAAATGGCACACTGTATAACACCATATGCTGGTCGCGGGGCAAAGTCATTTGACGGCTGCTGGTGAGAACGGTCAAAACAAACAACGTGAGATGGACGAAGAAGAAAAAAACAGATAAAAAACATCCAGATGTTTACGTCTCCTCACACTGGAACGACGGCAGAGTGGCACAGAAAAGGTAAAACCAGATTCCTCTGATTGTGCCTTTCAACTTTCACCTTCAGTCACCCCAACTTCACCTCCCTCAGCTCCCTCCCACCCCCACCCCCTTGTTTCCTGGCCCTAAATTCCTCAGTGCAGGACGAACAGGGTTTAATAGTTGCCCAGGCCCATAAGCAGCCCTATAAAGGCTGTGTCTCGGATGGGAAGGAGGCCCCCGGCCAGGGTGACGGCCTCTTTATTGGGATCCAGTCACCTTGGGCAGCTATTCACATCAACAGCTCCAGCCTTACATCTATTCCTTGTAAAAATAAAGAATCCGGGGGTCAGAAACCCCAAAGTCACAGCCCCTCCTGTCGCTTCAATGGACAGGACAGCACTGAACCAAATGTGGCCTCCGTCCCACCGCGGCAACCCCAACCTGAACCCGCAGCTCGCCATTAACGAGGGTGGTAAGGTTTCAAAAACGGCACAAAGGAATAATCTCATAAAAACAGAGAGGAGAAATGAAAAGAAGGAGGCCAGACGGAGGACAGAAACTTCTCAGTGGTCTCCTCGCGGTCTAAAATCCGGACTATTTAACTTTGACCTTGACTGAAGAGGGCCATCGCTAATGACGAGCAGACCGCTGTAAAAAATCAGCTAAGTGGCCCGACGTAGAACCACATTCATGTGATAGTGATGTTAAATACATCCGACTTCTCAACATCATCGTTTGATAAGAGCTTTTTTTTTTACTATGAATCAGTAATTCGAGATGGTTTTAGCCAAGTCAAATCTTATCTTCATGATGTGAAGAAATTCAAATACCAATGCTGGTTTCAAGTTTTGACAACAATAACCTTTTAGTTTTCAGTGGTGTTTGATCTGAGGACACAGTCACAAATAGTTCCTTTTTCCCCAAACTTGACCCAGTTAATGCAGACTATAATCAATTGCTTCACCCTGATTTATTCCAAACTGCTGTAGTTTGTGTGTGCTGTGTTTTTAAAGGAACACTCCAATGAAAATTGTCTTTTTAATGTGTTTTTGTAGCATGTTGTAGATATGTTTAGAAGAATTTAGAACTAAAACTGTGTTTCTGAGTATTTCTTTATTCAAATTGTGTTGGATCAGAAACAGATGAAAACCAGCAGTTTGAAAAAGCTCAGATTTGTGACGCCAAAGTCTCTCTTCTCTGAAACACTTGCAGACAAATAGATCCATTAACGTTTTCATTTTATTCATCTGAGCTGCCACAAACTGTACAGCTGGTTTTCTTCAATATTTCTCACCGTTTCTTTTTGCTACGCTAATGTTAGCCTAGGCGTGTGAGGTGCTATAAGCTAGTGGGAGAGAGTGTAAACAAAGGAATGCTGGGTAATTAGCTGAGGCTAAGTCCTACCCACAACCCAAAAGCAAACTTCCGATGAGCTCCTGCTAAATTACATTACTTTTTGATTTTAGCTAAAAACTATATAATCCTAAATAAAACACCACTAAAAAGGATATTACAATAGACAAAAAAGGAGGATTTCACATTTCTCCCGTGACAAATGATTGGATTTTGAAGGAAAGATGTAAATTAAATTAAAACCTGAAGTGGAAAAAATATGTTCCTGCCTTTAAAAAAGCTTGTACGGACAGTAAAACCTGACTAGAGCATGAAAAAAGCATTCATTATGTGTACTGTGACTAAAGACTTCAAGAATGCAGGAGCCTGCAATCTTCCAGCATCTCACTTGTGTTGATTTACTGCTTTTCTTTGTCCTTTCTAGTTTTTTTTAGGAGCCTTTTTAGCTTTTAGCAGCTTTAAAGATTATATTAAACTTCTCAACAGTGATTTAAAATGTAAAAAAAAAAGGAAAATAAATTAATCGGTTTATAAAGGGTTTTAAAGGCATCAGAATCGAGCTGCAACCTGATCACTGTTTTGTGTTTATATAGTAACAGTGGAGAAGCAAAGGCTCCTATTGAACTGAAGAAGCTGCATCTGGCGCCAGAGAGGAGGTCGTGACGGACTGTCTGAGCCAGTGAGGAGGAACGTGACGGAGAAACATGACGGAGGGGAGACAATTGGCCATAGGGGGAGAGGAGGTGGGGAGTTTACCTGGTGTGGAGAAAGAGGGCGAGGAGCCAAGAACTGTCAGCAGCTGTCATCACCCTGAACTCAGCTCAGCCGCAGAGCCTCGGCTTGAGAAAAATACCTCTTTCTCCTTAACCTGCAGTTCACCCCTCGGTGTGTCACAACATCAATCAGCACGCAGCAGAGACAACACATCTCCAAGCAGGAACCAACTCCGTGCAGCCAAACTCCAACCTGTCAGACCACATTTCAGCGTCCAGCATCCTCTGAAAACGACTAAAAGCGCATTTTTTCCTTCTAACTGCAGACAACTTAATTTATTTATTCCTGCGGATCTTCTGGTGTTCTCGGGCTCATCTTCTGTTTGTTGTCAGATCAGAACATCACTGTTTAGACAGCAGGAACCCTCTGGGCCGGCAAACATCGGCCTCATTGGCTCAAAGCTGAGCGCTTTACATCCGCCTGGCGTGCAGCATATCTATATTTCATAGATCTTTGTTGAATGATAACAAGCATGAATGATTTTGCTTTACCTCTGGGACTGTTTGTTAGCGGTGTTTTTGCTTGTTCACATACAGAATAAAAAATATTTACCCTTTTCAAGTTTTTTCATCAGCACAAAGCAAGATTGTCCAAAAAGTGAATTAAATCTATGGTAGAATTTATTTGTTTTGTTGTTTTGACAGACGTATCTTTAACTGTACAATAAAAGGTTCATTTAGCTCTCCCAGCACCTCTGTATTTTATTATATTTGAATATTTTTTTTATTATCTATCTGTGCCAACAGTCCTGCCCACAAACCAGAATTATATTTCTACTGAGCTACAGCCACTGTGCATAAAATGTGTCTTAAATAAACAAGAAAGGCTTTAGGATTTTGACTAAAACTTCAAAATCACATTTAAAAGGTCACTGGAAACTATTTTTGTGATTAAAAAAAAATGTTTAAAAATTTAAATTATGTTGTTTTTAACATGTTCTTGAAGCATTTTTATCGAGGTGGAAGAAGTATATAAAATATAAAATAATTTAAGATTAAAACGGCATTTCTCAGTATTTTTTTAGTTCAAATTATGTTGGATTAGGAGCAGAGAATAATCCTGGGTTAAAAAAAATCTGGGTTTGTAAACTAGCGGGACAAGACAACATAACACAAGATAACTTCCATACCTACAGTCCCACTCACGACTCTAAAAAATGTCTTAAAAATTCAATAGATTTTGCTAAAAACAGCATAATCATAATTAAAAGACAACTGTGAATGCTGTTACAATAGAAAAAAATGTAGTTGTTGTGGGACTTTAAGGCCAAACATCAGCTTCTCATTTTGGGAGACTGTTCAAAAACTAAATAAAAAAAAAAACCAAAACTAAATCTTAAGAAAGTTACAAAAAGAAATCTGCCCAATAAAGTTTTTCAATCACAAAATAATTGTATTTTAACAAAACCTTTTTGCAGTGTTTAACCTGCATCCATCCTGAACCAAATCTGCAGGAACGTGCTGGAATCACGACCCGACGCTCCAAAAAAAAAACTAAACCGTCTTTATTTGTTCACATCAAGATTCTGCAAAATACTTTCATACCTCTGCGAACAAGCCAACTGTATTAAGAATGTGTTACAATTCACAAGAAAAACCAAAAACCATTTGGATCCACGTTCATTCAGCTGTCAAAAGATTTACACGGATGACAAATTTAGCCTTTGGCTAACTTTTTAACCCACAGAATGCTCAGCAGCACACTGTGGAATGTGTGCACATTTGTGAAAATGTGTGTGTGCCAGACAGTTTTTTGTGTGACTTAATGTGCAAAAGAAATTACAAAACGGTAGAAAGAGAGATTTTTAACCCTCTCTATTGTTACAGTGATGTGGAACCTTTAAGGTGATTTTCCGAGCACGGATGGTGATGGTGAACCTCAAACATGCTGAGCGAGTAATTACCACAGCAGCGGGGCAGATCTGAGAGACAATCCCTTTCATCAGCTGGTCTAAGTTCAATACCAACCCCTCCTCTCCCCCTGTAATAACCCTCACCCCCCCTCACCCTGTTGTCCTCCTCCTGCCTTCCTGCCCTGGCAGAAGGAGGAGCCCTTCCTGTCGTTGGCGGCGCCTTTTAAAGGAGAGGCTGTGAAAACCAGGCTACTGTCCAGGAGATGGCTCCATAAAAGACAGCGACCAAACACTCACAAAAAGAGGCTGGGACACACAAAAGCACACACAGAGCCACAAAACAGAAGTCCACCTCGCAAATGAGGAACAAATATTCTCATTATGTTTATATGGCTTTGTTTTTTTATTTATGTACATGAAATACATGTACATAAATAAAAAAACAAAAAAATTACTGGTTTATGCATAAATGAAGGCTGTACTTTTGCAGCAGAATGTTGCTGCGTTAAACTATGTTTTTATTTACGTCGTTCTCTGAAGTTAATAGCTCTATTTTTGTCAAAAAATATTTGCATTTGAATACACATTTTTATAGAACAAAAGAAAAGTCTCCCGCGGGAGCAAACTGTGAAGGTGGAGAGGAGAACAGTGGGAGCTGAGAGTCTGAGACAAGCTGCAACACGACTCGGAACTTCTCTCTCAAAGATGCTGCTTTCATCACCTGAACGAGGAGGAAGCTACCACTTCTTACTGTCTTCTTATGACAAATAGATCACTGACAACAAATAATAGTAAAACTGGAGTAAAAATGAGTGTCAAAATAATGATTCATCCTTATCATTTGTTGCATCAGTAAACCTTTAATTTGACAGAATTAAAAAAAATAAATGTTAAGGATGACCTATAATGCAGTTTTATACAATTTAAAAAATACCTGCTAATGATTCACTTTATTTGTCAAATATTTTGCTGAAATTACTTACTTTTGAATTTTGAGGTAAAAAAACCCTGAAAATATCTTTCACTAAATCAATGTTTCTACACCATATACAGTAATAGCATCCAGGACAGAATTTTTTTTTTCAGTTTTATTCAATAAAACAAAAACATACAATACAACTTTAAATTGCCATCGCAAACATGGATAAAAAAAGAAAAGAGGACAGAAAGAAGTGGAAATTAACATTGTCTGCCCCTAAATTCATTTTAACTTCAATTTGAACAATTTTCAATTTCAAACCGAATGTCACACCATTGAACTGAATTGTTGGGATGTTTTGTTACATTATACCAGGTAGAATGAGCCAACTGAAAGTTTGCTGCATTCTTCATCGTTACTTGTTTGGGCTGCATGGTGGTGCAGCGGGTAGCGCTCTTGCCTCTCAGCCTGGTTCGAATCCCAACAGGATTCATAGGTTTATTGATTACTCTAATCAGGGGTGTCAAAGTCAATCGCACAAGGGGCCAAAATCCAAACACACCTTAGGATGTGGGCCGAACAGGATAAACATTCATTGAACACTCTAGAACTAAAATTTTGAAACTTAAAAAATTTAACTTTTTAACATAACAATGAAGAATAAAAAGGCAGGAATATTATTCCATAATAAATCAACTTAAACATTAAATAACTTTTGATATTTTATTCCCCATAAAAACATATTTTTCAAAATTAAACAAGTTAGAAATAAGTGCAAGATAACATCGGGCCGTTAATAACAATAAAATAAAATAATATAATAGAACTACCTGGCGGGCCTGATCCGGCCCCCGGGCCTTGACTTTGACGCATGAGCTCTAATGTGTCCCTTATAGAGGTTTGTATTGTCAAGAGTCTGGCGATATGATACATATCACGATACACGTATCATGATATGTATCATATCCCCATATATTTCAATGTAGTACCAGACAATATCTCCCTGTTTTTTTTTTAATTTGACTTAAGAATAATCTGAAATCTTTTGGTAATTTAGGAAACATTTAAGTGAAAACAAAAGTAAGATTGAACTACATGTTTTCTTTTAAACACTAATTAAAAACTTCCTTCCCAGTATTTCAAATCGATACCATATCGCCAAATAAATGATCGTGATATTTCACTGAATCGATATTTTCTTACCCCCCCCCCCTAAGTCCCTGAGGTGTGACTGTGTGGGTGCTTGTTTGCCCTTCAGGGTGTACCACGCCTTCGTCTAACAGTAGGACAGGCTCCGCCCACCCTAAACCCCAAAGGGATCAAGCGGATTAGGAAAATTGATGGATGGTAGTTACTTGATTTAATGGCTTTTTTACATAGTTTATTTGTTGTGTTGTAACACACAAATCCTAAATCAAACCGAAACAAAACCGTGACCCAAAAATTGAGGTCTGAACGGAAACATTATACTTAGATTTAACATTACTTTTATTGATCAAGTCTGTAAATGAAAAGTTTATCATTATATCAAAAGACAATAAAAGGAGATTTTATTCAGCAAAACTGGAATAAAATTGGAATATGAGAACATTTGTCATCGGATTGAACACATCTGCTCCTTCACATAAAAAATGGAGATCCGAAATTCAAGTGAGATCTGTTTAATCCACAGATTTTTTCTTTTTATCAGCAACAGTTTGTAAAAGTATCTCCATTGTGCTGTTGAGGGCCTAAATGAGATAAATGATGCTGAATGAAGGAGTGTTTCATCCTTTAGGCCTTAGACACCTTAAATCCCAAATTCCACCTTTAATCTGCTTTTCTTCTCTCATCTTCTCCAACAAAGCGGCCAAATCTCTTAATTGACCTTTTCTCTTCATAATTGAATCATTAAAAGCTCTTGGGTGCTCAGCATACGGCGTGTAAGCCGATCTATGTGTGAGCCAAGTATAAACACACAATTTGGCTGGGAGCGAGACACACTCACGTACACACACACATGCACACACAGGGCAACAGTTTTTGGCATGTCCCCTTTCCCCTCCGATACCTCCTGACTCTGAAACAAAGGAAGGCAAAGAGGTGGTGAACTGCCTCGCAAGAAAAAACCAGGAAGAGATCACACACACACACACCCCGCCCCATACACATCCAGACAAACACACACCGGAGACACTGTGTGTCAAAAAGACAGTCCGTTCTATGACTAATCAGCTGATCGTTTCAGATCCAAACCTAAAAATAACAGATCTGGAGATTATTTGAGTACGTGCAAATGTCTAAAAATGTTTCATATGGTCAGAAATTCTGCCTCTTTTAGTTTGTGTGAACATTTCCCCAATAGTTCAATTTTAAGGCACATTTTTATGTCTATAAAATATTACATTTCAACAATTAAAGTGTTGTCTAAACAATTAAACCCCCACTTAAATCATGTTTTGATTTATTGCGTTTTTTATTTATTTATTTATTTATTTTTAGCCAAAATCAATAAACATGTTGTTTTCTAAGACAGAGTTTCTGCAGAGTTGAAGGAGTTCATTAGAAAGTTGTCTCTGATTTGTGGGCGGGACTGTTGGTGTAGTAAGCCCGCACCCACTTCCCCTCATTTACACATTCTCCTGCTAGCTTACAGCCCCTCACAACACCAACCTAACATTACCTGTGCAACAAAAATGGTGAGCACTATAGGAGCTATCCAGCTGTAGAGTTTTGATCCAGATACCAGCTCAGACGAGGAAAACGAAGACGTTCATGGATCTACAAAACTTTATAAAATAAATATTTTCGCAGGACATGGACACTTTACACTTCTGTGACCTTAAGTTGGCTATATGGTCACATATTTACTCAGTCATCAAACTTTTGCCTTTTGTCTTTATCATTTTCAAGCTGCATTTTCATTATCTTTGAAATTGCGCATTTTGGATTTAAAATAATAAATTCGCCTAAAAAAAAGTTTTTGCGGTGGGAGTAGGTGGCTTTTGAGGTTAATTGAAAATGACAAATTTTGTAAAACTGCATCAAATACAATTTGTTAAAAAATAAAATTAGTGACGTGACCAACAGCGACTGCACAGAGAATAATAGAATAGAATAGAACAGAAATACTTTATTCAATCCAGGCTGGGAAATTAGGCTGTTGCAGCATTAGGCATATGCAGAAGATATTAACACATAGAGGAAAAGCAATATTTACAAAAGATAAGGAAATAATATACAATAAAAAACAAAAGCAAATTGTGCAAATTGTAATGTGCAGAATATAATAATAGGGAGTGTGCAAACAGAGGCAGTAGTGGAGAGGTAATAATAAAAAATAAGAGGTAGTGAGAGGTCCTACTGCATCACACAGCTCATCAATAGTTGAGTTTGTCTTGCAGAATTATTGGATCCACAGCTCCTCTTTAAAATCATTAACCATGACTTCCCAAAATCACTGCATCCGTAGTTACTTCCACGTAGCTCGCCACTCCCTAATCTGAACAAGACGTCGACGTCTCCTTTGATAGATGATGATAAGCGCTAGTGCCGTGGCAGAAATTTGAATGTATCTGCGGTAAATTTAAGTATTGTTCATCACCATGTTTTTGAATGATTTATCACATTAGTTGGTTTGTGTTCTTTCACACAATTATGATTTAATGGAAACAGTGTAATTGCAATATTGTGTTTTTTCTACATTTCTAGAATTTTGAGGTTTTGCACAAATTTGTTATGGAAATACATCTAATGTCGTTTAGTTGTTTAATATTATACCACGTATGTTGACAAATAAAATTTTAATTTGATCTATTTGTCTAGCTTTTGGGCGTAATATACAAATACAAGCTTTTTCCAACTTTTTGTCTGCTCCTGATTCACGATTTAAATAAAGAAATACCATTTTAATCTTAATTTTCTTTATATATGTCCTCCATCATGGGAAAAATGCCACAAGAAAATGTCCTTCAGGCATATTTTTGTCATTAAAAAAGAAGAGATTACAACAGTGAAGGTGTTGTCTTAACTATGTAATTAAATACACAATTAACAGTTGAAACAAACTGTTAAAATCTGATTTGTTTTTGTTACAAAACTAAAAAAGATCATCTGATTATTTTGATCTACTTATCTTATTTTTCTCTCTCATTTCAGCAGTTAATCTCGTGATCACATTTATTTTGTAACTTGAAGCTGAACAGATCAGTCTGATTAGAAAAGAACTACAGGAAATATCTGAAGTCATCCACTTAAAACTCTTCTGAAACTATTCTGGTCACTCTATTAAACAGGTTTTTTTCATTTGCACAACAAAAAACATACTTTTTTGTTCGGTTGGTTATAAAGAGTACAGTCTTTACCATAAAAGACTAAACAAAACCAAATGTCATATAGAAGACAAAACTCCTGATTAATGAGTATTTGTGGACATTTGTCTTTCAAGCTGGCATCTGGCAAAGCTCCACGGCGAGTTGAAACAGGCCCTGCTGTGGTGTTTGTCATCCTGACTGCTTATCCATCATCATTAGTGAGCACTGTGGGCCTGACACTGTTTAATGCAATGCAATCCAAATAC
Source organism: Oryzias melastigma (assembly GCF_002922805.2). Classification (NCBI taxonomy): domain Eukaryota; kingdom Metazoa; phylum Chordata; class Actinopteri; order Beloniformes; family Adrianichthyidae; genus Oryzias; species Oryzias melastigma. The sequence continues at coordinate 12,239,462 of NC_050516.1, read as the reverse complement.
TCACTGAAGATGAATAGACTTCAGGCCCTCAATAAGAACATCCCAAATGAAGGAAAAGTGGACAGCGTGCGTTTTATTTCACCTCAGTATGTCTGAGTTTGACTAAAGTTGCTGTTTGATTTTCCACCTAATCAAGGAAAGTGAGAATGGACTGCATGACATTAACAAAAGGTCCACTTAGTTTTCCAGCAGACAGAGTAAAGTTTTTTTTTTTTTGGTTATCTTTGCTGTGTTTGCCAGCTGCTGATTAGATTTTGTATTTTTGTATTTTTTTAACAGAGCAGTATCTTAACGCCTGATGCAATCTGCCCTGCCTGCCCAGGAGCTATCAGAAGAATGTCTAGCTTGTATAGAGAGGACAGATAGCACATGATTCTTACACTAACTCCAAAGAATTCTCAGTCCTTGCAATTTCAGGACTAACTTTTGTCTAATTTTAACATAAAAAAAGTTGTAAAAATGCTTAGATTTTAGAATAAAACTTTGATTCTGTCTGTTTGGACGTTTCTGGAGATGTTGTTTGGAAGAGCTGTCAATCAAGTGAAGTCATTCATGAAGAAAACAAACGGCGTGATGTATAAATACACTCACTCACGCTCACAAAGCACACTAAGCACATAAACAAACACACTGCGGGGTGAGAATGGGTACACATAATCGAAAGGAATCTGACTCTTCCTGTAGAGAGGGCTCAGTGATAACAAAACCAGGACTGATAACACACACACACACACACACACCCCCCCCACACACACTGAGCTGCTGTTTTGCAGACAGACTGAGTACTCACACTGAACGCTGCTCGCCCCGGCCCAAGCAAAGGGGTCCAGCCCGGAGAAGTATGAGGCGGCCTTGCTGAGCATGCAGGAGCCCTGCCTGGACACATCAAAGAGGGGCCGAGGGCCCAGACCCAGAGCCTCCATGCAGTCGAACATACTCCCACTACTTTCTCAGGTTCTGCTGGAAGAAACTTTAGCAACAGCCTCCAGTGAAGTAACCTAATGCCCTGCTTGGTCCAGGTGTCCTCTGTCTGTCTGATCCTGCCACTGGCCCCCCTCTGCCCGTCCTCCAAACTCCAACATGAGCAAAGCGCCCTCAGCAGAACCTTCTCTTCCCCCTCAGCCTGTGAGAACGTCTCTTTCTCTGTCAGATCTCCTTGCTGCCCTGAGCTGCTTAGGCTGATCCCAGCTCCCCTCTTGCTGGATCTGTGGGCCTCTCACAGCCTGCTGCTGCACTCACAGCCAACTGTCTCCCAGTGCTGCAAAAAAGGGGCGTGGCCCAGGCACATGAAAGGGGAGGGGAACAACAGCAATGGCAGCGTGTCTCCTGATTCCTGATTGGCTGCACAATCATCCGTCAGCTCCCACCTACTTTTTTCTGAAGTTTTCACAGAAAATAATTAAAAAAATGATTTTCTAATTGTAATGCTTTAACAATAAATTCTGTGTTGTAAATAAATATATTAAAAATAATAAAATTTTAAATTTTAATAACAGCTTTAGACATTTTTATTCCTGAGTAAATTATGTTTTATAATTAGACTACAACTTTTTTTAATTCATTCATCTTGTATTTGTTTTTAAAGAATAAAACATTAAAGAACACATTTTTTTACATGAAGCTGTTTCTAATTATACATTTAAAATATATATATTTTTTTGGTTCAAGATGATTGTAAATCAAGAAGAGTTAGTAAATTAGCGAAACACAGCAAGGAGTTAAAATTATTATAATTTTTTTTTTATTTGTTTACCGAAAATTTATTTATTTTTTACTAAGATGACAACTATGTAATTTGCCTCAGATGATAAAAACAATGTTAAAAGTAAAAAAAAGAACTGCCAATGATTTTGTTTTATTGTTTGAAAAACTACTTGAATAGGTCCTGACAACTGTAGATAAAGTCCTTCAGACATTGTTTCGAGCAGGGTAAACTCATTTCCCACGCACACATGACCAAAAAAATTCCTCAGCCACATTCACACATGCACTGCAGACATTCAATCTTTCAACATTTTCTGAAAGAATTGTGTGTTCAGAAATATCCGCATCAGAAGAGCTGGACGTTCTCCAGACGTAACCCAGACCGTCCCCCTGAGTGTTCGAGTCTGGAAAACGGGACCAGAGGATATGATTCACTTCAAGAGAGTTTGTGCTCTGATGATTTTTCTATCGTAAACTGATTTCATAAAAGAAGCAGCTGTTTGGAAAGTTGGTTTTGGAGGCTGTTGTTTGTGAAGGTTAGTGCTGCACAGGGATCCCCAAAGTAACTGGGAACAACAATGACGGCTTTGTTCTGTTTGCTGCAGTTTATGGTTGTGTTAAGTGAAGCTTAAACTGGAGTTTAGCCTAAACTATTTAAGGCAGAAGCGTATTCAAAGAGTTTCGGGGAAAATTTTCTGCTGCCTCTCATAATTCTCCTTTTTTGTTTTGATTTCTCAGACTTTTCCTTTAAAATTCATCCATCTTTTTTTGTTTCATTTTATCCCCCTCCTTTCAGCCTTTTCTGAACAAACTGAATTTTTCAATTTGGTTGAAGCGATCCTCCCTGGATCTCATTGGATCCTCCAGTCAGTCAGACTGAAGTGTAACTGCTGCAGGCGAGCCCGAGTCTGAATAGTGTGTATACGATACGAAGGCACCCTCCCTCCCTCTGCTTCTTCCTCCCTTTCCTTCCCTCGTTCAAGAGAGATGAACTCTGGAAGAAACCCCCAATGGGGCCCTAACACCCCCCCTTCGCTCAGACACACTTCCAAACTTGTCCTGCCCGTGGCTTCGTACCCACCACATTGTATCTTACAACTCTGTTTATTCTTTTTTTCCCGTCTGTTGTTTGTTTATTTTTCTTCCAGCCCTCCTAATCCATTATTAACATTATCAGAAGAATAATTTATTTCTAAAGTTTATTATTCTTCATATAATTCTTGAAATTGGCGCAATTTTTGGTTATTTACTCTGAGTTTGCTCGGGCAAACACACCATGATGCACAATAATATCAGGCTGCTGAGCTCTCTCCACACCTTGAGACAATTAGCCTCCCTGCCTCGCAGCACCCTGCCCCCTGTTGCTGCTTTGAGGAAAGAAGTACACAAATGGAAAGGGGGGGAATGCGAAGAAGAAGAAAAATAGCCGTATCACTTTCTTTCACTTTCAGCAAAAACACTGCTTCAGACCCACTACTTAAGCCAAGCAAATTGCGGCCCTTTGAAGCTGAAAGAATGGCGCTCTCCAGCCAACCTGGACCCCCTACTCCCTTTCTTCCAGCACACAAATCGTTGGACGGGCGAGTCGTGTTTCGAACGTCAGCTTTTTTTGGCTCCCATCACTAAGTAAGACCAAAAAAACGAACTTTAATCTGCAGTTCCTGCCTGTTTTTTTGTTGTTTTGTCGCTGTAGTCATCAGAAAACACAAATTGGAGATGTTCGTGGCTGTTGGAATGCGCAGCTTAAAGAGCTCGTATGTGTTTTGTGTGCATGTGAGTGTGCAGGCTTAGACAATTATGTGTGTGCTTAAATAGAGTGCCTGTGATGACAGACAGAGAGAAAAACACACAACCCTCTCTCTGTGCCTTTTGGTTCAGGTTACCAACGCGCACACACAGATTCGAAATACATCACAAAGAACAAGATGTAACCGCCACAAGAAGTATGAAAAGATGTCAGCTTTATGACCTAAAATAAAATAGGGTTTCAAGGGCCGTGAGCCCAACATCGACACTGATATCATTAGAAATGTTTTCTCTACGGGTGAAAATCCAGAAATTGTTTCATGTTTTTGTGTTCCAAAAGTCATGCTTCATCCAAAAACACTTCCCTGTGTGCTTTCTTTGCCAGTGAAAAAGACAAAAGAACATACAGCTTGAATAAATTTATTGCAGATTTTTTTTTTAAGAGGAAATCAAGTCTGGAGGTTTTGGTAGAGTTTCAGTTCATTTGGGAGAAAATCCCAAAATGGCTCTAGTTTGGATAAGAAGCGGGATTTCTTTCCTTTGCTACTCTCTAAAATCCACCGTCATGATTTCTAGAATGAGTTTCTTGATCAGCTGCACTTTAGTAAACAAAGCAGAGGAAACATAAACTAAATCTCCATCATTTGATTAAACAGTCCCTAAAGTCTCTGAGGGGATGAAAATCTTTCATCTTCCGGTGTTTGTGTGTCACTGTGGCGATGCAGGAGTGTACTCAGGGCGTGTCTGCATGGCACAAACTGACACGGACCATGTGTGCGCTTACAGATGTGACTAAAAATAAGACCAGCCTGACGGGTAGAATAGTGCATTTCCACCAATGGGAGGAACCACTCAGTTTGTTGCTGGTCAGCCATGGTTATAAATATATTTTGCTAATTAAAACAATTTCTAAATATTTTTTAATAATAATTTTGTTTATATCTACTTTCCAACAGTTTATCTGTGAAATATCTTTTAAAAATTAGCTACATGACATCATCTTACTTTAATAACTAAATTATTTGTTTATCTTTCATTTCATAGGCCCACTCCAGTAAAAAATCGTGTTTAAAGATATTTTTGTGGCATTTTTCTGATGATGAAGGGATATATTAAGACAGTTAAGCTTAAAATTGCATTTCAGAGTGTTTGTTCAAATCGTTAAGAATCAGGAGCAGATGAAAAATAACATTTGAAAAAGCTTGTAGGTGTGAAGGAACTGCTACAGTTGGTGGGCCACAAGCTCCCTGCTTTACTCCATTCTAACAAATGTTACCTCATTAGTAAAAACAGATTAGAATGTTGTCAAATTAAAAAAAAATAAATCATCAGATATTTTGTCCCTGGTTGCAGAATTTCATTGCAGTGTTTCTTTAACAAGATGAACTCCAATAATGATCATTGTTTCTCTTCCATTTCATTATACCACCTCCACTTGACTATGTTATTCCAAAAATGTTAAATTCACTTTGTCTCTACACATTTAACCCAGCAGCTGCAGACCGGATGTGGACTCATCTCTGAACACCACAGTTCTCCACATATTGGGGTTCAAACCTACATGATGCAAAGAACAGAGCAAACAGACCAGATGGGACAAAGCAGGCATGACTCCTGGCAGCAGAAGGTTGTCTGTTTTAGATTGTCTGGATACAAACCTTTCAACCATAACATCCTGTAAACCCTGAATACCAATCTGTAGAAAACTTCAGAAACCACAAGAAGAAAGCATAAACTGGGGCTGCAAAAACAGTTTTTACATTACAAGTTCACCTTGAGCTTAGATGCAAAAATAGGGTTTACTACAAGAAATTCAGTGCATCCTTTTTTGTGTGAACTCTTTAAAATAAGACACAATTCACAAGAGGTTTAAATAGTTTTCTTGTCATATGAGGATTTACTGCTAACATCTTATTTGTGCAAAAAAACACATATTTCACTTTCAAAGTACAAGTATGAGCTGCATTGGCCTTTATGTGTCTCATAAAAATTATGATTCCTTTCAGTTCTTCTCTACCCATAGGATTGCATGGCATGTAGGGTGCTACACCTCAAATATATTATCTCCACGTTGCATTGATCACTATCACTCAGAGTGACTTTCTTCTGTCCGTCATGTTTTATCATTTATCTTACGGACTCACATGAGAGTTCCTCAGATATCTGAGCATCAGATCTGCTTCTCACTCACTGCAGACTCTGTAAACTTGTCTGGGTGGAGATTTAATCTGAGTTCAGATTTAAAGGAGCACACACAGATTATTTTGAGTAGGATTCACATGCTGATAGCTTTTACTAAGATTAGGAGAAAAAACTTGAGAAACTCGTTTATTTCAATACTTTTGTTTGTTTTCTTCACCAGCAGCTTTCATTTGCGGTGGAGTTTATCTGTGCATAATTTGATTAACTGGACCTAATGGATCATTTAGAAGGTTAAAGCTTGTAACAGAGTAAATAAAAGTAGTTTTTTAGGCAAAAAAAAAATTCTGCAGGTTTCTCTTTCAATTATTCTAGAAATATTCTAGAACCACAAGCTCACTTTAAAAGATGACACTGTGACATAAACTATGAACTTCAAGGAAACAGTTCTAAATGAGGGGAAATGTCCCTGCAGTTAAACTAAGGCTGGGTATCGGCTAGAATTTCTAGAGCCTGAATCGATTTGATTCTGATTTTTTTCCAATTCTTTAATTCAATTCAAATTTAAGTTTAGTAATTTATACGCATTTGTTTAGACATACATTAAAAATCTACTATTTAATTTAAATATATTTGTCTTAATTTGATATAGAGTTCACATATTGTGAAATTTATTAGTAAAATACTGAGATTTTTAATCTCATACAGTTTTACATAGATTATCTGAAGGAGAAGTTCTAACAAAAATCTTCAGATCATTAACATTGTAAACATTGTTCTGCTTCTCCTGGAGGACGTTTCAGTTTGGCCACTAGGTGGCGATCGTGCTATAGAAGTACACTTCATTCAAGAAGAAGACAACAGTATGAGGGAAAAAAAGAAGTTTTAGACTACAAATGGTTACTTTAAAATGTATTCCCTTAAAAGAGTTTAAAAAATTAATGTCTGTAAGTAAATAAAGATGTTTAGATAGTCAGCAATGTATTTTTTTGGTCAACCGAATGTTAGCATTAGCCATCCTTTTGGAAATTCTATTGAACGTTAGCATCAAGCTAGCAGACTTTACCTTTATGTGCTAAATCGATTTATATCTTTTGTGAATTGATTATTAATCTTTTAAGCTCAAATTGATTCAAATCGATTAATAAATTTTTTTTTCAACCCAGCCCTAAGTTAAACATGGTGTCAGAAGATTCATCACAATTTTTTTTCTGTGATGTGATAGGTCAAACTTGTTGTGGTATGTGCAGGACAGATGATAAAACTAAATCTTGAATGGAAACTATTCCAGTGAATCATCAAGCCAATGAAGCTCAGCAAAAACACAGGTAAGACTACAGTCACATATCCGCAACCCAAATGCACAATGTTCTGTAAATTTGGCAGGTCGCATTTCTACGAGCCGCGCCAACGATTGGAACATTTTTTGATATCGATCAGTGGCCACCCAGGCACGTTTCAAGGTTGTGCAGATGCAGTCCATGATAGGCAGTGTTAGGAAGGCAGCAGCGCCAGAATTGACTGAAATGAGGATCTCCAAGGTCCCCAAAGTCATGATCGACTGATTTCAGACTGCCACTCTCCTGCCTCTGTGCTGCTGTCCCACTGCCACCATCCTATTGTTAAAAATCATGCAGATGGTGAAAAGAAAATGAGAAAGACAGAAGATTGTGTTTTCTTGGGAGGTATGTTGTCTAAAAATGTGTACACTGATAAGATTATAGTGAGTTGGGAATGACCAGAGAAGCAGCATGGCTTGCTTTTTATATATTCCTGGTGGATGGTGGCACTTTTTTATAGACAGCTATCAACCATAGACAATTACACATCATCCAATCAGAGCTGCAGCCGGAGTTGTGCCAAGATATGTATCCCTGCCAGAATTCATATCCTCTGTCGCGGGACGACTTCTGGCATCATTGATTTGCTTCGTAACACTCATTTTTATCCCAAAAAGTGTAAAAACGGGAAAAAAAGGTGAATGTTTATGAAATAGTTTTTTTCTGAGGCTTTCTGGAGTTTAATATCATATTTTCTTTAGTTCCCCATATATTATACATTAAAAAACATTTTTTGTGTACAAAATCTGACTTTTGTTTGGCTAATTTAGGATAAGAAACACGACCTATAAAAGGGATTTTCTTATGGAAGCATTAAATGGGCAATTTATAAATAGTTGTTGCTCCTACTGCTTGATTGTCGTTATTTACATAGAAACTGTGTGAAGGGGGAATGCTAGTATGACAAGAAACTCCCCAAAACCCAAGAGTAAACTATATTGTCGAAAATCCACTTTCTTTTTGCGCTTTTTTGGGGACAAAGTATGATGCTGGAAGTCGAGCCCCAATAAGGGATTCAAATACTGGCAGAGATACATATAATGTATGGCACAACGGGATCCAGGTGCCACTGACCTGTGGCCACCCAGCTGTCACCCGATTTCATACTAAAGTAATCCCCAACGCCGCCTTCTACTTTCATGATTAAAAAAATAAATAAAATCAGGCAGCAGCTTTAAACCTTAAGGGGTTCTTCTGATGCCTCTCCATCGTGTGGTGGTGAATGAACAACAATGTGGACCTGAGTTCAGTAAAACGTCTCAAGAGAGATCTGCAAAGCTCAAATTCAGTCTCCAACATGGCTGTTTTAACACTTCAGCCAAAAAAAGAGGGGGAGACCATTCCTCCAAAACACTTTAGTTTTTTTTTTGGTTCAATGAGAGTTTTAGCTGATCACCAAATAAAAGGCTTGAATGCAAAATGTTATTTTAGTGCCATAGTACTGCATAGAAAAGTAAATTATTTTACAGGCTTCTTTTAAGACCCACACAGAAATGACTGAAGTTGAAAAAAAAGAATAAACTAAATATGATGCTGTACATGTTTTATCCCTTCATGTTTTTGTAATTTTTGGACATTTTGATGTTTAATACAATGTCAAATGTAGTCAAATCCCTGAAACATCAGTGAAAATACTTCTTTAGAAGTGCAACTAAAACTTTACTCTTTTAAAGCATTTTGTTAATTTAAGCAACAAAACAGGCTGGTTAAACTACTACATCTGCTCTCAAAGTTGCACAAAAACTCTAGATTTAATCCGTCTGTGTGTTTCATTATGAAGAGTAATAGCGCCCTCTGTGTCACTAAAAGGAATTACAACACGAAGGATAGAAAGGAGATGTGGTCAAGCTGCAAAAGTTTCAATTTGTTAAATTCTTTGTTTAAATTTTGAGCTACCTATTAAAGAAAACATTTGTCCAGTCAGCCAACAGTTTTATCAGTTTTCTCTTCTTTTGATATCATTTTGGGTCTAAATCTGATCCTCTGACTGACTTTGAGCGTCCTGACTCTTCTCAGTTTTGCTGTTTTACTGGTCAGGGGGCAGACATTTGACACAGTTGTCATGTGAGGGGGTGTAGGATTTGGATTTCTTGCCTCCCAACAGTAAGTCCTTCTATTTTAAACTTTCATAATCATATCAAAACATTTAAAATCATATTAAGTCGAATGAGGTCGTTTCGAAAAGGCTAAAGATAGTTTAGTTGTGGAAGCAGAAATCTGCTACTCATCATCATCACAGAAGTTAAAAGAGCATTTAAAGAAATGCTTCACACCAGTGAAAATAGCTTTTGCTGCATCATTCAGAGTTTTGTTACTACTCACATAAAGCAGCCATTTCTTTGGGCAGGTCAGCTCCAAACCGGCTGAAAAGATGAGTGCTGGCCAGCAGGTCAAAAGGAGAGTGGCCCTTCATGGAGTTAAAGGTGAACGGGTACATGGCGCGAGGAAAGCCCGCCATGTGACGCACTTGGTGTTCTCTGTTTGTTGCCATTGCGAAGAAAAAATGTGGCTGGTTGTTCAAGGAAAATCAGGAGTGATTCTGTAACAAGGCACTGCCATCCAGCCCCAATGACCGCTCTCCTGGTGCACCACAGACGACTTGCAGGCGAGGAAAAGAAACCTGGAGGAAGCCCAGGAAGTGTTTAGCATCCAGATCCAGATTCTAAAAGAAAAGAGAGACAACATCAGGGTTAAGTTTGTGATTATTACAAGAATTCTGAGCAAGTACAACCCCTAAGACTATGTTCACATATCTTAAAATGCCTCTGCATGGCAACATAAATCCAAGTCTTTCAGCAAATTCAGTCGCATGGCTGCATTTGTAATTGGGAAGTGGCAGTTTCATTTTTAAAACTGGCTCGAAGGTTTTAAGCCTGAATCGATTGAATTTTGATTTTTTCCAATTCTTTTGATTCTTCAATTCAATTTAATTCAATTTTGAGTTTACACATTTATACACATTTGTTTAGATATACATTAATAATCTACTATATGATTTTAATACATTTATATTAATCTGATACAGTTCACATATTGTAAAATGTATCAGTGAAATACTGTGATTGTTAATAGGATACAGTGTAACATGGATTCTCAAACAGAAAAGTTCTAACAAAAATGTTCAGATCATTAACATTGTAAACATTGTTCTGCTTCTCTTGGAGGGTGTTTCAGTTTGGCCACTAGGTGGCGATCTCGCTACATCACTACACCTTATTCCAGAAGAAGAAGAAGGTATGAGGGAAAAAAAACAATGTTTTAGTCTACTTTAAAGATATTTCCTTAAAAGATTTCGGAAAATTAATCTACGTAAGTTTATAAAGATGTTCATTTAGTCAGCAATGTATGTTTAGGCCAACCGAGTGTTAGCATTAGCCGTCCTATGGGTAATTCCATTAAATGTTAGCATCAAGCTAGCAGACTTTAGCTTTATTTGCCAAATTGATCTATATTTTTTATGAGTCGATTTTTAATCTATTAAAATTAAATCGATGAATCAATTTTATTAACCTAGCTCTATCAATAACCACCGTTTAAACATTTAAACATCGTTTAAAGATTTTGTGTTTAAGCGTCACCAGCGACGCCTCAGGTGTTAAGGGTTAAGTGAGATAAGTCACCCAATACTTTAAACATGCAGAAAAACAAAAGTACTTAATGAATTTAAACAGTCGTTCAAAGGACAAACAAGTCTGCAGGAAACAATTGACCGAAGACTCAAAAGAGGGTGCATCATCATTATGACACTTTTTGTCCATCTTCCAAGTAATGCAATAATTTCAAGAAAGCCATATGATTTCAATCAGCAGAAGAGTGTGATAAAGGGTCTCTCTGTTCCCTCTGCCAGCTTGACTCTAGCCAGCCTACCCTCAAACACCCTGTCTCAACATGGGCCGTTTTAACCCTTTCAACCAAATCACATAACACCAGTCTCAGTGTACCCGTCAGCACCAGACTACTTTTCTCTCTCTCTCTCTTTTTTTAAAGGAGGACTTGGCACATATAATTGGATGTCTCATTTTCAGTATTTAAGTTGTGGTTTGTTACCTTGTCAAAAAAACAAAGTGTTCAGCCCTTCCTTTATCTTTTACTCTTTTCCTGTCAGGGATTTCATGAGCGGGTGGAGTTAAACTCTCTGGAGCTGTGGTAAATACTGTACGGCTCAGCCAAAGAATGTCTTGTTGTTTCGGGCCTGCGTCGGCATGGGATTCAATCACCCAGGGTGGGTACGGCACACTGAGAGAACAAAGAGTCTATAAACGCCCTAAACTGAACCTAAATGTTGTCACTTAATTAAAACAAAACAAAGATTGCATCTGAATATTAGGATACTCCATGTTTCATAAAACACTTCCAGTTTATTCGTTATTTGAACGTATTAAGATCAGCATTTTTTAAGTCACTCTTTACTTAAAGGATGCAATATCGTTTGATGAAATCAGTAGGTCAATTTCCTTTAACAAAATTTCTATGTTTTTCTAAGCAAAACAGATAACTAAAAAAAAAAATAAAACATTTATGATGATTATAAATGTAAATAGAATAAAACCAATTAATATGTTTCACCTTTAGTCAAAAAGAAGATATTTTTTCAATTCTTTTTATAGAAACACTCATAAGAACTAAATTATTGTAAAAAGTTGAAATTTGATGCTTCATAGAGCAATTTTGACCTATTATTGCTGTTTGTGTTGCAAAAATTCGAAAGAAATGTAAAAAAATGTTTCAGAGTTTAAACATTTAATCTCAAACTTTAATTAGAATCAGGTTGTGTGTTAATAATCCAGCAACAATTACTCATTCCTGCAATAAAGTCACATTTCTATATTCATCAGATATTTGAACAGATTCGTCTTGCTTTACAATTAAACAGTTTTTTAATGCATCTTTTATTAGCAGCTTCTGTATCTTAAAAAGTGTTAAAAGAGCTTCAATGCCAAAGAAAAAGATGATCACACCTATCAGTTTGTTTGTGTTTGTTCACGTCTTTCTGTACTTGTGAGGACCAAACCCTGATAACTGACAAACTGCTGTGAGGACTTTTACGATCGTGAGGACGTTTAACCGAGCGTAAATATTAATTAAAAATATTGACTTATTTACTTATCTTGTCTTAGTGTTGTTGTCTTTATGTTTTTGGTGTTCAGCACTTGGTTTTATATAAATAAAGCTGAGTTGAGTTAAGTTAAATATTACATTTTAGGGCTAGGAATAGAATTAATTGTGGGTTAGGTCTGGCAGTGTATCGGAAATCCTTATCAATTTTTATTTCTTGTGATGCAGCATTTATTAAAACAGTAAGATGCCATTATGTGTTGCACACTACAACTACAATTATATTGCACAACTCTACAATTAAGCAGGGAGGTGCCATCATGCCATCATGTGGTAACATGAATGTGAGGAAGCCGAATGACAACATTTGTAACTAGACACATTTTTGCACATTTTGAGAAAAAGTTAACATTTTACGTCGACCGGAAGATTTTTCTCCAAAAGTTGACATCGGTCAGTGGCTTCCAGGGCACATTTCGAGGCCGCACGGTGGCAGTCCAGTGATGATGTCATTTCAAAATTGTGCAACAGCTGGGCGGCAGCTTGAATCGCCGGCCGGCAGCAGCTCTTACTGGACAATGTGTAAATGTTCCCGGACTACGACCAATCAAGTGCCTGGTAGCCTGGAAGTCTATAAAAAGTGAGAAATTCTGCACTCCTGATGGCCATGTGACTACCAACTTCTAGATTCATGACCACGAAAACAATTTTTTTTTTAAAAATCGGGTTCTAGCATGACATTTTAACTCTTCGAAGAAGAACTACTACAAAAATACAACTAATGTTTGATTAATTACTGTAACAGCGTAAAAATGAAAATACTTTAAAATGATCTAAATTTAGATGTTCTCAACATTTTTTGGTGTTTATGCTGTAGGTTGTTTTGAATGACAATGCGTGCATAGTTGTAGATGTACCTCTTGCTTTTTGTTGCATGTAATAGGGGCAGAATTTTTTATTTTTTTTTCATTGTGCTCCCTTTCATTTCCCCTGCATAAGATTTCTTGTATTTTTTTAATGTTTATGTTTTCTTGTGAAAATAAAATAAATAGAAAAAGAAAAAAAAATCTTTTGCCGATGTCTCTTCGTCGCGGTGGCAGTTTTATATGTGACCGTAGCATTAGCATTGGTTTAAAATCTAGCACTAATTTAATGACTTTTGTGACCCTTTCTAATGAAGCTGATTTTAGAGAGTGACCTCTCTCCTCTGAACTGGAAAACTCAAACACTTTTAAACAATCTAATATTCTTGTAAAGAGTCTTCTATGCATACATATATGAAACACAAAGAACTTTTACAGACAAATCTCTGAATTTGCACGCAATCTGTTGATTTTTAAGCAACATTTTCCAAATTGGTGAATTTTCTGTAAATAATGCTGCAGGTTTTTCTCTCTGTGGGACCAGCCAGGAAGTCATTGAAACTTTTGCACAAAGTTTTTTGCCGTTTAGCAGTTCAAGAATGTCAAACACAGGTTGAACAGAGTCTAAAGTTATTGAAGTCCCAGTTACACACATCTTGTAAATCATAAACATGCCTCTTTAGAAGCTCAACACAGATACATACAAGAATGGACATGTATAGGCAGAAGCGGAGGACATACACAGATGTTCTGTGACTTTAATCTTGTTCATGGCCAAGCAATCAGCAGAAAACACATACAGACACACAACACACACACCGTCCACGTTTGCTAAAGCACCATTGACAGCGGCAATTGACCTTGAAGAATGGCGTAGTAAATAGAGGACACAGGACACTACCACAGATGTAACAACTTCAAGAAGACTTTTAAACCCAAAGTTTGAGTGAAATCATGAGAAAGAAAGAACTGGAACAAAAAACACGTGTTGAAAACTTTTTTTTTTTAATTGGAAAAAGAAAAGGGGAAAACAAAGAAAAGGAAAGAGGGAGTTTGAAACATCTGGATGGCCGTGAGTTAGAAAGGAACAGAGGTTTGTTAATTAGAGCCACACTGGAAAATGGATTAATAAGAGCAGACCGTGACCAAACAGCATGGGAGGAGGGGGAAGCTGGTCCAAGTGGTTGTAGAAAGCATGCATAAAATACTGAAAAAAAATATTTCCAGTAATAAAACCTGAAATAAAATGTGCCCACGCCAAGGAATGGTTTGTGTCTCTCTAATGAGTAACACCCCACCCCCACCAGCCCCCTCTGGGGGGAATACACCTTGGGCAGGGCAACAAAAGCAGCGCTGTGTCCCTGGGCCTCCAGTCCTCAATGCTGCTTTTATGAGACCTGCCTGGGTCAGGTCAAACTGGGTCACCTGGTCCCGGTATTGCTGACACACACACACCTACCCCCCTCATAAACACACACATACATACATCCACAAAACTGATGATTCTTTTTCCCAGACTTAAGGGATTAAAAACAGATTTTGGGTAAATCGATGGGGATTTCCGTTTCTCTGACTCTTTCAGTTTTTTTGCAACTTTTTTCAATAAAAATTCTCTGAAAGAGAACATCAGATTCAGCTGTAAACTTTAAAAAGTTGAAATTCTTTCTAAGCAAGTTAATGTCAGGAACACGGTGTCCACCATACTCATCCTGGATGTGAATGTGATTGAATTTATGGCTTTGTCCAACTCATGCTAGCTCTAGTCTGTGGTTGTGAAACTACACGGGTGCACAAATCCCCCCAAAAGACAAAAAAAAAAGTCTGATTTGGAAAACTTTTACAACTAACCAGAAGTGTAGCCGAGTCGACAAAGCCATAATTCAACCATTTTTAATCATTTTCACTTTTTTTTAATCGGATAAATATGGAGAATAGCAGCATCTGAAAATTATGATTTGCATTCAATTTTGGTACAAAAAATGCAGTTTGTGCTCTAATTGAAATTTAATTGCGTTTCTGGCCCTGACATGCAAATCACATCAACAAATTTCTCGAGGCAAAAAAGCATTTTAAAGGTCACAACGACAATCAAAAAAAGCACAACTAATGTTTTAAAGACAGCATTAAGGTGCATTCACACTGGACTCGATTTGTGCAACATCAACGTCAAGAAGCGTTATGTAATTAGGGATTCAGCTTGGAAATGTGACGTTTTCAGTGACTAGATCGAAGAGTAAACAAAAACATTCAATATGGCCGCTCAATGCAAGGATTCTTGTTCTGAACTCCTATCCGTTTTCCCAACCTAATGGAGCTGCGGGTTTGCAGTAGACTGTCCTGGTTACCGCTGGGTGAAGGTGGGTTGACCCTGGACAGGTCGCTAGCCCATCATGGAGCTGGAGCGATCATGCCCGCCACGGTAACCAGCCGCCTGGTGGACAGCATAGTCAGGTAGCAAGCTCCGCTGCCTAGCGGAGTCGCCACCCTATTGCTGGTTCCTGAGCAGCGGAGATCGCTATGGTGGCCTGCCGGCGGTTGGCTGCAGACAGAGAGCCATCTCGGGTGCTGTCATAACAGGTGCCCTCTCTCTAGCTCTACAGGCTTATGATGTTTATATTTTCATCAAGTCAAAAATAAAAAAATAAAAATCCTCCAGTTTTATTTTTATTTTTCCCCCCTTGGGTTAATGCTCAAATCGGGGCATGGACAGACGGAAGTAATGTTTAAAACGTCTGTAATCGGGGCGCAGCTCTCGCCAAAAGGGTGAAGTAGATGGTATTAGGAGAGACTCTGAATGATCTGGTGAACCCAGACATGGCGACGGCCCCTCTGTAGACCTCTCCAAAACATATAAACTCAAGCTGCTCAACATCACCCATGTTTTCCATTATGTGGCAACAAATGAACTCCAAAAAAACTTTGTTGATGGTTGCTCTGTGGGTGAGGCATCAAATTCAAAACAAAAAAAAAAAAATAGGAAAACAAAATTATAAATTTTAGGGGAAAAAAAACACAATGAGAAGCTGCAGGGACTATGGGATATCTCTGGTTAGATGATGATATCCAGTATCGCTTAATGTCAAATAACTTTTAGCTGAACGCTGTAATCCAATCAGCTATGCCTCACAGTACCTACCTTTTCCAAATTTCTATCGAAATTCATTTTTTAACCATTTCATTCTGATTTCTGCAAATAACTTTTGCCACAGGGGTCCCAAGTGTCCCTGTGCCGGTCCCCAGCTTGGATAAAATACAGGGTTGTGTCAGGAAGGGCATCCGCTGTAGAAATCTCTGTCAAATTATCTGTTTGAAATGTCTGTCTTTAACATTTTGGTCTCTGGAATTTTGTTGTGTTTTCTAAAATGTAGTGCTGTTTCTTTTATTTTGGTTTTGCTTTTTAACTGTTGTGATCTTTAAAATGTTTTTCTGTCGAGTAATTTGTTGATGTGATCTGTACTTCAGGGCCATCATACATTTCTGCCAACATTAAGGCACATGTTAGAGTCTTTATTCCTGCTGGCATTTTCTGACACCATAAGTAAACTTTGGATGGAAAATGAACACAATTAGCTGTTTCCATCCAAAAGTCTCCAGACAACGTTTATTTGATTTTGACTGGTAGACTCATTGCTCAATCAGTCCGTCTAAGACAGACACCTTTTCCGTTTATGAACTGTATGCAATGAAAATATTTTCAAACGGGACGGTTGCGGCCACATTAAATGGCTTTGTTTAAATCCTAGACCAGCCCTTTTTTTCTTTTCTTCTCTCCTCTTTCTTTATTTTCTTGTTATAAAAAAACTGCTGGTGCGGTGTTGTGGGTAGTGTGGTTCAGCAGTTTTCTGGGAAATAAATTACGAGAGAATTAAATTTAATCCTCAGCTTTAAAGCACAATAGGTCTACTCTAAGGGTTGAGAAATGGAATATAACAGAGAAGCAATGTGTCACTTTGTATACAAAGAAGAATCTTAGATGAAGTGACTCAAAATCTAAGCTGGACCACAGAAGTTAAACTGATTCTAATCTCTTGAACATCGGGTCAGTATATAATGAAAAGGAGCCAAAGAAAAATGTGGCAATCATCAAGTTAAGTGACTTTAACTCACCTGCAACAATTTATCACTCAAATGATTGTTTACCTTATTTAAATTGAACATGGGACAATAAATAAAAAGCAGCAATCAAGATAATTGCTGCATAAACTATTGCAGGTTTGCTGCAATGTGACTTTTTTATGCCCCTCTGAAGCAGCAGAGAAATGTTGAACCCACCCTCTGTCAGAATGCCCCAACCTCAGCATCATTCATGCAGCGATGAGCTTCTCCATAAAATGATGATTTGTAAATGGCTCGCATTATTTTGCACTGCACTGTTCGCCTGCTCTGGATTTAAACTGCCTATACGTAAGCCCAACTCCTTTGTTCAGCAAAGATTTAGGGAGTTTGGTTTCTCTTTTTAATAACGTAATGTAACCATCATGCTTTTAATCATAGCATAAAAATGCGTTGTGTTTAGCTGGGAAATTTAGTTGAAAACAGTTGTTACGCATCAAATCAGCAGTTTAATTGTGTGAATTTGAAACAGAGAGGACTTTATGTGGATATGATAGAGTGCAGAAGCTTCCGTCTTTTTGGCTGCAGGTTAGTGAAGCTGCTGCATAGTTTCACAGTCTTTTTGATCATTTCTCAGAAGATTAATTATATCTCTGTTATGTGCTGGTCAGTCCTGCTTTCTCATGTTTCTACAGTCTAGAAGCATGAATGTTAGGGCAGGTTTGTGACCTGCAACAACAGATAATCTGGAACATATTTTCAGTCTGAATACACCTAAGCGGACCCTGATCCAGGACCAGGAACCGCTCTTGGACCCATCTTTTATAGTGGTTTCCGTTTGTTTCTAATCGAACTGAGCTCCAGGTCACTCTGGGTTCCCTCAGTCTGAATTGTTTTACCTGAAGTTGATACAAATATTCAGAATTGATCAGTGAAATATAAAGTCCGAATAAGTCAACTACCACTAGTCCCGCCTGGGGAACCTGAAACAGAACCACCAATGGGGGACCTTTCTGCGTGCATGCGTGGGCTTGCTCCGGACTCCGGCTTCCTTCCACCGTCTAAAAACATCCTTCATAGGTTAATTGGTTGCTCTAAATTGTCCCTAGATGTGAATGCAAGCGTGTATGTGACAGACTGGTAACATGTTTATAGTCCACCCTCCCTTCACCTATGAGTGGCCATTTTAGGCTCCAATAGCCATGTTACCCCTAGAGGGGCAAAAAGGGTTTGGAAAATGAATAGATGGAAAGCTTTAAAGGGGCCATACCATGACTTTCTAAAACCTTTCAACTTTATCATAAAGTTGAAAGGTCATATATATATTTATATATATTTATATATATGTATATATATATATATGATCATCTGCGACAGACTGGCGACCTGTCCAGGGTGTACCCCGCCTTCGCCCATCAGCAGCCGGGATAGGCTCTGGCACCCCCGCGACCCCGAAAGGGACAAAGGGTTGTTTTAATACCCGGAAGTAAAACGACTCGATCTCTGAGGCACCGCCTTTCGATCCTTGTCGATCCCGCCCATTTCATGATGTCATCTTAGAAGTGGCGAGCACAGACAGAGTTGCTCGCGGGTCTGTCGCGCACTCCCAAAGATAAAATCCAACCATTTCTATTGTGCTGGCGCTTCTTTTGGAAGTTTAAACAAACACCTAAACCTCTCGCAGCCAAATGAGCTACCAGAGCCACTTCTTCTCAGATTACAACACATGATCACGGTATGCTCTGCAGAGAAAGTGGGTGTGTGTTTGTTGTAGTCTGGGGGTGGAGCTTGCAGCACAGATTCTTCCTGGAAGATGAATTTCACATCATGCTGACATCAGAACGATACAACCTGCTTGTTTTCGTGGGTATCGGAGGGGCTGCTGCAGATAGCGCAGGTTTTCAAAGGATTACTCTTAAATACATGAACGGATTAAAATACCCCTTTGGGGTTCTTTATAGTGCGGAATGGATAGTAAAATGCATTGAAAAGCCCAAAAAGTAGAGTTTTCATGGTATGGCCCCTTTAAAGTGCGCCTTATAGTGCAGAATTTACAGCAAGTCAAAAATAGCTATTATTGCCGCTATCCCGTATTGTATTTCTACTGAATTTCTCCTACTGTATAAGCATTTATGTTCTTATGAAATAGTTTTGCACTAATATCTGGTGAGCTATATGGGTCAGATTAAGTTTTTTCTTAACATTTTAAGAAAACCAAATTCTCACATGCGGCACAGGATGAACCCACCTTTAGGTTGTTATCGCATCAATAACAACAGATCACATTTGCATCTCAGCTTTGATCTTATCAAAATAAAAGCCCATCAAGGTTATGTTCATGACAAAAACAGCTCCCATGAAGCTGAACACGAGGATTCAGGAATGGCAAGTAAATTGATCAGTGGCGGGCCGTCAGGGCCTGCAAGGCCTTCTCTGCTGGCCTAAAAATATCTGAATCACAGACTGATATTAATTATTATTTATTTCCGTGAATACGTATTCTATAATTCCAAATGCTCTGTCTTCGTCCTTTCATTGCTGTCTCCCTGGTTGCGCTGCTTCCAGACGTGTATTTTCCTATTTAAGCATTAACCAATCACATTGCAGCACCATTTGTTGCTAGGGTCAAAGAAATCTGCCTGAAGGCCTTCACAATCAGTTTTGCGGGCCCTGTAGCATAAAATAATGGTCCACCAAACTGTTGCTTCAACCAATCAGATCTGGAGGAGACCACGTGATAGGCCAGCTAGCAGGCCCACGGAAACGTCAGGATTTTCACGCGCTGTGATTGGATAATCGGAGAGTGTACTAGGCAGACCTGGTAAACTGAATCTGTAGCGACCTGCACAGGCAAATATATCGAATTTAATAGCTGGTTTGTCAATCCACAATGGCTGAAGGAGGAGAAGAAATGGATTTGGTTGCAGACTTACTGTCAAAGCCGTTTTCAAGACGGACTTTTCAAGAAAAGCTGGACATTGTTAAGCGGGGTCGGGCAACTCCGAAGCTAGCAAGCCCCGTGTCCACTGCTTCTGTTAAACGGACATTCTCAGCCCCGAAGCGAATTAAAACTTATGCCAGAAATACGTCAGGGCAGGCTCAACTTTCAGCATTAGCTTCCATGGCGATAGAAAAGGACTTCTTGATGGAACTAAAACGCACGGATAATCTGCACGACAGAGTGATTGAAATCTTCTTGAGGAAAGAAAGGATGGATTTTGTGTACAAATAATCCGGATTTTTGGTGAGTAAAATTTTGCTATATACCAAAATATTATTGCAATTTTATCAGGTTATTTTTTTATGCTTTTTTATGTGTGTCGCAGTTGTACCTGCAGTAGAAGTTTTATAGCCATAAAATAGTTATTGAGGGTTGGGTTGATTCAGATGGAGCACTACTGAAGGCCTAGGTGTGAAATGCACGGCCCGCCACTGAAATTGATAATTAACTTTTTTTATTGGTCTACTGGATAGTTGCTTGTTTTATATTGTCGTACCTAAATGCTTTCTTGTTGTTGATTTCCATCTTTCTATTCAGGATGATGTAAGCTAACTGGAAAATAAAGTTCTCCTTTTGCATGTGTGCATTCGCTGATCTTGTGTGGTTCTTTTGTCAACAAAAGGTTTGCTTATCTGCCATTTTTTCTCCCTTTTGTGTAGCACCATTGTCAGAGCAAAATCAAACAAACAGCATTTTATGTACTCGGCTTCTTTTGACTCACATAACAAAGTTGTATCAAACGGCTATTGTGCAGCTGTGTTCTGTGATGAAAAAGACTGCGTGTGGTTTTGCTCATCATGAAGTAGAGCAAATCTACAAAAGCAGAACACAGAGGAAATAATGAGGACAGACGAAGTTCAGAGTCTGAAAGAAAACCTCCCTGAGTTTGGCACGAAAACACATCTGTGAAGCAAAAACCAAAACCAGATCGGACTTATTTTTGAGAGAATACAGCCAAAGATGATCTTCGCTGAACGACCCAAAGAGGAAATAAGCATACTAACCCACAAACACAATTACCAATGATTAAAAAAAAGAGGGACCATCACACGTAAATAACATAATTAGATTTTCCAGCAAAGTACTGTATTTCATGTCATCCTGACATGTAAAAATGTCTTTCTGAAGAACAGATATTTCTTGGCCATAAAGCATCAGTATCTGACAGCCTTCATACAACCACTAAGTGTTTCTGGCGCTGCTGAACACATATTTTCAGTTCATGGGTGCAATTATATTGTTAGCTTAGTCAAGAATGCACACGGACATGTATAAATTAAGCTTCAAAACAACATTTGACAACTATTTTCAGAGCATTATTACCAAGAATTAAGTTTAAGACAGTCGTCCTATTGAAATGATTTACTGTTGCCAAGATGTAAGGGCTCTTGCTTGGCTGCTCGAGGCTTAAATGAGCTTTTGAAGAGGACAAAGATTATGTCTGTGATTGGGGTGAACAACCGGACCAAATATAATATTTAAAAAAAAGATCAAAAGCAAACACAGACATTGCAAAAAAAAAAACAAACTAATCACTTTTTTAAATATATTTTAGCTACATTAGTGATTAACTTTTGGGGTGGGGTTGCATAAATTTGCTTCCTTCTGTTGCCTTTAAATAAATTAATCAAACGCTATCTGATAATCAATATATTTCATAGATTTATTGTGATATACTCTATGTTTAAGTCCAAAAATATGTCTATGTATGATTTGGAGCAATTGAATTGTTATGAAGGTAGCATCTTGTTATTTTTCCATTATGCTAATTAATTTATAAATTAATACGTCACCTTGATTTTATATATTTAAATATTTTTTTATTTGTGATTTTTTTGGTCCAAAATGAACATCTCTTTTCTTTAAAGACCCACTCTAATGACTATTGTGTTTTTAACACTTTCTTATGGCTTTTTTTGTTGATGATATGAAGAAAATTAAGCTAAGAGCTGTATTTTTGAGTATTTATTCAAATAGATATGAATCAGGAACAATTAAAAAATACTCCTTAAAAAAGAGTGTGTTAATGACTCAGAACAAACGCTGGTCGGACCACAAGCTCTTTGCTCTGCTCCATTCTGATGTGTCCCCTTGCAGACAAATACATCCATGAACGTCTTTGTTCTTCTTGTCTGAGCTGGAATCTGGCTCAAAACTGTACAGCTGGGTGGGTCTGATGTTGGTCACCATTTTTGATGGACCGTTCATGTTAAGCTTGTGAAGGGTTGTAAGCTAGTGGGAAAGCATGTCAACAGAGAGCTCTCAGCAGCTGGGAGGAGATAAGGGATGGAGGTTGTTCTGCGCTAACAGTCCCGCCCACAACTCAGAAACTGATTTCATATGAACTACAGGATTGTAGGCGGCATACACAAATACGAAAAAAAAATCGTAGTAAATTCCAAAATAGTCCAAAAAGCTGGCATAATGCCAACTTTTTTAAACTTTAAAACTTTTTAACTCAAATATGAATAATAAAAAGGCAGGGATTTTATTCCAGAATAAATCAACATAAACCTTAAACAACTTTCAATATTTTACTCTCCATAAAAATACATTCAGTCAAAATTATATAAGTTAGAAATGTGTGCAAGTCAACATTTGACCATTAATAACAATAAATAAAATGATCTGGAGGGCCGGATAGAATTACACGGGGGGCCGGATTCGGCCCCCGGGCCTTTACTTTGACACAGGGGTAGGGAATAAAGTCGGATTTGGCCTAGAATACAACACAATGGTAGTTTAACATGTTTTGATTTTAGCTAAAATGAAAAGTCAAAATTAAAAGTCCACTGGGAACACTTTTGTCAAAAGATGATTGTTCGGAATAAAGTACAACTGCAATCTATCTGTCAAACAAGGAAACAGAGTGAGAGAATTCTGGTGCAGACAAGCTGACAGTAATGGTGTTAATAAAGTTTCATGTGGCACACAATGTTGTCATTATGCAGAAGCTAACCTCTGGGCTCCAGAGGGTCTCCTAAGGTCAGACCTTGTTGCTCCATGCTCAGCAGCCCAGCCATGGGTCAGGCTTTATTTAAGCATTAGGTAGGCAGCTTTTCATTTAGCGTTAAAGTCCAAAGTGACCCCCCCCCTCCCCGACACACACGCGCTCAATCCTGTTCCTGTTGTCCGTCCGCGCGGAGGATTAAAATGGTGTTTTAGGGATTTGTAGCCCGTACTAAGGAGCGGCCTCTGGGCAGTGATAAAACGCTGAGATGCTCTTTAGATACCAGCACACACTGCAGCCTTGAATTTTGGAAAACAACAGGGAAAGCAAGAATAAATGTCACAAGTGACTTTCAAATCTCTGAAGCCAATGGGAGAACGTCGGAGCAAACCACAGACCAGTGGAAGGCTCTAACCAAATCCCTTTAAATAACTCTGCAGACAATATGTAATTCTGGACGAGAAAACTTTGTGTGCTCTCTTTCAAAAACGAATGCACAATCGTGTCTTGGAAGTTTCCATTTTAGTGTAGCAACTAGAGGAGCAAACATACAAAATGAAACTCAGATGTGCAAAACAGCAAAGAGGATGAGGAATTTTGCAATTTTTTTAAGGCAAAAAAAAGGATAAAGAAGTCACTGGAAGTGAGGGAAAGAAGGGAAGATAGAGGGAAGGAGAAGAGCCAGACAGCCTTCTCACCCTGAGGGGCTGTCATTTTTCAAAAGTGAAGAGAACAAAGATGAGATTGCAATGCAGTTAAAGAAGTTATACCCAACACACCCTAACACATGACTGTGCAAGTACACACAAACTTTTCCATTGGTTTATTATGTGCATGATGAAACCAAGACATTTAACCAACAACAGATGCATTTGAAATGATGGATTTGAGTTCACTCAAACTCTGCAGAGGAACAAAATAAATAAGCAAAGGCATGCCGGAAAAGACCGACCTAAATTTAAAATCTATTTTGCACCGTTCGCACCTACGTGTTTATGCCCTATTTGTGGACTCGTCTATAATTACATTACCAACGAGCATTCCTGCAGACATTAAGGAAAATTAATCTCCGACAGATTTGTGAGGAGTTTGCTAGAACAGCCTCGCACTGCCACGCATAGCGCAGAGTGGCATGGTGTGAGCAGTCATTAAAGAAGTGTTAGCTGGCAGATGCAGAACTTTACCCAATGATTGGAAGTACTCTGGAATTTTAACACCAATCAAACGGTGCGCTTGTTTTCTATGTAGACCACGCCAAACAAATAAGGATTTCATTTCCATTTGAGGGGTTACTCATTTTATTCCACTTCACCCTCCTCTAAAGCAGCAGTAAACAGACAGATTGCTGTGCGATGTCTGTCAAGGTCCATCCAGTTTATGAAACTGTGTGGATGGAAGCCGTCAGGGGGATGACTGAGTGTGAACAAACTCAAGCGGGCCATATCTGCTCAGCCATTTGTGATGCTGATGTAGCTTTCAATCAACTCTGACAGGCTGTCTGCCGGCCGAAAGCCTTCAGGCTGCAGCAGACGGTTCATCCGCCGCTGGACTAGAAAACATTAAAAAACATAGCTTCAAACTCCTGTCTTGGTTCCAGTCTATTAAGAAGTGGGATTCAGAGTTAAAGAGGACAAGAACTAACCCAGAGGTGAGCTCACATCTGTGGGACAAACAAACAAGGACAGGCACCGGTGTACCTTAAAGCTCCTTCTGTTGTGTCTTTCTTTCTTCTCTAAAAACTTCTGTTCCCAATTAAAGCTGTCCTCAGGAAATTCAATCTCTCCGCTCGCTCAATCCCCCTTCTCCACACACACACACACAAAAGAGGGAGTGGGATAAGAGTAACACATCTCACTCATGCTCTGACATGTCCTCTGACTATCTTCTCGTCTCACCAAAAGAAAAAAAAAGTTACCAGAAAATTTAGGCTGAAAAGCAAACTTACCAGAGATGGAATGTGGCCGAAAAACAGAGCGAAGCTCAGAGAGGAGAAATCAGCAAAGAGGGAGAAGAGCTGAGAAGAAGACTGCTAGTTGCATTTAGGAATCAGAGGTCCGTCTCGACAGAGCTCAGCCTGTTGCATTCCGCCTCCCTCTCACTAACATACACCCTCCTTCTCTCTTTCTCTCGCTCCTCTTGAAATCATTGTGTACTTTGATTCACAAACCCTGCCTTTGTCACGTGATCTAACACTTCAAATATACAGCACATATTTTTACCAGCCACAGAATGCCCCAAGGCAGGGAAAACAGGGTTCAGAGAGCTTAGGTTTCAACTTGCTACCCCACCACCCCCACCGTCCTCTCTTTCTTTGTCTCACAGTCACGCTTTACCTTCGCTGGTGTGTTGTCCGTCAACACTTTAGTTGGATTTGAAGAGCGTGTAGATGACAAATATTTTTTTAAACGCTGCATTTGAGTGTTTTCTCCAGATCGAGTACACCGTGAACATGTGGAAGAGCAAAAACTGGGACTTACTCAGGAAAGAACTGCCCTTTAATTTAACAAACTGCTTAAAGTCCCAGTTCAATCATCTTTTGATCTATTTTCAAAGCGTTCCCAGAGGTCTTTTAATTATGTTTATGCTGTTTTTGAGCAAAAGCAAAAGACTTGTGTCGTTTTCTTGGATTTAGTTTCTGCAGAGTGGCTGTAGTTCATTAGAAAATTACTTCTGAGATGTGTGTGGGACTGTTAGCCTGCTCTCATTTCCCGTGATCCCTTTGTTTACACGTTCCCCATTAGCTTACAGTCATCTCACTACATAATCTGTAACGGCTACCCATTTAGCGTCTACTTCCACTAAATCATTGTTCAGTCAGAGGATGTCTTCAGATGTTAATAACAATAACAACCTCTTAAAATGTTAATAATAATGAAAAAAAAACGTTTTTAATGTTGACCAAAAAAATGAAAAAAAAAAAGAGTTAAGGATCAGGACTGCTCAATTCTGTTAAGGACTATAAATGTCATTTTGTTTATTTTATTTATTTATTCATGACATCAACACAGACATGTTATTAACGGCAAAAGCGGCTGGAGTAGACTATGACATCTCCTCAGAGTAAAATGCCCTCATTTCTCCTCTTTTCCCATTGCAAACATTTAAAAAATAATGATACAACAGAAAGACTTGAATCCATCAGTGGCGCACTTTGCAGTTTGGGGGCCCAAAGCTAATGAAAAGATTGGGGCCCTCTGGAGTGGTTGTATTAATAATGTATTTTTTAAAATCCTTACCCAGGGTAAAACATCTACAATCTGTGTAATGAATTTAATTTAATTAAACATATGTTTTACTAAAGAAGGCAAAAGACACAAATACACTTAAATGATGGAACAAAACAATACCCCATGCAGTGGAATCAGCAAAAAAAAAATAAAAAGACCATTGTCTTCCTCTCCTTTTGCCTTTCCTTTCTTTTTCTCTCTTCTCATTCTTAACTTCCTTTATCTTCTTTTTAAATTCCTTTAATAATTCTGTTCTTCATTTTCATGTTCTGTCTTTCTTCCTTCACTATTGGAAGTGTAGCAACACATTCTTTGCCTTTCCCTTTTGTCACAGCTGGTTGATTACAGTTTTCTCTATTTTCCTTTTCAAACTCTTGGAAGAGTCCCTCTGCTGACTAACTTGCTGTTGACGGAATATTCAATTTCTACAGATTTATGGGGAAGACTAAAACACTTTCTGTGATGAAGAGGCAGAAGCAGTTGGATCCATGTGTAAACGTAGATATTAATGGCGAGGACAAAACAGGCATGGAAAAGGCAAAGGGGGGGTCAAAACCAGGCAAAGGTCAAAAACTAGGACCAAGGCAGGATAAAGAGGAAAATCAGGCAAAGGTCAAACACCAACAAGATTAAGTAAGAGAAAATGCTCAGACTGTCTGCAAGGCAAAAACAAGACTTCGCACTGAAGAAGTGGCTAAGGTGGGTTTAAATACAAGATGGTTCTGATGATGATGGAAATCAGCTGTGCAGACAGAAAGCCATAGCAGTGGCTGATGGGAGTTGTAGTAAGGTGACAGATTGGTTAAAACTCTGGCGAGGGCTCCCTCTGGTGGTCAGGGGTAGTAACTCCATCCATCCATTTTCTTGACCGCTTCATCCCTTTCGGGGTCGCGGGGTGCCGGAGCCTATCCCGGCCACTGAAGGGCGAAGGCGGGGTACACCCTGGACAGGTCGCCAGTCTGTCGCAGGGCCAGGGGTAGTAACTGATCTATATATATATTTTTTATAAATGAAGTATTTAGAAATACTTTTAGTCTTCAGCCTAAAAAGTGTTGGGGGGGCCCACACAGTTGCCTACCTTTGTCTAATGGTAAGTCCGTCTCTGAAAGCCTTATGGCTTCTTTTTTGTTGTTGAGATTTTTGTTACGTCAATTTAAAATTATGAAGAGTTGCATTTAAGCGATGTTCTCTTTTTTCTGTAGTTATTGTAGTTGCTGTGGTTGTTGAGAAAAATATAAATTTGTGTGATCATGGAGTTATCTGATGTTTAAATGGCTTGGACAGTCGTAAAGGAAACAGAAATGCTACCAGGAGCTGATCTTTTAAAAATATCTTTCATTCTATTTATTCAACAATGAATCTCAAGTTCTGTCATAATAGGACTACAGGCTTTTTCAAACTGTATTTTTTATCTGCTCCTGATTCACCCCAATTTGTATAAAGAAATACTTGAAATGTAATTTTAATCTTGATTCTCTTCATATATGTCCTCCACCATGAAAAAAATGCTACAAGAACATATTAAAAACATCAAAAACTGGTGTGGAGTTGCTCCAGACCAATGGTCTCACTTACAACTCCGAGGTGAATTTCTAGTGAACTACAGCTCTGCAGAAATATCCTGGAAAACAGCATACCGGTAGGTATACCAGCATGATCATAATTAAAATCGTTAAAGAGATGATTGGAGAGGGTCATTAGAAGGATGTAGGAAGTGCTTTGAAAAGCATTTCAATAAACCCAATGACATTGTTTTGTCTCTTTTTTCATGTCATGTTGGCCCTAGTTTTCTATTCCATGTTTACTATGTCTTTACATTGGAACTGGAGCCAAACAAGAGAGACCAAAGCATCAGGTAAGTGACATGCTGAGCTGGATGACGACCGACTGCTTCAATCAAATGTCAGGTCAATGTCACAAACAACCTGGTAGAAAAAATGTAGAATGCAAAAGATAGTCTGTACATTTTTGCCTACAAAAAGAGAAATAAAAAGACCTCTCACCATGCTGCTTCTGCAGGTTTAAAACTCTGTTTCTCATCCATCCATTCATCTATCCATTATTTTTCTAAATAGATCAACCTCGTAATTTCTCTGGTGAGGAACCATCTAATGGAGTAGCATTTTATGCATGATGACATCAAACCTGGCTAGCCAACCCTTGGGGGACAGAGCGAACTGCCTCTTCATGTCAGAGATAAATTGTCTGCCTCTATCTGCGCGTCGCACTGACAAACAGAGCAGACGGTCCGTCAAAAAAAACAAAAAAACAATCCAGTTCCTCCTTTGTGTCTCATCTCAATAGACGGATAAAGAATAATACAAATATTTGTAAAATGTGCTCAACTGATGAGAATAAAATCATATCTCATTATTGCACACTTAATCTGGTTATAATAAAAAGCAAACGGAATTTGTATTGCAAAAAACGTTTTGGGAGCAGGTATCGGTCCTGCTGAGGGGTTGAGGACCTTCTGCGGCCCTGTCCAGCTCTCCCAGAATAACCACCAGTCTCCTGAAATCTCCTCCATGTTCTGGAGATTGTGCTGGGAGACACATTAACCCTTCTTGCTGCAGCACGTGTGGATGTGCCATCCTGGAGAAGTTGGATAACCTATGCCAGTGTTTCCCAACCCTGGTCCGGCCTTTTTTTGATCCAACCCTGCTCAAACACACCTGCCTTTGATGACCATCATTGTCAGGCTTCTGCTGAGCCTGATGATGAGCTGAATCAGGTGTGCCTAAGCAGGGTAACATGGAAAACATGCAGGACAGTGTGCCCCGAGGACCAGGGTTGGGAAACACTGACCTATGCAACTTCTGTAGGGTTAAGGAATCTCCTCATACTGCCAGTAGAGATAATTATCAAGCATAAATCAGAACGAGTGGAAAACCAGCCAAAAAAGATCAAGAGGGAGAAACTTGAAATGACCTCCACATGTAACACCAGTCCTGTTTGGAGGGTTTTCTAGTTGTTGCCACTGAAGTGCACCTGTTGTTAATTACATGAACACCAATACAGCTGAAATTGATTAACGAGGCCCTCAGCTGATTAACCAACCAGAAAATTATCAGACAGGTTTAATTCAATTCATGCCAGGCCCAGTAAAAAAAGTGTTCCTATAACTTTTGTTAGCAGTATAGATCCATCATCATCTTCATTTTTTCTTGTCTGAGCTGCTATGTGGCTCAAAACTGTGCAGCTGAAAAGCTCTGATATTGCTTGCCGCTTTTTTTATTTTTTTTTTTTTGGTATGCTACTGTTAGCTTGGGCATATGAGAAGCTATAAGCAAGCGGGAGAGAGTGTATACAAAGTGCTGATGGGAGACTAACTTCTGAGCCAAAAGTCCTGCCCTCAACTCAGAGGCAAATTTCTAATGAGCTCCTGCTGCTCTGCAGAGAGTCTTAAAAACAGCACAGGCTGGTTGATTTTGGCATTAACTTATGGTATCATAATTAGTTTTCATATGATCCTGTGGAGCGATAATTCAAAACTAATTAGTTTTTATTGGTTGATTTTCTGTCTTTTACATATATATATATATATATATATATATATATATATATATATATATATATATATATATTTTTATATCTCAGTCCAGAAAAGTGCAGTGCTAGAAACAGCTATATATACTGCATATATATATATATATATATATATAAGAAACATATAAGGATAAGACTTATTTATTAAGAACAAAGAAAGTAGTGAGCATGGTGTCCGAACTCCTTTTAAAATCCAGGCCACTAGATAGTCCTGCACTATGTCATTAAGGATTAGGAAGGGAATTCGGACATACCCACCATCTTCAAATTCGGAGACTACTACCACTTGATTATGTCATCAACAGTCGCAGCTCATCTTCGTTAATGCGTAGCTATAGCGCTCAGAAAATACATAGCAACCTTGGTTTTATAACATTAAAAAGACGTGCAAAAACAAAAAAACTCACTATTTACATTTAGATGCAAACTTCTGTGCTTCAGAACACACCCACGTGAAGAAATGCGTTTCTCTGAACACCACCATTCTGACAGAGGGATAGCCAGTCCTAAGTCACTACAGCTTCAAATGCCTCTACTATTGGAGCAATAGGGAGGAGCCAGAGGGCTTGGGAGCAATTCAGGTTCTGTCATTGATTAAGCTGAAAGGTAAAAAGGGATTTTGAACCCTCAAACGTTAGACAACAAAATCTAAACATTTTAATCTGAAATATGTTTGACTTTAGTGAAATGGTACAGTGCAGGTTAGCAGCTATGAGCATCTGAGTTAGCACCACACTTCCCAGCAACAGCATCAGTGAGGAAGGTGAAAGGTCAAGGCTGTTTGTGTTTCTGTGTCAGTGAAATGCGCTCAGGGGAGAGCAGAGTACAAATTCTCAGTGAGTCAGAAAGAAGCATTTGTGTGTTTCTGAGAGCAAAGAGGCGGCTTTCCTCGCACATGCACCCACATGTTGAAACGGGCCTTCAAACAAAACCAAAACACATTTTCTTTCCAGTTTGGTGACATGATAGTTTGAGGAGATTAACGGAGTAAGACGATTAAGGCTGCAGGTAGGAGGTTCAGCCTCTGATGAACAGAAACAGTTATGAAAAAAAAAACGAAATGGTGGAAAATGGGACACAAAGAGAGGAGTTTATAACCTTCTGCAGAGCTTAAAATGGGGCCCTTTTTGGCAGCGAGTGTTGGAGAAACCACAGAGTGGTTCAACTCTGGAGTCGAGATGTGGAGGAAGAGGGGGGGGGATGCAGAGGACAAGGAAGCAGAAAAGAACGGAGGGAAGAAAAGGAACTGGTACAGAGAAGGGTGCAGACGGCAGGTTTTAATCAGCAACAGGCTGTTGGTAATGAGATCACTATTTCGCTGCTCTCAGATTGATGTCATGTGAGGCTCTTTGGTTCTTGGAGAAGCATGCAGAGGATGACAGGCATGCATGACAAGTCCGCTCTCTTGCGCTGGGCACACAAACATACGAGCAGGCGCGCCGAAACCCAGACTTGACCAGCCCATCGACACATTTCATACTGGTGCTGCAACTCACACAGAAAACGCACAACAAAGAGCCTTTAATGCACCACAACACCCTGCTATTAATTTCCCCCCCAGCAAAAAAAGAGCTGACGCAAATACAATCACACCCACACATACATTATAAACACATTTTGGGTCCCAAGGCTCCTTTATGTATTTTCTGTCTCTGCAACCACTAAACATGCCTACACACAAAGGACATACTGTACCAGTGGCTGGGGCTGGCTAGACTTTCAGGCGAAATATGAGGGAGCAGAAAGCATTAAGCTGGGAGGGAGAGACGGAGGTCGGAAAATGGAAAGAAGTGACACTGGGAGGCAGCTATGAATTTAAGAGTGTAAAGTTTAACAGCCATCTTCAAGAATCAGGACGCGATGGCACTGAAGGCTGCGTGAATCCAGAGATGCTTTTTTTTTTTTTTTTTTTTTAACCGCAGGATTTAACGGTCTCAACATTTCCAAAGCAAATGTGCATATTTGGTGCAGTTTGGAATCATTTGTGGTCAAGAAAGGAAGCAGCACTGAAAGAAAAAGATGGTTTTGCATGTGCATCCAATGAAAGGCGAGTCGTTTTTCCTATAGAAACCGTTTTCCCTCAAATTCAACCATGATGTCACTGTGAACCTGCGGTGAACCCTTCAACTACCGCTGCAGCCTCATCCCCTTCGCCGTTCCACCACCTCTCCATCTCCTGCTCTATCCTTCATCCCGATGCCGGACTCTTTCGCCATACGAAGATGTCTGGTTACATTTTTCCTTTTCAACAAAAAACTCCATGTGCTACCCCCCCCCCCCTTAACTTAAACACAACACAAACTGCTCACAGCCATTTGGGGAGTCGCTCATATAACAAGGACAGTTTTAATCAGAACAAGCTGGCATATTTTGGCCACAACCTGCACTTATGGTAATTCAATCAGAAAGAAATGGGAGAGAGGGGGAAAGGGGGAAAAGAAGAAAAGGGGCACACAGAGGGTAGTAGAGTGTGAGACGGAGAAATAAGAAAAACAGAGGGAGGAAAAAGCAGACGGTGGGCGGAAAGGAGGCTGAGGCAGGGGCTGAGCGGCTCGCAGAAGTTTGATCCACATGTGGAAGTGATTGTCTAATTACTGGCGAAGCGTATGTGTTACTGCCTGCAGGACAGGCACTTATTGGAGGGTGCAGCTCCAGGAAAATGAGATGATTGGATAAAGGAGAAATTAAGATGGTCAACTGGAAGAAAAAGAGAATTCTGAAAAGCTTCCTGGCGGTTCTTTTCTCGCAGTGTCGTTGCCTCAGACAAGTTTTTTGCTTTTTATCAATACATAAATGACTTCCTCTCAACTTTATTGTCAATTTTTAACCTCACAAACAAAGTTGGGGTCTGTTTCTAGTCTAAAGCAAGTCAAGAAAGGAACATTTTTAAGTCTAATTTAATCTAATAAAACTCCCTACTAGTTTTTTTGCATCCACTGGTAGTACTAGTGACCATGTTTAGTAAAATATACAGTTGTGCTCATAATAAATAATGAATTTTATGCTATTTTTTTAGAGAATATGATCAAAAACTTCTCTTTCCTCTCATGGTTAGCGGTTGGATTAAGCTTTTTAATGTTAAACAAGTGTCAACGCTTTATAAATTATAATGACAACAGGAACTTCCCAAACTACACAAATCAAAAGTTTATTTACCCTAGTTCCTCATACCTTGTATTGACCATTCTTCTTATCAGAAAACATCCAATTATTTTTAATTCTTGGGTTGTCTTGCTTGAGATCTCCCCAAGTGTCTCAATAATACAAAGGTCAGTAGACTGAGACGGACCCTCCAGAACTTTCACCGCATCCTGTTGGAACCAATGACAGATGGACCTGGCCTTGTGCTTTGGATCTTTGTCTTTCCAAATATCCAAGTGTGTCCCATGTGCTAGTTTTCCTCCAGTTTCTTCTGAAATCATTTTTGATTTGGCACTTAGTAGCTCACAGATCCCCAAACCATCAGCACACTACCTCCATGTTTCACAGTGGGAATAGTGTTATTTTCATCATAGGCCTTGTTGACTCTTCTTCTAAATTAGGGTTTATAGTTGTGATCAAAAAGTCTTGGTCTAGATACTCCAACTAACTTTGGTCCAGAAGTTTGGAGGCTTCTCTCTGTGCTGTTTGGTGTATTGCAAGCAAACTGTTTTGAGGCATTTGCACAACAGGGCTTTTCTTCTGGGGACTTGACCATGCAGTCCATTCTTCCTCAGGTGCCTCCTTATTGTACTTCTTGAAACATCCACACCAAAGTTTTCAGAGTCCTGGATCACAGCTGAAGTTATTTGTGGGTTTTCCTTGCATCCCTAATGATTGTTCTCCCAGACATGGCAGAATTTTTGGTGACTTATTTGGTTTCAACAGAAACCAAATTCCTGATCAAAGCCATTCAAAGCGATAGAGAAACCACTTCTTGATCAAAGTTTGAACATTGGCCAACTGACATTCTCAGATATCTTCTGATACCTCTTTCCTGTTTTCTACAGTTTGATTACCTTTTCCCGTAGATCTTTTGATAGCTTTTTAGCTTCCCACACATATCAGGAACCAGAAATATTAGTGCAGCACTGGATGAAGGATGGAAGGGTCTGATGGGAGCCAAGAAACTCTAAGACTTATTGTGCAAACACATTGATTACAGGCAAACAAGTCACAGGTGAGGATGGTGTGCGTTTTCAGAACATCATCAGATCAGGATACACAAACTTTTGAACAGTAATTTGGGGAATTTTTATCATCATTGTGTTTTAAAAAAGGGTAAAGGATTTTTTTTTTTTTAAATAAATGGCTTTTGTGTTATAATTCATATTCTATTAAAAATCAGCAAGAATTCATAATTTCGACAAGGATATGTAAAGTTATGAGCACAACTCCATGTATTTTCTCACACAACTTTATTGCTTTTTAAGGTAGTTAAGGTAACTTCTTGCTGGTCTCTTCAACAGCACAATTCCCACATCCCTGTTCTCTTGTGTTTTTCTTGCCTGTTTTTTTGGAGGCAAACTGCCCTTTGACCTTGTTCTTTTAGTGTTGTTCTCTTCATCATCGCCTCTTCTTCTGCCTTCATTCTAAGAGGATGCTCCTCTAGTGTCTGCCATTAACACATTCAATTTATTTTTTATTTTTTTGGTTTTGTTTTTCAAATCTTATTTTTTGTTCATTAAAATCCCACTCCGATTATCTTCTAATCTACAGGTATTTAAAAATGTAAATGTGTTTTTAAAAATGTATTTGAAATATATATATATATATATATATATGAATTTATTATACTTATGCTATTTTGATTTAAAAAAAATCTGTATTGTTTTCTAGGACATATTTTTCTGTTTGCTAAAATTTAACAGTTGTGGATGTGTAGCTGAGTTTGTTTTTTTTTTTTAGCAAGTTTCTGATCTGCTGACTTGTTTTGTAAATTAATAGTAAATGAACAGAGCCCTCAATACAACAATTATTTCTACAAGTCTGTAAATACGGGGCTTTCTATTGTAGAGGGATGCAGAAAAAGTGTTAAGAGGTTTTTTTTAAGAGTTTTTCTTTAGGTTGTCTTCTTTTCACAATAACAGTGGATTGCTCAATGGGGATTCATTTTTTTATTGGCTGTTCAAAATTAAGGATGTGTTTTTGATTGGCAAAAACAAAACTCTGTCCTTACTGAGTCCTGTTGGCTTTCCCAGTGTTGGAAGGGTGGAATAACCTCCAATCACTTCAGACTTCATCGTTCTGAAGGAGAGATTATCCATCTGGTGTTAGCGTGTCTCTGGTACCGATCACTCCAGGTTTTCACCAGTTTTTAATCATCTTCTGCCTTTTCTCTTAATTAGTTTTGTCTTCATTTTACATCAATGGTTTTAACTCTTAACTCACTGTGTCATATATAGCTGCTAACTTATTTGTTGTTTTTTAGTTTTTGTTCAAAATCTTTACGTTTTTTAAAAAAGCTAAATATAGCCTAATGGATACAAGCCTTTCTAAAAAAAATCACCTCGATAAGCTTTTATTGTTGTTGACAAAAAACTTTAGGAATCAGCAGCACATATTAAAACAATAAAAACTATTTCATTATTATTTTAAAGATCTGAAAGATAAAAAGTTGCATTAGCGCTCAGGACTACCTGGCACCTCTTCACAGGAGGGCACCTGTCAACACACCTCAGCAGATCTTGGCTGCACACTCAGCTGCCTGTCAGAAGTTGTAAATTGTCTCTGGAGAGCGAGCAGAATACACAGACTGTCTCTCTGTCAAATGTTTTGGTTGAGGACAGTAAAGTTCCAGTTCATCTTGAGGTTGCAAAGCTTGAAAAAACAGACGATGTCCTCAAAGTGAAACCACAATGGAGAGGTGTGGCCATAACGCAGAGAGCTGAGCTGGTGGTGAAAAGCAGACACAACAACTTAAACACTTCAAACTGGGGAGCATAGTGGTGGAGAGGTGATGATTGGGGCTTTGTTTAGAGTTAAAGGACCTGGGCACCTGGCAGTCATTAAGCTGACCATGAAGTCCTCTGTGTACCAGTCTATACCTCAAACCAACCATCTGTCCAGCAGCTGAAGGCTGGACGAAACTGGGTCAAACAAATCCTCAACAGAGATGATGAAAAAAAAAAACCTGACTGAGGTGAAGTCACGGCTCTCCCAACATTTAAACCTCATCCCGACTGGAAGTTTGTAGCAAAAAAATGTCTGCAAAATCTAATAAAGTACAAAAGTAGGTTTGAGTGGGCCTTAACGACGTGAGACTTACAACCTCAAACAGAAAATAAGTCATTAAAGATACTGCAAAAAGTGGGTCTTTACATGTTTTTTTTTCATCTGAGTTTTTATTAAATCTAAATTTGGATTTTTTTATTAAAACATAGTAAATTGATTATTTTTTATGTGACTGTAACTGAAACAAAGAAAGGAAGCACGAAAAAAGGCTTTAAAATGAAAGTTAATATCCAGAATGTTTCACAAGAATCTTTTTTCCAAAAAATATAAATTAAAGAAGTAATCACAATAAACAAGATTGTAGAAACAAATGTCTATTTTTTTTTTATCAAAGGATTAACTAATGTTATAGAGTAAAATCCTTCCCCTACAGCTTCTCCCTATCCCTGAAATTAGCCCTAAAAAAGGAGAAATATGGAAAAATAGTGTAATGTCCGAATTCCTCCACTACTCACCATATAGTGCATTCGCCATTTTGTAATACAGTTCAAAAATCAAGGGCCCTAGAAATTTCCCAAAGTCTTTGCGAAAAACTAGCAGGCATCGATGCTCACTACATTAGCAAATATAGACCACAATGCATTGTGGTCAAACAATTTTTGCAAAGAAACGTGTTTAAATGTAATTTTTTAACAAACCACCCACATTTCCCTCATCAGAACACAGTAGAGTCACAAATAGCTGCTAGAGCTCGGAAATACATAACATTGGTTTTATAACTTTCAAAAGTCACGCTAAAACAACAAGTCATTACTTACATTTAAGTGTAAGATTCTGTGCTTCAAAACGCACCCACAAGAAGAAATGTGTTTCTGCTCTAGTGCACAGTGCGCCACAGAACATCTTCAGGCAGAGGGCTCTCCCTTCCTTCTCCTTGAGGGTTAGCCCTTAGAAAAACTATTTTGGATAACCCTACCCCTTCAAATGGCCCTACTATTGTAGGGATAAGGGAAGAATTTGGATTTGGGCTCGAAGAACATGGACCCTGGAGCTTTAAATCCAACCGGCTGAGTTTAGAATCACAGATATTGTTCAGCCTCCTTTCCTAAATCAGCATCTCCAGTATGGACGAGAATCCCATTTGCTTTGACCCATAAACACATCCCATTCACTTAAACATCCATAGGTGCAGATATTTGCTTTTATGATTCGTATCCATGAATTTAAGTATTTCTGTCAAATAAAATTTTCCACTGCTGAGATGATTTAAAGACATCAGTGTGCCTCATGGAGGTATTTTTTAAAGTCTGAAAGACAGTCATCAAACTTATTTGCCTGCAAATCAGCAAGAATATAGAGTGAGATAAGGGAACAACATAATATTTACAATTTTTTACTAAATAAATCTCTAAAAAAAGCAGGATAATTTATAAGCATCTTTACTCAGATACTTGGCAGATAATCTTTAGTGCAAGAATTTCCATCAATGCCATAATCTTTGGTAACCAACCAATCTGTCAGCACTTTTCTTTTTTGCAAGGGAGGTGAACCAAAATCTACAAATACACACACTGGTTTGGGCTCACTAGGTTCAAACGAGGCCTGGCAGATCCACATGGAGTACGATCCTAAACCCAGAGCAGAACGACCTTCTTGTGGCTTTGCTAACGTCTCTTACAACACATACGAATAAGAAACTCCAAACTCAAGTCATTCCCACCACCGACTGACACAGCTGTGACGCTTTAGGGATTCAAACATCCTCTCCATTTTAAATGTTTTCAAGTTTCACCATAAAAATCCAAATATATTCCAGAAACTCATTTGCAAAGGAATGTTAGTATAGACACAAATACCTGGGCAACACTGTGGTCTGAAAACAGAACAGGAAAACAAGTCCAACATGTTCCACCCGTTCTAAAATACAACAAAAATGTGACACTTGGAGAAGTGGAGCTGACTGCATCACAGAGGAATCAGGGAGTGATGGATGGTGGCTGTGACTCAACAATCCTGTAAACACGGTGAGTCAACACAGTGTGAAGCAGAGCCTCAGCATGTGGATAACACAATATGTTACGAGCTTGAGGGCTCCCTTTTATTAGTTTCTCTCATTAACTCTAATTAGAAAACCAACGTTTGTGTGCACAGTCATATTTAGTTCATACTTTAGTGCTGACACATCTAAATGGCTGTTCAGCGGATGTGTGAGACTGTAAAGGCTCATTTTCCATTAAACTTCAGTGAACTTACTAAAAAAGTTTTAAAAATAAAGTTTCTTATGTGGAAACCAGCACTGCCACCTTCAGGAGAGTTGAATATCTCCCCAAAAACCATAAGCAAAACTTTTCCACCATAAAAACTCAAAGTTTTTTAGAACACAAAACTCTAGATTTGCCACATGAGAACAATTCTTTGTTTTTATACCTTTTTATTAAAGCACTAAATGTTTTAAACACATTATCTTTAAGTGGAAAGTTTTTTCAGCTTCAGCAGAACCGTAACATGAACCACCAGGAGGCGCTGCTCCATCACTTATCACAACCACAGCTTTCAGAGTGGAGTGTAACCTCTTTTAAATGCACATTACTGCGACAAACTCACACATTTCCTGCCAAGTTTAGCGTGTTATTGAAGTGAAACACGTGCAGCTTACACTATTTTCAGCACTTGTACTTTCCTGGTTTTTGAATCTGTTTCTTTTTACATGAAAGCTGATTATATTTGTTGTTTCATTCTTGTTTTTGAAGATTTGGCCTATTCAGAAAAATAAACTACAAAAATGAAGGACTTGATGTGACAAAAAATTGTGTTTTAACATGTTCTTGTTGGATTATCTGATCATAAAGGACATTGAAGCTTAAACTTGGATTTCTGAGTTTTTTTTGTTGTTTTTTTTTTTTTTCAAATCGCTGTAAATCAAGAGGACGTCTGTCTCACAAAGTGTGGAGTCATTCCAACTTTCTGGAATAGAATACCAATAATAATAATAGGAGAATAATAATAAGAGAAAGTGTTAATTTTTTCATTTAAAAAGAAAAAAACAGCTGAAACTGTGGCTTTTGGAGTCTCAAATGTGCAATTACAAATCACCAATGAACAATCTATAATTTGATGCCTAGTTATCCCATGTCGACATATGGTTGTTAACCTTTGTTGATTGTATTCCACATGCATTATTTTCGTCTTGATTGCTTGAAATAAACAATTACAAACTAAATCAAAACCATGAGTAAAAAAAATATGACAAAACAGGCACTGACTTTAAAAATGATTTATCTGTTCACATTTTATTCTGAATTTTATTTGGATTATTTTGTATACTGTCTTCTATCTGAGTTTTATCATTTTATAAGTACTGTCTATCTTAGAAAATCCTTTTAATTTCTTGTAACGTCAACCTGCCTCAAACAGAAATAACCTGCAGCTATAATCTGGCATACTTACACTTGTTTTAAAATACACTAGCTGGGCCACAACCTCTCTGCAATGGGCAAGGGAAGAGGGGGCGGGGTTGCTCTATGCCAATGGTCCCACCCACAACTTATAGGTGAATTTCTAATAAACTCCTGCTGCTCTGCAGAAACTATTTCCTAGAAAATGACAGTTGTTTTTTTTTATCTAAAAACTACATAATCACATTTAAAAGACGACTTGAAACGCTTTTACAATAGATAAACATATAGTTGGAGTTGCACATCAATTTTCTAACGAATGTCATTTTAAAGCAGACTTGTTTCAAATCTTTTACTTCTCTCAAACAGAACTACTTTGGATTTTGATCCAAGTTGAAATTTGAGATAAAAACAGCCCAATTTTCCGATTGCTGATAAGAATAAAACAAAAAAACTGATATTGAGGTTAGAGCTGCCCTGTCTGCACGACATGTAAGAGGATCTCCATGTTGGCAGCAGACGATGAGAGATGTGTGGATAGCGTTTGCATTGGGAACTAATATGGAAAAAGCCACAGTTGCTGAGAGTCGCGGACCTCAAAGCTCTGGTGAAGAGAAGCCAGCGTCTCCAGAGATTTGCATTCATGTGAACCGAGTCGCAAAAAGTTGGCTCTAAACGCTGCTTCAGGAATTGAAGGAGAAACATTTTGTCCTTCCAAAAAAAAAGACAAAAAAAGAAAAACTTCCTTGACGTATTTGCTGTCTTGAACATTCAGGACAATAAACTCCATGAATGATAAGTTTGACTTAAAACCCAACCAGGCCCTAAAACTGATTCTCAGTGTTCCCATTTCAGGACATTTAGACGAAAAACAATAAAAAAAAAAGTTTGTGAAAACTATCACAGCTATTTCTGTTTTTAGTGTTCCCTGTACACATACAAATCAAATATTTTTGGTTATCCATGCCGAATCTTTTTTCATTCTTTGGTTCTACAGGTTTCTTTTTCCTCTCCAGTTTTTGAAGTTTATTACGTTCAGTTTTTATTCCGTGTTTCTGCAGAAACATCCATAAAATGATGTGAGCATGAAGTCTTTGGAACCTGATTTCCTTGAAATAATTTAAAACTTTAATGGAAGCAATAAAAGCTGAAATGTTTTACATCTAAGAAGATAAAATGTTTAATTATAGCCTATCTAGAGTTTTGGCTTTTACAGTATTATAAGCTTTACTGACAGATGAATGAAGACACAACTCACACAAATGACAAGATGAGTCACAATATACACAAGAAAGAGACTACCTATGTGTTTAAACCTGATGACTTCAGGAAGAGCAGACTCAATGAGCAAGAGGA
This sequence comes from Oryzias melastigma, assembly GCF_002922805.2. NCBI lineage: Eukaryota > Metazoa > Chordata > Actinopteri > Beloniformes > Adrianichthyidae > Oryzias > Oryzias melastigma. Next base: position 12,198,931 of record NC_050516.1, on the reverse strand, counting down.
GGATTGGAAAACCGGATTTCTGTCAAGTCTCAACTCCGGATCTTCCAGCTCTGCCAGGAGGAGAGCACAGATACACAAACAAGTGTTAAAAAAAACACACAAAATGCTGCACCAGTTCAGATCAACCACAATCGTCAGGGAAACAATTGTTTGGACTCAAGTGCAAGAGAAAAGCAGAGGTGGAAATTCAGAATATTTATTTAAAACAAACAAAATGAAGAAATAAACTAACATGTGGGCAACAGTAACCACAGGGAAAAACGGACTTGAGGAAATTGAACAAACGAGAAGCAGCAGCTGCAGTGATTAAAAACTTACACCAGCTGTGGCCTCGATGAACAGCACAAAAAATAAACAACAAAATAAAACCCATTAACACCAAATAAACAACAAAAAGAAGGAAACCAAAACAATTCAGTTAAAGACTCAGAAACTATCATTTATATGGGGATGAATATCTATGTAAACTTGTTAAAATGAAAAGAAATGACCCAGTCCATCAGCCTGACAATACAGTAAAACATGGTTTATAATGGCTGAGAGCCCGAAGGCCTAAAGTTTTAACTTTACAAAGCAAATGTAAAGTAAAATGTAGGCAGTAAAGTAAAAGTACCACCAAAAATCAACAGGAGGTCAGTAAGCAGAACCAGAATTGATACTTAAGGTGGATTAATAAGTAAATTGTCTCTTTTTGAAGAAATTCAAGGATTGCCAGTGTGTGTTAAGGGACTGGGGCGTCACTTAAGCACTGATTTAACTTTAGTTTGTTAGATTTAAACTTTTCTGGCTGCACCACAAATAATAAAATAAACTTTTTTTAAATTTGATTTTATTTTTTTTTTCACCGTGTGGCAGAAGGTGTCTTTTATTTTGAAAGTTAAACTCAAAAGTCAAAAATTATTTTATGTATCAAGAAATTTATTTTTTTCTTTGTTTTTTTATGCAAAAAATACATTTAGATTTATACAATAACAAAAAATACTAATCAGTGTTTTGTTTTCCTACTTTCTTCTGCAATTTTTCCATAAAAATCCTGATTGAAAAAGCCAAATAGTTTGTCATTTTCTTTATTTATGTAAATGCATCAATTTCCCCGCATTATTAACTCAATTCATGTTTGTTTCATTCAGGCTCAGCGTTTAAATATACTTTGCCTAAATTAGTTTCATGACAAATAACTACTCTTCCTTTTTATTTTAACTAGGAGCAGATTTATAAATAAATCATTTACTGAGAATTGATTCCAGCTTCTAACCTTAAAATAATATTATCTTGGAGTTGTAATGTGCTGCATGGGTCCTGTATTATGAGTTCCTTTCATCAAAATAAGTACAGAAGTAAAACTAAATTATCTTAGGAGAAAAAAAAAATACTGCAGAGTATTTCACTTTTTGGCCCTGCGATAGACTGGCGACCTGTCCAGGATGAACCCCGCCTTCGCCCATCAGCAGCCGGGATGGGCTCCGGCCCCCCCCCGACCCCGAAAGGGACAAAGCGGTCAGGAAGATGGATGGATGGAGTATTTCACTTTTACAAGAGGGTGATGTGGTTAAAAATGACTGACATTTACAAGCTACAAACAATGTAGTTCTTATTTTTTTAAGCATAATGACAAGAAGATGGCCAGATTTAATATCAGTCAAGTTTAGGTAAAATATAACACTTTGAAAGAGAGGATGTGATTATATATGTGAAAAGATTTGGTCCAAACATGTAAATTCCAAAATAGAATAATACTTTTCTATGCTTTTAATGTAGCACAACTGTGGGGTAAACATGAGGACAGAATTGTCGGTTACTTTCTCTTCATTTAAAGACAAATTTGTCACTAAAATAATTTTAAAATGGCTAAAGTGTTAGAAAGAAACAACTGAAAATCAGGAATTTTTCTTGATATATAATTTTAGGGTCAAATTTATAAAAGATCTCAATAAATTGATGGATTTTCAGGAAATTCTGGGATATTTTTTGCTCAAAAGGGCCAAAATCTATCCCGGTCTGCGGGCCAAATACAATATTTTTTGCATGTCATGGAGTAAAATGAGAAAATAGTGACAAACGCTGCTCATTCCAGTACTTTCTTCAGGTTTGTAGAAGTCAGGTTTATTTTTGTACAGAGCTGTGTCACAAAGTTAATCAACAATCATCAGCAGAACGGTCGGCTGATGTTCTGTTACTCGGTATGGGTCTCAGTGAGGCATTTATTCGTGCTTTGACAGATTTGAATGGAACTCTAGTCTGGTGAGCGAAGACGACCACACAGGATGGTACGTGGGAGACAGGAAACGTCTCCGACCTCTGCTGAACATCATCGCTCCTCTCTGTCCAGAATCTGTCCACTGTTCTTCATCTCTCAGTGAACAGCTAACTCCTGGTGTGATGTGGCTCTTTTGGGCTGTGCATTTCTCCTGAAAAAAAAAAACAAAACAAAACACAATGACTGAATAGAAGCCGAAAGTAAAATGCAAATGTGACATTTTAATGTGTTAATGTCTCTTCTTTCTTTAAAAAATGTGTAAAAGTTTCACTTTTTGTTGTTTTCAAAGCGTTCCCAGTGTTTATTTTAATTATTGTTGTTCTTTTTTTAGTCAAAATCAAAAAACTAGGACATCATTTCTGCAGAGCGGCAGTAGCTCATTAGAAATTCACCTCTGAGTTGTGGGCGGGACCATTGGCTCAGACATCCCTACCCCCTTTGCCCTCCCCAATGCTGAGAGCTCTCTGCTTACAGCATAAACGACAGATAAGAATTCAATCATCAAAACATTTTCAAGGAGGAACATTTTAAAGACCCAATTCAAAACTTTTCACTGCATCTTTTGTACGGCGGAGGCATGCTGCATGCAGGTACTGAGGACCCCTACAGCTACGAGGTCCGCTAGTGTTTCTGACATATAGATTGTCGAGAAAACAGTGAGAAATAATGTGGATCATGTTAAGTGTTGGTTTAATGATCCCAAATTCATCCAACCCCATTTTAATTTGGTGTTATGGCATTGATTCAAGAGAATTCTGTTACGAAACTACAAGGTAGCTTTTAGGATGACGTCACAGCAGTGAGGCGCATACTGACATTTTTTTTTCCTGTTTGATAACACGATAATTGTTGCTTCACATTTGTCTGTGGCTCATCGGTTGCTTCCTTCCTATTCTATCCACATCACATGACTACTGGCTAGTGGTCGTTTTGGTCCAGTAGGGGTGGGTGTATCGATCTGAGTATCAATAGTATCGATACCAAGGTGAAGTACTGATACTAGCATGATGAGATCAATCACTTTTGTAGTAGTTTTTCTTTAATATGTACTGTAAAGTACTTGAACTTACTTAGGGAGTTCTGTCTTTAGTTTTCCCAAACAGGGTGAAAACACAAATAATTTGAGCAAAGTACCCGAGTACGGCTGTGTCTGCAGCTCACCACTCCCCCAGTGGGAAGGTAAAATGTGGAGAGAATATTTCACACACCTGGTTGTGTGACAACAGTAACTTTAACTTAACGATATTACAAGGTTGCTTTTGTTTACTTTTTTAAACTACTGTAGTTATTTTGGTATTTTAATAGTCTTTATTTTTAATTTTATGTTTGTGGTGCCGTTCTTTACATTTTTGTTACTTTTGTATCACTGTTTCCACATTATTTTTGTATTGTGCCATTGCATATGTTCTATATTTGGTGCATTCAGTTGAGATTGTTGCAATTTAACATTTTTATTTGCCAAAAGTATTTTTCCTGTATTTTACAATACAATTAATTAACAAAAAAATTGTGTACTTCCAAACTTATTCTATAATCACAAAACGTTAGGAAAAAGTATCAGTATCAGCAATGCTATTCCTGTAATGTCTTGGTATTAGATTGATACCCTAATCTCTGTATCACCACCCATGTGGTCCAGTTGTTCTGCTCAGAGCGCGGAGCCTATTCAGACTGAGGAGACTCAGTCCAATTGGAACCGAACCACCTTGAAAGATGGGTCCGAGAACGGTTCCTGGTCCCAGACCAGGATCCATTTGGGTGTATTCAGACTGCAAATGTTGTTCTTGATAATCAGTGGAAGTGAACTCTGATTCATTTTAGTGAACCAGTGACACCAGTCTGAACACTCCCCCAGCCTTTGTCCTAATTCTTTGTTTTGTTCGTGGTGATTTCACCTGTCATGAAACCCACACAGGCTGTGAACAAACCCCCCATCACAGACCACATATGGGGGTGCTGTGTGTCCTAAATGTTTCTTCTTTTGTGTGCCTTCTGGCAGCCGGCTGTTGTCTTCCTTCTTTCTGTTGGTTTCAAGCTCGTTCGGGTTCTTTCACGACGCTGCTGTTTGCTCGAGCTGCTCCTGACCTACATTCGCGGCGTCCCAGCCAATCTCATGCGATGCTTTGGCTTCCAGGGCTCACAATCTGCGGAGAGAAACGTGACGAGGGAGGGGAAGGTGGCCGGAGTCACGGTGCGCGCCGCCCCTTCCGCATGTGCCTGCTTCTCCCAGCTCAGAGATCGTCTGGGAGACAGAGCACTCACTCTGGTTGCAAGAATCTGCGGAAAACGTGCGCGCAGTTATTTTTGAGCATGCGCTCTGAGTCAGCTTTTGTTTTGAGCCGTTAAAGGAAAATGAGCAATCTCTTAAAGATTCAATTCATTTATTATGTTTATTATTTTAAACTTAACTTAAAATCTGAACGTTCATTTTTGTTGTTGTCAGAAATTAGACTAGTAATGCTTTTTTAAAAACATTTTCTTAAAACATGCTTTGTTTTGCCAATTTCTGCAGACCCACCACAAAAAATATTTTAGCCCAAAGCAGTGAGGTGAAAACTAAAGAGCTCAGGACACGACATAAAAAAGTAAGAAACTGTTTGCTCAAATTAGCAGTTTGTGCAAACAAATTAGTTGGTTATTCTGTGTGCACGTTATTGTTTTGTGTGCATAAATTAGTATCTTGTGTGTGCAATGTAGTGTCTTGTGTGTATTTAGCAGTAAGTGCGCACTAGTTAGCATGTTGTGCACATATGTTAGAATTTTATGTGAACAAAATAGCATTGTGTGCACAGGATCATCTTGTACGCACAAAATTAGTATTTTGTGTGTACAATTTGTATTTTGTGTGCAATAATTAGTATATTGTGTGCACAAATTAGCATTTTGTGTGAAAAAGTTAGCATGTTGTATGCACAAATTAGCATTTTGTGTGTGCAAATATATGCATTGCACCCAGATTAGTATATTGTGAACACAAATTAGTATTTTGTGTGCAATTAATATCTTGTGTGCACCTTTTGAGGGCTTAAGTTAGTATCTTGTGGGTACAAGTTAGCAACTTGTGTGCACAAATTAGCATTTTATGCAAAACGAGATAGCATTGCGTATGCACAAATTACTATTTTGTGCACACAACTTGGTATTTTGTTGTGGGCAGAAATTAGCATTTTGTGCACACAACTTAGTATTTTTTGCTGCTAAATTAGTATCTTGTGCACACAAGATAACATCTTGTACACAAAAAGTAGCATTTTGCATGCATAAATAAGTAACTTGTGCACACAAGTTAGGATTTTGTGCACAAGAGATTGCATTTTTTGCAACCAAATTAGTATCTTGTCCATACAAGATAGCATCATGTACACACAAGATATCATTTTGTGTGCATAAATTGCTATCTTGTGAGCAATAGTTAGTATTTTGTATACACAAGTTTGTATCTTATTGTGTGCAGACATTAGTATTTTTTGCACATAAATTGGCGGTAGATTTTAACATATTAAAAACTTGAACAACTGAAAACTAATCATTTGTAGCGTTTTTGAGCATGAATGAGCAACATTTAATGTTATACTTCAAAACCCTTATGACTATTTGGGCATAACACAAGTATTCTTTGTCTATGCCAAGAAGTATTATTAAGTTATCTATTTATTTACATTGAATGTAAAGAACTAATTAAAATGTATTTAACACAAAAAGTAAAATAGTTAAAGGCAGTTAAATAATATTATGGAATCATTTTTTTTCTAAATTATTATTCTGACTTTCATTCACATCTTTGAATCGTACAAATAAAAAGAAAAAAAATTACAAATCTAGCTGACAATAATTGACCAACTATGCAGCCAACCTGGATCCGAAATGATTTACTTTACTGCTAAACTGTTTAACAGACATTTGCTTCTAAAGTTATGATGGAAGAAAAAAAACTGAAAAGTGTTAAAAATGAGTCAGAAATGCAGAATGAAAATTAAATATATGAAGTTATTCATTATTTTTTCCCCAAAAATGTAATTCCTGGTTGATTCTCTGCAGGATACTGACAATATAAATGTGGAACAAGAATGTGATTGACAGTAATACTGCACATTGAACTGTGTTGCTACTGTTACTAAAGTTCATTGAGGTTTTCAAGTGTTGTTTCTATAAAACTCACTAAGCATTTCCATGCGATTAGAGCCTGAACTTTGGCATGTTTTGTATGTTGTTGCAACATTCTTGTCTTTGTTTTCTTTTTTTTCAGTCACACTGCTGCAGATTTACTAGAGTGCTTTAGATCAATGTCCCGCTGCATGACTCACTACCATTCAGGCTCTAACTGCTGCAGAGATGGCCCCTTGTGTCCGGTAAGTTACTTTTCCACAGCTGACTCAGGACTCATAAAGTTCTCAGGTCCTGAAGTGTCAGATCAAACCAAACAATCCCTTCTGTATCCCGGTACTTGATGGTTATTGGAAGGCTTTGGCGCTGATGTTTGTGTTTCTAACAGAGTACTGGGCATTGTTACATTTTCATTTTGGTCACGTCTGTCCAAAAATAACAGAGTTTGGAATTAAAATGTTATTTTCAAATGCAATTTTGCAAAGGAAAAAGCATGCCTCAGTATTATCCACATTTCTGCATTAAAACCAGCTTTATTAAATTCAATATGAAGGCTAAATTTACTTTAGAAAATAAAAAATGAGATGCATAGTGCTAATATAAAGTCTTTAGGCAAGACTTCCTAATTAATCAGTTAAAATGTTGAAATTTGGTCTAAATGTCAAGAATATGTAAGAACTTTATGAGATCAAAAGTACAAAAAACAAATTTATTAAAGAGTCCTTTCATAATCTCAGTTCTGCTTGTACTTTCTCTAGTCATTGATGATAATTACAGATACTTCTAAAGTTTCTATAAAACTGCTTTTGGTTCTTTTAAACTTCTTGTTGGGGAGCAAAATATGAGCAGTTGTGTCATTTCTTTATTTATGATATTTAGGAAAATGTTTAAAATGTATTAAAGATGTGAAAATGTTGCTGAGAAGAGCTGAAAGCGCTCACCCAAATCTTTATCAAAAGTAGTCTATTTACCAGTACTATGTAGTCTATGCTAAAAGTAAGGCAGCAGAAGTTTTATATACTATGTATTGTAAACTTAAAATGTTCCAATTTAGCTTGAAAAAGTATTTAGTTAGAATACTTCCCACACTACAAGGTCTATAGCATGTGTGGCCCGCGGGCCGCATCCGGCCCACCATGTAATTATATCCGGCCCCTGAGCTTATTTTATATTAATGTCATTAATGACCCAGCGATGTGTCTGGTAACATATTAACTACAGACCCCATGATGCAGTGCATCAGCTGCTTTAACAAACACCACTGTTGCCAGGTTGGGTGGTTTTCTGCCCAATTGGCCGGTTTTGATTCTAAATTTGCGGATGAAAATAGCTTTGGGTGGATGGACATAGTAATTTGGGCGGGTTTGGGATCAGTTCAGACATCGCAGCAAGGGAGGAGGGTGAGCCAGTGCCTCTGATAATAAAATAAAAATGTGTCCACTACTCTAATCTATGAATGTCATTTGAATACATGACTTTTAATCATGTTTAGCCTCAAAATTGCTGTTTTTTTAATTTTTTTATGTTTCCTTAAAAATGACGGTGCAGGTTGTGAATGGAAGCAGCGCATGAGCCAGCCTTGATTGTGCAATCCCTAATAAACTGGGTCATCACATGCCTTTAGTTTTCCTCAGTGCTAATATTGTCAGTCTTTATTGACCATTTATACATTGTGGATATTTTTATTATACGCATTTATTTTCCATATAATATGTATTTTACATTTGTCTATCGTTTCTTTTTGTGTTAGTTTCTGATATTAAGCAACACTTAAAGACAAACGGTGATGAAGGCAATCAAACAGTTGTACTTTTTCATTAATAAATACAAAATAGATCATTTGTTTATGAATGTGGACCTTTTTGCAAAGATTTTGACTGTTACTGTTGCACAAAAATAAGAAAACACTAAATATTTATAAACATAAAAGTAAAGACATTGAAATGTTTTTTTCCTTCTTTGATGTTTATTATATTTCTAACTTGTATAATAATTACAGGATATTTATGGAGAGTAAAATATTCAAAGTTGTCTAAGGTTTAAGTTGATTGATTCTGTAAAATATGCCTTTTATTCATGTTTATGTTTTAAAAGTTTGGAAGTTTTAAAATTTGAGTTTTATCATCTTCAATAAAAGTTTATCCTGTTGGGCTTGTGACCTAAGGTGTGTTTTGGATTTTGTAATGGAGTTTGACACTCTTGGTCTATAGTATAATCGCTGTACTTATACTCAAGTATAATTTAAAAAATAAACTCAAAGTGTGCTATTTTTGTTAAAGAAAATGCATGTTTCCTTAATAGTTGCAAAATATGGAGAGATTAAAGCTTTAATAATCTTCTCAATTTTCCATTATCAAAAAAACAAAAAAGCTAACAAATATGACAAAAGATAAATAAGAAAAAATAGATAATTTTATGATTTTCAGGGTTAAAGTGTGTTAAATATTTTGAACAGACGACTGTTGGTAATTAAATCAAGCTAATTGTGGAGCTGTAGCCTGTGTACGTGGGAATTTTACCTGACATAAGCCTGAATTGATTGGTCAGTTAATGATCTCCGCGTGCTCCCTCGTGTTTGCTCTTGTTTGTTTTTTTCCTCTCTGGACTCTCCTCGTAAAATATCGAACGGAGTGATGCCTCTCGCACTTCTCCCCTCCCTTCCTCCCGCCCCTCTGCCTTCATTAACATAAAATGTGTGTCAGTAGGGCAGCGCGAGCTCACATGCCGCGCGCACATGCAGCAAAGCTTTAACAGCATTCCAATGTCGAACGAGCTGTCTCCACGAGGGACTCCGAGCCAATGAGAGAGGGAGACACAGTCAAAAGACTGGGGGCGTGAGGACGAGGGGGTGGGGGGGTCAGATGTTTTCAGTGAGCGTGACAAGAGAGAGAGCGTGTGTGTGTGCGCGCGTGTGTGATCCACATCAACAAACAAGCGACACTTAAAGAGCGCGCAGGAAAAAATGGTCACATTTCTCAGGCTCCTGAAAACGTGCTGCGCGTCTTATTGATGAGCGGGGAGGGTTCAAACCACTTTCCTCTGATGCTACTTTCATAGTGACTGTACACAGCTCAATGCGACGAGAGAACTCCCACAACAAACAGCCTGACATCCCAGAGTGACGCTTTCAGAGGCAGCAGACCTGCGAAGACCCACCTGGATCATCCGGGATCTGCCTTTTCTTTGTGCGCCTTTCTCGCCTTTTTTCTGGGGTTTGACCCTCGATGCGTCGCGCGCACTCCGTTCCCTGGAAGCTTTGGGACCCTCTGCATGCACCTTTGCGCTTCATGACTCTTTCACCTGTTTCAACCAAACTCTTGAGAGGCGACCAGCTGCTGAAGGTGCACAACTGAGCGCGCAATTTTACGCACGGAGCAGAAACCACTGAGGAACATGGACAACAGTCCTGGTGGTGAGTAACCGCTTCTATTATTATTATATTTGTAAAATGAATCTGCAATATCAATTAAAATAAACATCCAGACACATTTGTGTCTCTATATTTTGAGTTGGACAAACTTTATTTAGTGAATGGTGTCTTGGAACAGAATGTTTCCTGCTTGGACTCCAGCAGCGGCTCTGCTGCTGAGAGCTGGAGGATCAGAGGAGGATTATTTAGACTGATGGGGAAGTCCTCTCCTCTGTTTTATTCCACATGAAACTCAAACCCGCACGTTCTGACCTCTAATCATATCAGGAAATTGAATGACATGATGTTCCAATAAGTGGATCCATTAGAGCCCCATTAAAGTTTGATGTATTCTGGAAGGCTTTTTTTTCTTTGAATGGTTTTTGGCTTCCTCCTCCGCACGTGAGAAAACTGCGTGGGAGCAGAAATAACAGCCACTCTGGGTCAAAACAGATTTTTTTTTCCATGTCAGAGGAACTTCCTGTTCTTGAATCATAATTTGAATGAGATGATGAATGAGCAGATGATGCTGTGGACGCGTTTATTTGGGGAACTGCGCGTGATCACGTGGACGGATGGGCTTCAAACTCAATTTATGGGCAAACCTTTTGAATTCTCTCTAACGTCAAAGTCACGTTTGGAGCAAGCAGAAATGTCAGACATGACAAAGCCCCGGCCGAACCGGAGCAGATGCAACCGCCGCGCGCGCGCTCGCCCCGCCCTGCATGCGCGCTCTGCGGGGCGGAAACGCTCGTAATGCTGCAAATCATGCGGCTGATTTTTCAATACGCAGCCGCAGCCGCTCCGCCTCGAGCTCACCGCACGTGGATGCAGCTTCAGTTTACACGTGCAGCGCATGACTACCCCCCTCCCAGCGCGCGCGCACACGGGGATTCCTCTCGGTGACTGGTCAGTGGGTCAAAGGGGTTTAACTGCCTTCCTCCCATCTTTGATTGGAAGGATGAAATATTTATTTTCGACATGAGCCACATTTCTGACACGTTAACCCTGATCTGCGCACGTGCAGGCAGATCCACTGACTGCGTGCAGCAAAACAATACAGACTTTGGACAATCATAAAATAGTTTGATTCTGACTGTTTATTACTTTTTAAGTCTATTTTTGATGACATACATAGTAACCAGAAATTTTTCAAATGCAAAAATTGCTAAGCTTGTTTGTGAAAATGTCATTACTTTTTATTTGACAGCTTTTAAATTACTGGAAACTAAGATGACTGTTAGTGGAGGTCACGCTTTTCTGGCATGTGACACAGCTCTTAAAGAGACCCTACTCCTCCCTTGTGGCTGCACATGTTTGGGATTGTATCAGCCAAATGAAAAATAAATGAATCACCATGCTAGAATTACTGTAATAATGTAATAAGAATAATGTATTCTTATCTTATATTGATGTAATCTTATGTACTGTAGTCTTATCTGTAATAATAATACATGGTACCGAAACCTGACATACATTGGAAAAAAATCTCTCAAATAAGCATTTTGTTTACAAAAATTGCTAGTTCGTGGCCACAAGTTAGCATTTTATTTGCATTTTGTGTGCGAAAACCTCTGCACACAAGATACCAACTCATTGAGATAGTAACTCATGCGCACAAGTTACAAAATACACATGTGTGCGCACAAAATGCTTACTTAAGTGCACAAGTTGCTATCTTGTGTGCACAAGATAATAACTCGTGCGCACAAGATAGTAACTCCTGGACACAAGTTACTACTTTATAATATGGTAACTCGTGCACACGAGACACACATTTGTTCAAACAAAATGCCTATTTAAGTGCACAACTTGCTATCTTGTACGCACAAGGTAGTAACTCTTGCGCACGAGTTAGTATCTTATAACTCCTGTATATGAGATAGCAACTCGTGTGCACAAGATACAAATTTGTGTAAAAAAAAAAGCTAACTTAAGAGCACAAGGTAATAACTTGTGCACAGAAAATGCTAACTTCTTTGCACAAGTTGCTATAGTGTGCGCACAAGATAATAACAAGTATGCACGAGATAGTAACTTGTGCGAACAAGTTACTATCTAATAACATAGTAACTCGTAAACACAAGATAGTAACTCGTATAGATGAAATACATTTTGTGTGCACATGTTGCTATCTTGTGTTCACAAAATACAGTAATAATTTGTTCGCACACGAGTTACTATCTTATAATATTGTAACTCGTGCCCACGAGATAGTAACACAAAATACTAATTTGTGTGTACAAAATGCCAACTTTTGTCAACAATTATCTTGTGTGCACAAGAGAATAGCTCGTACGCACAAAATAGTAACTTCTGCGCACACTTAGTATGTTGTGCATACAAGGTACTATCTTGTGTGCACAAAATACAATTTTGATAGAACACTTTTCATCATGTCCAGGGCTCTGTCACATGGCACGGGCTTCAACCACTAGCTTTCGTTTGCTGGTTAAAGATTAAACACGTTTCATGAACCAAACCCTAAAGGGTGCAGCGGAAACCATGACTGCTATGATTCACATTTTTTCAAAAATGTCCTCGTGACACATTTATTACCTTTTTAAACTGCCTCAAGCTGAAACCTGATAGCAGGGATGCCTTGTAACTCTTGGATGTGTAAACTAACAGCGAAGGCATCACAGGTTTATTAGAACTGGAAGAAACACGACACCACATTCAGGTCGAGGCAGGTTTCACAGTTGGTCACAGTCTGGCATGGGTAATGTTTCTCTTCTAGGATCGAGTCTAACCTGCTTTTTGTTTATATGTCAGTATCGTGAACGTATGAACTCCAAGCGAGCGTTCAGACGGACTCAAGCTGAAAACCTGCAGAGGAAGGATGACATGGCTGACATTGAAAAAAGCAAAACTTCTTTAGGGTTTTTTGTTGTTGTGCAAACTAACAAATAGACGTCACCTCGGGCCCTTTAGAGAAAATGTAAATTCATTTATGAGAATTCCACATAGATACCAACAACCTGTAGTTGGCATTTAAACAATTTAAATCATTTTAATGCAGTTAAATAAAATAAAATCAGAATAGTTTGTTGTGGAATGATGGGAACTTTTAGGAAGTCCCCTGTGCTGATCATGAATGGAGGTGTTAGCTATGCAGTAGAACCAGATTCATGGGGAACAGCCCCTCTGTTAGGGCTAGACTCAAAAGTAAGCAAACATAAGGATAGCTCAGGATACCTGCCTCTCCCATGAACGCCCACATGTCAGGATTCACGTGGAGCCAGCCTCAGCACGCTGCCGAGTTGTAAACATTCACATGAAATGGGGTTGGATAAGTGAAGTTTAGAGGGGGGCGTCTCCCTCCTCAGACATAACATGGGACCAAATAGTTTCTCAGTTTGGCTACCGAGCATGACTGCACAGAGGTGGGTGGGAACACACACGAGGAGGGGAGTAGGAGAAAGAAAGGAGGAGTGTTTATCCAGAAAACATGACCCTCCGTGCTCCTGCGGGTCACATGGAGTTACCTGTGCCTTATTCCGGCCTGATAGCTGGAGGACGGAATAAGGTGATGTGAGGGGAGGGAGGGCATGGGAATGCAGAGCATGTGCGTGGATGCTTGGCCAACATCCAGATGTCTGGAAGCTTTTTTCACTTCACACATCAGACCGGAAAATGGCATTTAGGTAGATAATGGAGCTCACACGAGCCGTGAAGCCAGAAGTAACTTAAAGTCGGCGCTGACACGTGAGAGTGTCAGAATTAAGGAGGCACTCAGAGTTGAACCGTACTGCGGCACCTGCTTCCTCAAGGAGAGGTGACGGAGGCTTTTATCATCCCATTCAAGGGCCTTTAAGAGAAAAAGTGCACAGACCAAATATTTTAAGGGCACTGCTGATGACTGGGAGATAAATGTGTTCCGTTTTGTTTTTAACCTTGAGTGGAAGAACATTTTGAGGGAAACAGTACAGAATATCTGATTGTTTCCTTTTTTTGGATGGGAAAATGCATCATAAATTGTTCATATTCTTAAGTAGTAACTTGATACAAATGAAGGGACAGATCTGCATCACTGTGCATCCTCCATTTGCTGATCTGGAGACATGTGCCGTTTCTTTCCAAGGGAAGGAAAGGCATCAGTTGCCGTGCAGACTTCAGTGTCGGTCCGCAGTCATGGCATTATTTGCCTCCTCTATTCCAAACGTGATCTATCCCTCGCTCTCTTTCTCGCTGCTGCTTTCTGCACGGGACTGCGCAAAGAGCCTTGTGAGGCAGGCGGGAACTGTGTCAAGAGTCCATGTGAGCTCCTGGTCAGGTGGCTTGCAGATAGACGAGTCCGCATGCCCAGAGCCAAATTGGGGAGGGAGGGAGGAGGTTGGAGGAGGGAGGAGGTGGGAGGGGGAGGAGAGTTGAGTGTAGAAAGGACTGGGCTGCACGTGAGGAGTCGTCTTTTATCTGGCGGGGAGGAACAGTGTCTGCAAAACAAAGGGTGCGGGAGGGGGTGAGCTAGGGGGTAATAGGGCATTTCCGATGTGATGTGACGTCCCTGAACAAAGAGCTGTTTATAGCTTCTCCCTGATATAACCAGTGACTGAATTTGGGATTTATTGACAGATTTCCACAGCAGAAGTGTTTGTTTTTTTCTCGGCTCTTTCTTTGTCGATGATGTGACATTTATGGGCCAGCACACGGCAGAAATGTCACCTCCTTTTCAAGCCTGACTTGTCTCTGCAGTTTCAGATGACTGAATGTCCCTGTTCACCAGCAGATGCGGGTTCTTATTAAAAACCTTTGCGTTTCATTGAGATCATTAACAGCTTGCCGTAATGTTGCTGGTCAGGTGTTTCAGGAAGCTGTCACAGCACACTCCGTTCCTTGTTTTCAGATATTTAATTATCAAATTTAACGCTCACTGATGTTCCAGACAAATATTCAGGTCAGGAGTGTCACTGGAGAGGTGTGACAGGTTCTTTTTTTTGTTTTAAAAATTTATGAGGTCAAATTTCAGCTGTCCAAACACGGTTTGCTTGTGCAGGGAAAGTCTGCCAAGTAAGTTCAGTGCATCAAAGTGGAGCATTGCTCAACTCTCACCTACGCCGTGCATGAGAACACTGACCCAGATTATGATCGGGCAACTGAGCTTTACCCCCCCTCTCTGTTTCTCCAGGAGGTGTTATTTTGTACGCCGGCTCATCTGGAAGTGCCAGTCCGAGTCCTGGCAGCCCCTCAAGCGGATACCAGACCCAGTCGCCGTCCTCCCACTCGCAGCCCTCATCTCCCGAGGGTGTCGCCTTTCAGGAGATCGGAGCCCTGAAACATAGCGGCGAGGGAGGAACCGTCTCCCCAAAAATGGTTTTTCAGTTTCCTGAAGTAAGCAGTGCTCCAGTTGCTCAGATAACGACGGTATCATCATCGACCTACAGCCACCCAACGGTGGCCAAAAGGTCCTGCGGTTTCACCGGCACATTCACCAGTAAGTATTGGCTTACCTGCTCCACAATATCTGTTTGTTTGCAGTAAATGAATACAAGTCTGGGTCTGATAATGGATGCGTGTCTGCTCAACAGAGACTGGAGGCATGGTGCTTTTGTGTAAGGTGTGCGGGGACATCGCCTCCGGGTTTCATTATGGCGTTCATGCCTGCGAAGGCTGCAAGGTGAGAGCAGGAAAATGAAAAAGGATCCGGCGCCTCTTTGTTTTCAATAAGCATCCAGACGCACGACCACAAAAGAGCCTTCTAAAAGCTGTCTGCTCTCTCTGCAGGGTTTTTTCAGACGCAGCATCCAGCAGAACATCCACTACAAGATGTGTGTGAAGAACGAGAACTGTCTCATCATGCGCATGAACCGGAACCGGTGCCAACACTGTCGCTTCAAGAAGTGCCTCTCTGTGGGAATGTCCAGAGATGGTGAGATGCCATTAACATGTCATATTTACCCTAGGAAAATCTGCAATTCAAATTGGAATTTATGTTCAGGAATGTTATAAAACATCACTAAATCACTAATGTTTAATATTAAATCTTTGAAGTCTGACCAGAAAACTAAAATACCTAAATCACATGTGTCAAAAGTTTTTTAGGCTGTTTTGGAATTAGGCTAATATTCATAGGCTAGCTGTTTTGGCTAATTAAGGCTTTTTTCAGTTTTTTAGGTTATTTTGAAGTTTAGCTGTTTTTCAGTTACATGCTAGATGTTTAGTCTAACCTAAGTTTTTTTTAATTAAGCTAATTTGGTATTTAGCTAATATTTTAGCTATTAATTTCAGCATCTTCAGCGGTCAAATTCAGCTTACAGCTTTCCCACTAGCATTATCGCAGGTAATGCTATATATCTAGCTCATAATTATGTTAAAAAGTTGTGTTTTTAAAGTTAAAAACAATTTTTTTAGTATGTTCACTAAATGTTTATCCTGTTTGGCCCGCAACCTAAAGTGTGTTTTGGATTTTGGCCCCGTGTGATTGAGTTTGACACCCCTGATGTAGAGTTTCATATTTCTCTTTATATTCTCTCTTTTCGTGCACATAGCCGTCTGATTTATGGTAAATAGGAGCTTGAGAGTCCCACTTGTCATCAGTCATTATAAAACAGGCAAAAACACCGGTTATTTTTGGAAATTGGGGCACAAAGTTGTTGATTACCCTTCATGATTGCAGCGATCTTAAGCCTTCTCGAGGTGTAATTTGCAGGATAATTTTATTCCGTCTTGTTAATCATAAAAACTTCACAGGCTCGCCTGTAGATTAAAAAAAATCGAGGATCAGCACAGCTAAAGTGGCGCTCTGCGTCGTTTCGCCCGCAGGCTTCAAATCTCCTGGGTTATTGCTAAACTGGGGTGATAATAAATCATGTTTACTTTTCTGGAGCAAACATTTTCCCTCGACCCAAAAAAGCCAGCGTGAATGGAGGTGACAAATGTTCTGCTAAATCATCAGATTCCAGAAATAGTTCCGAACACCAAAAAACTCCAAAATAGAAATGAAAGTTGGGAAAGTTTGTTCTAGTTTTGCGGGAGCTGATAGATTTTCTGTGCTGCCACACCTGCCTCTCTCATCTTCATCCAATGCAATTCCACTTTTCTAACGACACCGGCTCGAGTGCTGCCGACCCAGTGACCTACTTCCATAGAGAAAGAAGAGTTGAAGTGAAAGGCAGAAAGCAGGAGAAAAAGTAAGGGAGGGGGGGTAGCATTCAGCGTCCTATAAATAGGACTGCCAGTAGAGGTAGAGAATTGAAAAAAGGGGGAAGGGAGGATCAGGAATACCAATGAGATGAAGGTTTTAGTATCTGCTGTGATGGAACAGCTGTGGAGGTCGAGGTCCTGGTATTAGTAACACACACACAGATTACTGCTTGATTATCAGATTCAGGATGGATGTTTAAGGATTGTCAAAGTTGAAGGAGCTGCCTGTGAGCCGCCAGCATCAAAGCGTTTATCTTTGTTCTCCTCAGCCGTTCGCTTTGGCCGAATTCCCAAACGGGAGAAGCAGAGACTCCTAGACGAGATGCAGAGCTACATGAACAGCCTGAGTGAATCGTCGTCTGTGGAGATGGAGGTGTCCCCCAACGCCGATGCCCCCGGCAGCCCGCAGAACCAGACCAACGGCGGAGCTGTTCTGCAGTCGTACAGCGCTGACGAGAAGCCCATCAAGATATCTGCTCCCAACAGAAACCTCAGTCCTCCTCATCCGTGTTTCCAGAACTCCTCAGTTCCGGAAACCAACCGCTCCAACGCGCCGGTTCAGGTGAAGCAGGCCACAAACTACCACGTCCCTACCAGTGTCGCCATGGCGCCCTGCAGCAACGCAAGCTCTACCAATGCCAATGTGGACAATTACATGTTCTCCTCCAATCACAATCAATGCCCCATGAGCAGCAACCAATCACCTCACAGCTATGCAACCAGTCAGAACAGCTTCCCCGCCGCTGATTTCCAAAACCAAAACTCCTGTCCCTGGAAGCTAAACGGAGGAGCCAAAGTTCTGGTGAGTCTTGGCCTAAAAAACGGAATTCCGTCACACGAATGCTAGAACAAAGTCATCATCTTGGGTTTCTCCATTTTCGCCCTTCACAGGCTTGTCCTCTGAATTCGTGTCCCGTGGCTCCTGCCAGCCGCTCCAGCCAGGAGGTGTGGGAGTCCTTCTCCCAGTGCTTCACTCCTGCCGTTAAGGAAGTGGTGGAGTTTGCAAAGAGCATCCCAGGCTTCCAAACCCTCAGCCAGCATGATCAGGTCATGCTGCTTAAATCCGGCACCTTCCAGGTACGTCCGGATGATCAGATCACCGAAGTTTGTTCCTTTGAGCTGTTTCTGACCTGACCTGATCTGTCCACAGGTTCTTATGGTCAGGTTCTGCTCACTGTTCGACCCCAAGGAGAGGACGGTGACCTTTCTCAATGGACAGACGTACTCGCTGGCGTCACTGAGGGCTCTGGGAATGGGCTCCTTACTGGACGCCATGTTTGACTTCAGTGAGAAGTTGGGATCTTTGGGTTTGGAGCCAGATGAGATGGCCCTTTTCATGGCTGTTGTGCTGGTGTCTGCAGGTAAGATAGGAACGTTTGGACAGTCATGTGACACATTTTATCTTTGCTAACCTCTTCTTCTTCTCTTCAGACCGCTCTGGTATTGCAGAGGTGGCGGCGCTGGAGCAGCTGCAGGAGAACCTCATAAAAGCCCTGCGCTCGCTCATCAGCAGTCGGAGGCCCGAGGACAGCACGCTCTTCCCAAAGCTGCTGCTGCGTCTGCCGGACCTGCGCACCCTGAACAACCAACACTCAGACAAGCTTCTCGCCTTCCGGATCGACCCGTGATTTCATCAGGAATCTGCTTTTGGATCCGCCTTTGCAAGCTCGTTCAGCTCCCTGACCTGTGGGAGCTGATCTGAACCGGACAATTTCAGAACATCGGCACCGAAAGACGATGCAGCGTAGGGGGTGGGGGTGCTCCACAACTGAAAGACTTTCCTCCAGTTGCTTCCATTTGAAAGAAATAAAAAGCTTTTATTTGAATTTGTTGGGACTGTCCAATCACCCCCACCCTTTCCTGCCAGAGTTTGAATGAAACAAACTTTGCAGAAGACCAAAAAAATAAAAGAGAAGGCCTGTCATTCCAGCTGAGCACAAACTGTCGTCCAGAATCAGAAGAACAATGACTTTTAAAGACTTTCTACTGTAAGTTCTTGCTGCAAATGTAAAGGCACCTTTCATACACTGAGAAACCTCTTAAAAATATATAAAGTATATTCAGCAATAGTCATTTCTAACATGTGTAACAGCAGTTTGTGTTGAAAAGACATAAGCTATTTTAATACCATGTTACCGTGTGGGAAATCTTTATTCAAATCACCCATTTGTGATTGATTTGTGTTTCATATTTTTGAGAAATGAGTTGAATTGTGTTTGTACACAGTGATCATGGAGAAATTATTGGTCATTTTAGACCATGCTTGAATGGCTATTTGTAAAGATGTTCCGTTGTATATTTTGTACATAATGTTCCTAGTTTGTACTCTCGCTAGCTTGCAGATTCTTGAACATGTCAAATGAATTATTGTGTGGTATCACATTCGATAAGCTGCTCTAAAGGCCGCAAATAGAGACAAATATGTGCTTTTTCCCCCCTGTAAATAGAGGTTTAAAAAGTGTATTGTAAACTGACAGCATCCTCTTGTGTACATATTGTAAATGTTTACAGTTACAATATAGAGTGCCACTATTAAAACATGTTCTATCTATAGCATTTCTGCTTCTGCTCATCCTTCATTTTCTTCTCTGCTGTGGTGCCGAGAATTACCATGGATCGGTATCCTAGCAACAGAGGCAATGAGCCAATCAGGCTTCAGGTGTGGTAGCCATTTGGGAATTAATTCTTAAAAAAAAAGATGCTAGCAAGCATGAAATGTAGAGTTTCTAGAAAAACAAGGTGTTTTTCTTTTACAAAATGACAAAAAGAGAGATGAGTAAGAATGCGGTTTCTGTTGGATTCCTTTGAATCGTACATGCAAATATGTCCGTGAAAGAGTGGGCTGTGTGTTAAATAGAGACTCATTCAGATGCAAATGTTTTTAGGGTTCGTAGATTGGTTCAGAGAAAGCAGAAGGAGAAGCCAGTGCTGCTGATATCAGTCTTTAAGACGCCTTGGAAACTCGTCACTGTTTTCTGAAACGTTTTGGAGCAGTTTCTAAAAACAGCTTCTCTGCCCTTCAAGAAGCCATATATGCTAAATCCCTGAGATAGACTTTTTTTAAATAGGTTGGCAGATAATAAATTGGCGGACAGCTTAATTGCTGAGCTGCTATTTTCAGATGCATGTTTACATTTCCAGTCTTGTCCCCTCATATGTGATGAGTTAAAACAGCCTGAAAAATCAAAAACGTCCAGGCAAACTTCACAGGACGTGACTTTCTGGTCTCAGTGTATTTCTGGACACTCAGTAATGAAATATAAACCAACATTTAGTTGATGTTTTTACCAGTGCCCCACATAGTGCTTTATGCCACTGTCATTTCAGTAAATTAGGAGTGTCCACCTGCCCCCTATTGGCCAGGACAGAACATGCAGGTGCCTTTTTTGGCCTAAATAATTTGATTTAACCCTCATTTGGATAAAAATAAAAATCTTAATAATATAAGTTCATTTCCCACAGCTAAAAACTTAAATTGCTCTGCACTGAACGGTAAATAGAGCTGTTAGGATTTGAATGTTATAAGTGTAAACAATTAACAGATTTTTTTCTTTCTGATCACCTGTCATTTTCCGCTTCCTTCCTCCTCCCGGCGTCCCAACACCAGCCCAATTAATAAACTGGGGAGGGGGCGTGGCCATCTTCCCCAGGTAAAAGGCTCACAGCAAACAAAAGAGTATACAAGAAACATTCAAAAAGACCACAACCAATTTTAAAGAATACTAAATATAATTATTATTACGTTCACAGAAACCCACATATGAATCTCTGTTATTCATACAGTATGTTCAGAAATATGGCTCTTGTTAAGTTTTTTTTCTTTTCTTTTCTAATTTTTAAACACTCAGGACACAAGAATCAGCAAAAGTCATTTTTGGATTTCCTTAGCAATGGAGGTTGT
>NC_050516.1:12170400-12177993 GCF_002922805.2 Oryzias melastigma | reverse complement strand
TGCAAAGTCGTGGCATATGTACGCATTTTACTGAGAGTGTGTTGCTATGTTATAATACTTGTTAAAGCATCAGCCTTGGATCAACATATTAAAGTTTCATAGCAATACATTGAAATTTGTGTGTGTATTAAGACTATGCCACATTTGAGAGTTCGCCGTTCAAAATCTACAGCTTCTAATACCATATTTCTTTTCCCAATTCCTTTACAATGATGCCCAAAGCGTTATGAAATGATTGATAAAAAATCCCCAAGAGTTAATTCTGCTTGAAGCTGGTGCTAAAACTTGTCTTTTTTGTAAATTCAAGATGGCGGCCAGTTTCCAAGGTCAAAGGTCAACAAAACTTTAGGGGTCTTTGTATACTTAGAATAGCTGTATGTGCGAAAAATTTAGTGACAATCAGACAAACATATCCCATTTGAAAATCACCAAATATCAGATTTTGAAACAAAATGCCCGCCAAGCCGTAGGTCGTGGAGTCATCCCATAATAATTTCAAATCTTCGATTGGATATCCCCGACAAATGTGGATCAACGGATCCGTTAGGGCTGTGTGCGTCTTTTCGTGTAGTTTTTGTTTTGCTACACACTGGTCATGTCTGTTTGGGCATAGGACCTTCCTTTTTAGGGCTTTTTACATTTTTTCACTCTTAGCAAAAATAATATGGTCCTTGCAGTCAGTAGACTGCTGCTGCGGGCCATAATAGTAAATAAAGCAGAAACAGTATAGAAGTTTTTGTGGTTAGGATGAGCTGACTTTGTGTGCTTTTTTTTTACTGCACACCAGTTGTGTTAGTGTTAGCTTAGGCCTTTACTGTTAGGTCTTTTTAGGCCTTTTAGTACCTTTTTGGGCTTTTTTTCACTCCAAGCAAAAACAATATGGTCCTTGGGCTTGGCTCTACTCTACTCTACTCTACTCTACTCTACTCTACTCTACTCTACTCTACTCTACTCTACTCTACTCTACTCTACTCTACTCTACTCTGCTTCGCTCTACCCCACCACACTCTACTCTGCTCTTTCCCACTATACTTTACTTTAGTCCACTCTACTCTACCCCACCATACTCTACATTACTCCCCTCTACCCCCACCATACTCTACATTACTCCCCTCTACCTCCACCATACTCCACTCTACTCTACCCCACCATACTCTACCCTACTCTACCCCACCACACTCTACTCTGCTCTTTCCCACTATACTTTACTTTAGTCCACTCTACTCTGCCCCACCATACTCTACATTACTCCCCTCTACCCCCACCATACTCTACTCTACTCTGCCCCACCATATTCTACTCTACTCCAACATGCTCTACTCTTTCCCACCATATTCTACTCTACTCCAACATGCTCTACTGTTTCCCACCATACTCTACCCTACTCTACCCCACCAAACTCTACTCTACTCTGCTCTTTCCCACTTTACTTAACTCTACTCCACTCTACTCTTGTTGGGAACTTGTGGTGGACGACCCTAATGCAGGACAACGGAGTGAGTGAAAGAAGGTTGTTTATTTTGAACAGAGCAGATCCTGGATGGCAGGTGGTTGGTCTGTGGCGTGACAAGGGGAAGTCCGGGATGATCCTTTACAAGAAAAACAGAAGTTAGTGACAGAATGTGGGCAGTAACCAGGCTTTGATTCACTACGTGGCGTGGTAGCAAGCAACTCTAGGTCGGTGTACTCTACCGGAGTGGAGCAGACGAACCGATGTTGGCTGGTGGCCGTGGATGTGCTTTTAACCGGTCGTCTGATGAGATGATGAGCAGGTGTGGTGAATCAGTGCCTTAGGTAGATGGCAGCCCCTGACACCTGACAACTCTACCCTACCCCATCATACTCTACTATACTCTGCTCTTTCCCACTATACTCTACTTTACTCCATTCTACTCTGCCCCACCATACTCTACTCTATCCCGTTATACTCTACTTTACTCCGCTCTAGTCTACCCCACCCTACTCTACTCTACTCTACTCTACTCTACTCTACTCTACTCTACTCTACTCTACGTTGTTTTAAATGCAAGCAGTTGACCACTTTTGGATTTTCTTTAGGATTAATAGATTATATTCTATTCTACATTAGTTTACTCTACTCTACTCTGCTGTACTCTACTCAACTCTGTTCAACTCTATTCTACTCTACTCTACGTTATTATGAATGCATATGGTTGGCTGCATTTGAATTTCCTTAAGGATTAATATAGATTCTACTCTATTATATTGTATATTTTTATGAATGCAAGGACTTTTAAATTTCCCTCAGGAGTAATAGAGACTCTATTTCATTCTATTCTATGTTTATATGAATGCAGGCAGTTGGCCACCTTTGAATTTCCTTTAGGATTAATATTCTATTGTATTCTTCTACATTATATGATTTTTATGAATGCAAACACCTATGAATTTCCTCCATGATTGATTGAGATTTGATTTAATTCTATTCTATGTTGTTATGAATGCAACCTGTTGGCCACTTTTTAAAGATTTTATTCTATTCTATTCTAACTGCAGTTTTTTTAACCAATTACTGCAGTCAAAAACTTTTAAATCACTGTTAAATTCATGAGTTTGTTAAATTCAAACTCTGTGATTGAGTTTTTACTGTTTTTTTGGTGTTTGGTATAAAATATAAAGTTACTACAAATTTTAAGAAGTAAATGTACTTTAAATTAGGTTAAAGTATAATATGTTGTTTCTGTCCTCAGGAGATCCTGCTCTCAGTCACTGAACAGAAGTTTGAAGGTTCCTGAATGGTATCTGATAGAATTATTTTTTATAAACTTTATTGACAAATTTTGTACATGCAAAATACCAGACAGTGACACTCCATATCCAGTACAAACACAAGAGATCACAAGTAAAGCTTATTTGTTAAGCAAATAAAAAGGGGTTTATATAAATATATATCTTATGTAACATAAGATTCATAACCATATATTGTAACAGTAAATTCTGTCCAACACTAGAGGTCTTCAGCTTTGATCTGTTTGCTCACCTGTTGGACATGATAAGTTAGAAATAACAATAATTTTGAAAGAGAATTCTTTAACTTTATTGGTGACTAAATATTTGTGGTTCAGAGGCCAAACTTTTTATTACTGAATTCTGGAAAAAGTGAAACACCGGATCAAGTAGCAAAAGTTATGTGATTAGTTTTTATCAGTAATAAACATGTTGACTTGATGGTTTAATCAACTCAGAAATTGAATATGATGATAACAAATGTTTTAAACGAAACAAATTAGAGCATTTTAGTTAACTGATCCAATGCTTCACCTTTTTCAGTGAAGCAAACTTACTCCATTCAGAGATAACATGGGGTTGTGTGGCAAGCTAATTTAGGAATAGATGTTTTTGTTATTTCTGCCATGTAAAAAACACATTTTCCCACATCGCAATTCATGAAACTAGTAGTAGTTTCAACATGAAACTACATAGAAAGAGCTACATAGAATTTTTTCCACCACAAGGGATGGTTCCTAATGCAGACTCTGTAGGTGAAGCTTGCTCATTGTAGGTTAAAGCAGCTCATTGTTTAACATCATACTACCTTGTGGATTTATTAGTTATTTAATTTAAAAAAAGGGGTTTTCTTGAACCAATTTTAAAGGAAAATATTCCTTTTTGTGTCCAAGATATTATATAATTCAGAGAGGAGGAAAATTATGCTTCTAGAGTCAATTTCAATAAAACCTGCTTATGAAAATTCGAAAGTTTTAAATGCATTTTTTTTTATTTTAAATGTGAACATTAAGAAAGACGGCAGACCTCATGGATTAGTAGTTCGCTTCCCAATTGTTTTGTCTATGTCGCCATCTAGTGGTCAATAAAGGAATTGTCTTTGAAAGTCTTTTTTTTTTTTTTTACTCCAAAAATTTAATTTGCTTTAAATTATTGGAGCATTAACATCTCTGAATAACGTTAATAGTTTCTTTAAAATATAACATATATCTTAATGGTTACAAAAGTGTTAACTAAATATAAAAAAAAGGGTGTGACTTTTCTCTACTTGCCCACCAGATTATTAAGGATCCAGTTTCCACAAATTCTTCGTCTTAGTTTTATCCCTAATTTAGTGCTCAGTAAAGCAGTGATTAGTCTGTTAAAGACAATTAGAAAGAGATCAAAGGTAAGTTCTGGTAAATCTCTGAGAGTGTGTGATACTTATCTTAACTTGAGTTATTTAAGGTCTCTCTCTTACATAAAAGAGTGATGTTATTGTTTATTTTCAAACCTTGTTTACCTGTTTTACACAAAAGGTTTATTTTTTTCTCATTAATCAGAAAAAAAGGTGTACTTGCAAAGTGTTAACTGACTGCTCACATAAATATGACACACAGATAGCTGAAAATATGATGTTTACATGGATTGTTGTAATTTTTTTACATTTTTTGTGAAAACATTTTTTTATAGTGCAAGGAATTGACTTTTTAAGTAAATAGCCTATAATTTACTGTTTAGTTTTGCCAAAAGTGGATTGAAGTTGTTAGGTAATGCATATGTAATTCAGCAATGTAATCGTTCTGCTGAGAAGCAGAATGATTAAGTGTCCTGAAGCTGTAACCGGGATGTGGGTGGCGGCGGCCCCCGTTTCACGACAGCAGTGGTACAGTCCAGCATCCTCTCAGCGCTCTGCGGCTTGCTGGACGTTGCCAGAGCGACCTCATTATCACAGTCTCAGGGGTGGTGTGGGATCGGGGTTAGAAAGAGATTAACCAAGTGGAGGCCTATAAAGCTCCAGTGTAATCCGCACACAAATTCAGAGCAACAACTCCTCCACAAACAAACTCTTTGCTCGAGCAAAGCACACCGAGCACAGGCACCGAGGCGCTCGCGGGTTTGGTGGACTTGACAGCAGTTTGGCAGCAGAAGGCAGGAATCCTTCACATCTGCAGCACAGGAGCAAAAAGGGACCACCATGAAAAAGGCAAAGGTATGTTTTTCATTTTCAGTCGTGCTGAACAAACACACACATGTTTACATGATTAACTTTGATCTAAAAATTCCAAGAAGTACACCTGAATCATCTAATCCAGCTCTGACGGCACTTCAGTCAGATTAGAGCTGCTGATGGAAGCAGAGAATATTTAAGCACAGTTTTGACCACCCACTGTAAACTCCATTTCTCAAATGTCATTGGTAAAGAGAACAAAAACGAGTGAAAACATTGTTTTCCAGAAAAAAAATCAGTCTAAAATCTCAAAGGTGTTCTTGCTTTTTCAAACTTTTTAAAAACAATTAGGGCTGTGAACTTTAACTCATTAACGAATGCGATTAATCTATTACTGCGATTAATATTCTTTAACTCGAGGAGCAGCGGTCCTTTGCTTTGCTTCACTGATTTAGGCTTTCACTGCGTGTTTTTGTTCATAAAAATTTAACAATTGTCATAAAATTTACCTAGTAATACTTTGACTAATAGTGATTAATCACAATGCAAAAGTGTGATTAATCTGATATTTTTTTTTAATTGACTGACAGCCTTAATTAAAAATAAATGTTCTAAATGTACAGTTTTGTGTGATTTTATATTGTGATTATTCGCAGATAATAAGTGGCAAATACTGTAAAAAAAAAAGTTAATTGCGATTAATCGCAATTAACTTTTTCCCAGGTTTGCGGCTAATTAGTTAATTTTTTTAATCAATTCCTGGCTCTAAAAATAATAAAACCTGAGCAGTTTTGAATCAGCATTTTTTTGTGTTTAAAAGTACATTTAATCTTAAAACATAAAAATGTGACATCATTGTTCCTTCTGTCTCAGCAGGTGGGGAACGACAATGAACCTCCGAGCTACCAGGAGGCAACAGCAGGTAAATAAAATCATATTTAGGTTTAAAAATCAACCTGAAACTATTATTAGATTAGTGACATAAAAATAATTTTAAATGAGCTTACAATTGCTTCATTTTTTTGCAGGTTATGGTGAAATGGAGGCCCAGTTCGCCTGGGACGACAAGACCATCAGGAGGACTTTCATCAGAAAGGTAGAGTACGCAGCTGAAGCGGGGCGCAAAGGGACTCAGTCCACGGCTGGGGCTCACCTCCTGTCCTCCTGCAGGTGTACGCCATCCTCATGCTACAGCTGTCCGTCACCGTGGGGATCGTTTGTCTCTTCACGTTTTGGTAAACGCGTCATTCTCTGTGTTCTCCACGTGGATGAAAAACGTCTTAATTACCAGGATCTCGTTTGTGTCTGTTTCAGTGCACCAGTGAGGTTCTACATCCAAACTCATCCAAACTTATACATGATGTCCTAGTAAGTAAAACCGTCTCGTGTCGTTTTGTCACCTTCCTGTTTCACCTGTTAACTTTTAATTTTTTTATTTTTAGCTTGATGTTTTTCGTCACCTACATCCTGCTCTCCTGCTGTGGAGACCTCAGGAGACAGTTTCCCTGGAATGCACTTCTGCTGGTTCTCTTTGTGAGTATTCAGCACAAGAAAACATTTTCAAATGTCTTATTATTCATCTAACGGTGCTCGATGCCTCACAGACTCTGAGCATGGCCTTCATGATGGGGTTCGTGTCCAGGTGAGAAGAAAAAAACACACTGTGATTATAGTTGTTTTAAAACTCCACTAACTGTCTGTGATCGTCCCGTCTGCAGCTTTTACAACACCAAGTCGGTGATCCTGTGTCTGGGAATCACAGCTCTGGTTTGTCTGTCCGTCACCATCTTCAGCTTCCAGAGCAAAGTGAGCAAACTGTCCCGACATTTTTCAGGAGAAGGTCTTCTTCCACACACTCACCCCTCCCGTTCCTCTTCCAGGTCGACGTCACCTCCTGCCAGGGAGTCCTCTTCTCCATGTGCATGGCCATGCTTCTGTGCGCCATCACCATCTCCATCGTCGTCCCCTTCGGATATGTGAGTGTCTCTTCTTCTAGAAGGAGACAAGAATAGGTGGATGGAATGAAGACCTTAGCAGCAGCAGCTGCAGCTTATGGCCTCAGGTGCTGCTCAGAGCAGCTTCAGGGAGAGGATTAGGCCTGCAGATAATCTCGCACTATTCTTTCTCACCTGAAATAGCCATCGGGGTTTTGTAAGACTTTCCACCGTCTTCCACAGGTTCCCTGGTTACACGCCATCTATGCTGTGATTGGAGCCATCCTCTTCACTCTGGTGAGACCTTTTCAGCTTTCTCTGAAGATCTTTGAGCCGCTATAAGAGTTTATCATTAGAAATTAGATTCTATGATAGATTTATTATCTGTTTTTTAGGAAACATTTTAGGTATTTATTTCACTTTACGTCCATCCATCCATCCAATCTATACATCTGTCTGTCCTATCCATCCATCCATTCATCCATCCGTCCATCCATCCATCTGTCCTATCCATCCATCCATCTGTCCTATCCATCCATCCATCCATCCAATCTATGCATCTGTCTGTCCATCCATCCAATCTATACATCTGTCTGTCCATCCATCCATCCAATCTATACATCTGTCTGTCCATCCATCCATCCATACATCTGTCCTATCCGTCCATCCATCCGTCTGTCCTATCCATCCATCCATCTGTCTTATTCATCCATCCATCCATCCATCTGTCCTATTCATCCATCCATCCATCCATCCATCTGT
>NC_050516.1:12163229-12170051 GCF_002922805.2 Oryzias melastigma | reverse complement strand
ATCAGTCCTATCCATCCATCCAGCCATCCATCCATCCATCCTATCTGTCCATCCATCCATCCATCCTATCCATCCATCCATCCATCCATCCATCCATCCATCAGTCCTATTCATCCATCCATCCATCCATCCATCTGTCCTGTCTGTCCATCCATCCATCCATCTATCCATCCATCCATCCTATCTGTCCATCCATCCATCAGTCCTATTCATCCATCCATCCATCTTTTCTAACTCCTTTCCTCTCTTCCAACAGTTCTTGGCGTTCGACACTCAGCTGCTATTAGGGAACAAACGCTACGCCATCAGCCCGGAGGAGTACATCTTCGCTACCCTCAGCCTCTACCTGGACATCATCTACCTTTTCAGCTTCCTGCTTCAGCTCCTGGGCGGAGGCCGGGAGTGATTCCTGCTGCAGGGTTGGGACTCCTGACGAGCTAAGAATCCTGAGGATAAATAGCAGGACGGTTCGATTCCTGACCAAAGCGGTCCAATGTTACTGTAAATACATAAACCCACACAACTCACTCCTGCCTCACGTCCTAGATCAGTGCTGGTTAGATGATTGTTATGAACTCTGAACCCTTTAGAAGTGTTTGAAATGATCCCAAAGTCTGAACGTTGAAACTCAGCAGGATTGAGTTTGTTTCTCCTCCCTGAGGATAAACAGTCCATTTTATACAGTTTTATAAACAAGAACCATTTTAGAGGACGTCTCCAGTGTTCTGCAGAACTGCTGTTTCCAGATGTTAGATGTTTTTTGATGTTTGTGGGAAGTCATTAGAGACATGTTTAAATTTCTACTGTAAATCGATTGTGGCCTTTCAGATAGAAACAACTGCAGAGGAAGAAGATGAGAAAAAAAAGTTCTGCGTAGAGAACTGAGACGAGAACTCCACTGTGTATTTTTGTAAACATGAATGCTGTTCAACAATAAAGATGTCATTAAAATGACTGAAACTAGATGTCTTTTATATCTAAAACACCAAAAAGTAAGCATTAATAGTAAAAAGGAATGAAGTTAATTATAGTCCCACTCTGATCATCCCTTAAAAAGTAGTCGATTTTAAATGTAGTCTTGTAATTATGATTGTCATTTTAGCCAAAAATTAAAAAAAAAAAAAAAAAGGTTTTCTAGGACACACTTTTTGAAGGAGTTCATAGAAATTCACCTCTAAATTGTGGGCGGGACCACTGTAATGGAGCAACCCCGGCCCCTCTTCCCTTCTCTGTTGTTGAGAGCTCCTTACTTACAGTAAAGGCAGCAGGGACCTTGTGGGCCGCCCAGAATACTTTTTACTAGAGGTGTAGGGGGGGGATGATCAATTTGGTGATATATCGGGATATTTCGTTTGGCAATAGTTCTATTTATTTAAAATACTGACAAGACGATATTTTGAATTAGATTTAAAGTACCTTAAATCTGTACCCACAGAGCAGCAATGACTAGAAATTAGGTACAAATGAATACATTTTTATTTTAACTTAGAAAACATTTAGTTGGAGATCTTTGATCCAAAAAATATAGAAAATGTTTTAAAAAATGAAGAAAAAAAATCAGTATTTTCTCTTTCAGTATCTAAAACAGCAAAATCTCACACCAGTATTAGAACAAGACTTTTATTTAAAAAAAAAGAAACATGTTCAAATTCAAAGAGAAAAACCAAGAAAGATTATCGCAATCAATAAAAAACACAAGTTAAAGACAATTTAGCAACTCTGGCACAGGAAGACAAAAGTTGCCAAGTGGCATTTGCAAAAAAAACAGAAAAAAAACAAATATTAAAACCATTTTTCCTCTAACAAAACTGTACAAAATTGAGTTCTTGTATAAATAAGATAAATGTTCACAAGCAGGGAGTCGGTTGAGTCCAACGGATCTTCAGAATGTTCGAAATTCAAAGAAACTTTGAAACTTTTTAAAAGAGACACGTTTCTATGGTAGCTCAGAGTGGACAAAATACAAACATTGGTGTTCTACCACATTTGAAGTGATGGGCTGCAGGTGATAGCTTCAGATATTAGAGGGCAGCACATCTGGATGAAGCAAATGAGAAAAACGGCAGCTTTTGAACCCAAAAAGAGCCAAACATTGTGAAAATCCTGGTTGGAAAGCATCAAACACCCTGTTTGGAAATCCTGTTTTAGCAGCAAAATCATTTGAAACTATGAAACAAGTCATCAAATTGCTAAAGATGGACGCAAAAAGAGCAATCTTTTTTTTTTTAATTTATAAAGTGTGATATTAGTAAGTGCAAGAATTTTTCTTTGAAATTTCAAACATTGTGCACGACAGTTTTCACAGAGAACGCTCCTATTGAGTAATTTTTTAACTTAAATGTAACTAAAACCCTGTTAAAGTTTGTGTGGAAGCGTCGCGGTTCCCTGTAACAGTATCTCTGCCATCTAAAGAATAAATAAATAAACACTGTACTGTAACACATTGTTGTTTCATAGTTTCAAACTCTTTTTTTTTGTATTACAAGTAATGGCTATTACATGGAATATCGCTCCTCTGGACATTTCCTTCATGGTGCACTGAATCTAAAAAGCTGACAGCCACTGTGTTTTCTGGACATTAATCATACAATTAAAAAAAAAAAAAGAAATCACACAACAAACAGAAAACGTGATGAAAAGGGAGAAAAAAAAAGTTCTATTTACAAAGTTTCGTCTCGTGTCTGAAATTTTCTCAGGTTTGACACCACACCCTGACAGAAGCTGCACTGTTCCTAAAAGTCTGTGAGGCCCTCCACTGTACACTGCTGGGAACTTCAACAAATAACAAATCCTCCAGAGGTTTTTTTATGTTTTATCTGCTTAAAAGGCCCATTTAAAGCCTCAAAAACGAATGTGAAAATCATCAAAACTGTCACGACAGACTGGAATATGTTTACACTATTACTGCCCAACTCCACTTTTATCCGCACCTTAAAAAGGTGTTATGATCATCTGAAACGCGCGTGGCTCCCATGTCTTTGGTTGCATAAAAATCAAAAACACAGCACAAATGTGAGAAAATCCACAAACCACTCCGCTTCACGCTGGATTCAGAGGCCGGCGGAGCGAGACTTCCAGAGAACTCACAACAAACAGCGTGATGACGTTTGAACAAACATGCTGAGTGTGTGAGAGCAAAGTCACCCTGTGAGAAATCAGGCAGTTCATCTGGAGAAGAGAAGTTAAGGCTGAGCTAAAAATCCTTTTTTTTTTTTTCTTTTGCAGGATTCGGGATCAATCCCGAATCCCTTCAGACGTCTCTAAAGGCAGAATCTTCTTTAATGGCACTTCCATGGTCTAGTGAGCAGTCCTCTGTTTAAAAAAGTCTGATATCTACATATCTACAGTTTCTGTGTGATTATATTTCAGCATATCTGGATACATCGGATGACGTGATCTTCTCTTGATGTGCTGACGGTTTGTGTTGCGAGAACAAGGCAGCGGTTCTTTGAACTCTGAAAGGTTCTCCACAAACGTGCAGACCAGTGTCGGGGGAGACAGATACGGAACCAAAATAGTCTCACCTGATTTGTGTGTGGTTTGTGTGTGCGAGGGAGCGATGAGAATAGAAAACTTTAGTGTTTTAAAAACGCATATTTAGAGTTTTTTATATTAATTATCGGGCAAGTCTGTTTAAGAAAGTGGGAAAACGTCAAGTTTTCAATGGATAATAATCACAAACTAAGTTTAAAGCGGCTGATAAGAAAACTCTGATGACCCAGCATTCTAGCAGCATTTAAACGCATCATTTACACACGTGATCACATGTGATCTGTGTGTAAACGCAGTTTTGTGTGTGTGCATCAGGCAATCAGTTTGTACTTTTTAAACATTTGTTCAAGGGGACCTGGTGACAGACTAGATGGCAGCTGAAAATGATAACCCGCAAGCAAAAAATTCACAACATTTTAGAGTACTAGCCATTTCTAGGTTGTGTTCAAAGTCCTTCCCTAAGCACTGTATAGTGTGTTCGCCATTTTGTAGTGCTGTCCAAATCTATGGTTCCAAAATCAAATCTTTGGGAAAAACTAGTGTGCATCAATGCTCACTACATTAGCAAATATAGACCACAATGCATTGCAGTCGAACAATTAAAAAAATGTGTATTTTAATAAACCATCCACATTTTCATCATCAGAACAGAGTGAAGTCACAAATAAACGTTGTGAAATGTTTGAATTGATTTGATTTTCACCGTGAAATCGGTGACGTGATATCTGGCGTTTAAAAAAAACAAAAGTAGAGTAGTGAGAATGGTGTCAGAATTGCTTTTAAAATTCAGATAGTACCACACAATATAGTTTTTTTGTAGTTAGGGATTAAGGAGGGAATTCAGACATCGCCTTTGTAAAACTTTTTTTAGTGTTCAGGATTATCTTAAAAAGTGTCAAACGAGGGTAAACGTTTTATTAAAGGATATTTACAAAAGTGTTCAGTTGTCAAACTGCTAAGCGTTAGCTCCAGACCAGTGTTACGTTTGACCTCAGTTAGCTTCAATCCTTTACACGATCAACGTGAATCAGCTTATTATGTTGCTGTGAAAAGCGTCTTTGTGCCGGTATATTAGTAATGTGTTGTACATCTGTGAAACGCCGCTTTAAAGTGTTGCTTAGCAGCACCAAACCGCTTTTCTCTGCAAATCAGCAAATTCACATTGAATGTGTACGGAGTTACAGTGTGTAAAAGAACATTTTGGGTTTTATTCAAGGTTCAAAGCTTAAAACACAAAAAAAACATAACTGTTAGGGTTGCTGGTTTTATTAGTCTTTTTAGACCAAAAACAAGAGTAGTTTTTGACTGGAATCTACGGAACACACGTAGGGGTGAGAGTGTGATGATAATCCAGCTCTGGATTTCTTTCTGACTATTGATCTTTAGCCACCATCTTGTCTTCCACCAGGTCCCCCTCGATTTGTTAGTTTTAGGTCGATGTAATTTTAGCCCATAAAGACCTAGAACAAATTTTATTTAAAAATAAAACTAAAGATTGCAAGTACACACAATTATGTATAAAATGTTTTGTATGCGTTACAAATCAAGAACTTCGCAAACACACAAAATCAGGTGAGACTATTTTGTCTCTGTAGACGGACGACACGAGGCTCGGAACGGAAAACGGAGCCGAAAGAAAAACAAAGTCTCAACAGAAAACAAATCTAACTCCTACTCTCTGTAAAAACCTAAACTCTACAGCTAAAATCTACGATTAATTCATCAAAAAATAAGATCAAAAGAATTTTTTTCAAGTGACAGACTAAAGAGAAAAACAGGACATTAAACTCACTAAAAAGTCACAGACGGAGACTCAAACTCAGGTGACAGCAGCATCGAAAAAAAGACTTCAAGCTCCCTTTTCCTATCGCGCCGGTTTGCTCAGGGACTTTTGAAGTCTTCCGTTTCATTTCCCTCATCGCTTTCCGCTAAACTAAGATTGAATTCAGTAACTGCATTCTTCTTTGCACAAATCTAACCGCTCCTCTCTAAAGCATCATCCCGTCCACGCGGGATGAATTCAGTGATACCTGATGGTTTGCCACAACGAAACCGCTTAAAACCACTTCTCACAGACAGGGACGTAAGGCCAGTTTACATTCTAGCAAATAAAGATAAAAACTTTTATGTGAGCGTTTCATTTTTGGAGGCTATTTTTCTTTTTTTGGATGGTAAACACAGGACTGAAAGCCAAACGTTTCTCAAAAAGTTTCTGCGTGGGGATTTCATTTAAATAACTTCTTTTCTATAAACGTTCGCTTCAATGGTTCAAAACTCCACAAAATAGAACTATAATTCTAATATAAATATAAATAATTGATTGTCTTTTGTTTTTTCTTTATGAAAGAATGAGCTTAAGGAGAAGGAAAGTTCACTCCGCTAAACTATAAACAAAGTTTTGGTGGTCTGAAGTCTCCGCAGCAGATCCAGGAAGAAGTAGCTTTAAACGGTTTACCTCCCACAGTCAGAAGCCCCGCCCACATCAGACCAGCAAACGTTTGAAATCTGTACAAAATGTTGCTGCTGCAAGTAGAATGTCAAACAACAGACATCAGAAACATAAAAAAAGTTTGCATATTTTACAAAAAAAAAAATTAAAAAGACACATTGTGTTTCAACTCTTGAATCACTCTGAAACATCCAGAATGCTTTGTTAAAAATAAGAATTTGTAATATTACGCGCACAAAAATAATGCTCTGTGTCTTTTCCTTCTCCTTCCACCAGTTTTCTAACTTTTTTTTTTCTTTTTACATCTTTTTGTGACGGTCCTCTTTCAGTTATCAAAATAGAGCAAGACTTCTGCGAAGATTTCCACCTTTGGTTGATCAGTTCTGGAGGATCTGAGCAGAACTGTCCGATGATGTTTAAGTGTTGTCCTTTTTCTTGAACGGAAAAGAAGAGAAAAACAAACACGCACACACTCACAAACAAACAAACACACTCACAGGCATACGTGTGTTCCTTTTGTTACCCATCTTCAAGTTTGGGTGTTTGGTTGATGGTTTGGAGCACAGATGTCTTCCAGCTGAATCCTTCTGCTTGGATTTATGACGCGTCCTGGGCTTCACGCTGCTGGAACACACAAACATACACAACGTTACACTAAGAATGACAGCATTTACACTCACATACAAGTTTATTGTTGTCAGGTGATGACAAGAAACTTTATTATTTTCAGAAATGTCAAAAAAGAAAAACACAGTTTGGGGAAAACAGGTTTTATTTCTTTAAGGAAGGTCGAATTCAGCAAAAAAAAATAAAAAAAAATTAAAGAAGAATTTTTAGGATTAAAATTATTAAAATAATTGTAGATTTTGGACTTTAAAGCC
>NC_050516.1:12134286-12163088 GCF_002922805.2 Oryzias melastigma | reverse complement strand
AAGAAACCAGTTAAGGAAAAAAAGTTCTAAAATAAAAAAGAAAATAAAAATTCTAGAGAAAAAAAATCTAAGAACCCAGATAAAAATAAAAAAGTTAAAGTTCTAAAATCAAAAATGTGGTTTGAAAATAAGAATTATAGTTAAAGAAAAATCTAAGAAACCAGTTAAAAAGAAAAAGAGTTTTAAAAAAGTTCTTAAATAAAAAAACGGTTGAAAATAAGAATTATTGTAAAAACAATATAAGAAACCACTTAAGGAAAAAAAAGTTCTAATTCAAAAAGGAGTTTTAAAAATAAGAATTATAGTGAAAAAAAAATCTGAGAAACCAGTGAAGTTTGGATAAAATCGACTTGAAAATTCTATTTAGTGTTAAAAAGAAAAAGAAAAAAAAGAGGAAGCTTGGGTAGTAAAACAAGTTTTGTAAAATAAACCCACATTCCCCACATTTCTAAAAATGTTTTTAGAATTAAGATAAAACAGTCAAAGTTTTAAAATTAAAGCTTAAATTATGACAAAGGTCAACGTCTAAGAGTAAAGTCAATAAATAAGTTAAGAAAATCTGTTCTCTGGTGGCCTCAAACCTCCTCAGTAAAATGAACATTTATACTTTATTAGGAACACCTGTTCAACAGCTCGTTAACTCACATTTCTAATCAGCCAATCACATGGCAGCAATTGTGTGAGGCCATCATGTCAATATGGACCAAACTGAGGAATGTTGATTCTATACCACCAAGGATTACAGCAGTTCTGAAGGCAAAAGGGGGTCCAACCCGCTTACGAGCAATGTGTACTTAATAAAGTGTAAAATGTCTGTTTTGTGTTTGGATAAATAGCCGGTCCTGTTCCAGCAGTAATCTAACAGAGTCCTCTCTTGTAGCCTTCACAGTCTTTAGCCTCATGATGAAACCCTTTAATGAATGCTGTTAAAGTTATGGCGTTCAATCATTTAGACAAAAGTCCTTTTTATGGCTATTTTCTGCTTCATGAGACAAACGATGTCGGGGATGAAAAGGACCACGAGAACATAAACAAACCTCCCATTCTGCAGAAAAAGAGCCTTTTAGCCACAGTTTGTTTCTCCATCAGGAGTGTTTCTGATCAGACATTCAGTACGTATGTGCACGAAGGTCTGAGTTTGAGTTCTATTGACAATCATTTTCAGAAAATAATAAAAAACTGTATTTTTTGATAGTTTTGGACCGTTTTTGCTCTTTGAAATACTTGTTAACTTACCTTAGCTTCACTTGGTGTGTTGGTATGAGTAGTTTGTGTGTTCTGTGGGCGTCTCCATGGCAACCTGCTGCTGTTGGGCACCATTTTCCTGATATCAAACAGCAACAGGTTAGACAGGTGTGTTGGTGAACACTTCAATAAAGGTGTTTTTTTAGGAGGAGTCAAGCTCATTTTCTAAATAAAAATAGAATCATTTAGACATAATGTTTTATATTGAGTTATTTTTCCTTTTTGGATAACTTTAAGCGTTTTAAACTATTTATTCCGATGAAGTAGATTTTGTGCCTTAAAACTTTCAAAAAAGAAATAAAAAACAACTAACAATACAGGTACATTTAACTAATTTAATGACGTTTCTTCCAGGTAATTTATTTTCCATCATGATCATGTTGTTGAAATAGTTTTATAAGCTTCTTTTTTTGTATTTGTTCACAAATGAAGAAGTAAATTCATGAAGAAGTAAATTCATTTAACAGGGATGAAGAATTCTGTATATTTATGATTAGCCCTCCCACATGCAGACGGGTTTGGATAGGAACGTGTCATACCTCCACTTGGACACTGGAGGGAGGCACTGGGGTGTACTGGGGAATATAGGTCCCCTGCATAGTAGTGTTGGCCGGAATATACTGCAGGGACAGAACAGGTTACATCAACAGGGAAGGAAGTCATGAAAACGTTTACGAGGGTGGAGGGGGGGTGATGCTCACTGTGCCTGTGCTGCCCAGAGACAGGTGGCTTAACTGCTGTGTGAGAGGTCCCATCATAGACGTGGGCTGGATGGACATGCCGTGATCCATGGTTGGTGTCAGAACTGTACCCTGAGAAAGATGCATGCAGATTCTTTACGACTCATTCACTCTGACAGAAATGTATGGAGAGAAAATAGACTCACTCCAATTTGTGGGTGCATAATTCTTGATTTGTGCGTGCGTAATTTAGGATTTGTGAGTGGATATTCTTGATTTGTAAATAATATAATACATTTTGTGCATAAGTAAAAAAAATTAACAATTTAAAAAAAAATACAATTTACACATGCACAAATTATAATGACAACAGCTTGAAACTAATAACAAAAAAACATTTAAAAAATACACATGAATCACCTCTTACGCACGCACGAATTTTAAGTTACACACAAATTCCATCGTGAGACTTTTTTCACCTCTCACTGATTCATCTGTGAGTGATGCGTTCAAGTACTACTAGAATGTATTATATGAGTTCCAAATCAAGAAGTATGCACCCACAAATCAGAGTGAGTCTATATTCTCTCCATAGAAATGAGTCAAATCACCGATGTAGTTCAAGTATTGCTGTGTCAAACTCAGTCACAGCGGGGGCCAAAATCCAGAAACACAGTAAGTTGAGGGCCGAACGGGACAAATATTTATTAAACACGTATTAAAATTGTTAAAACTTTTAAACCAAAAAATGTAACTTTTTAAACATAAATAAGAATAAAAACAGACAGGAATATTACTCCAGAATAAATCAGCTTAAACCTTAAGTAACTTTCAATATTTTACTCTACATGATAAAATATTCTGTCAAAATTATACAAATTAGAGATAAAGTAAATGTTACAAGAAAAAAACCTTCAATTTTCTTTACTTGTCATTTTATGTAAAAAAGTTAACTTAAAAAAAACCTTAAAAATATCCCAAAAGATTTGCTCTCTGTAAATTATATCCTGTCACAAATATACAAGATAACATTGGGCTGTTAATAATAATAATAATACAAAATGATCTAGAGGGCCAGCGTCTACAACCCATGTAAGAGGCCCAGGTATAGCAACTCATCCAGGCTGTTTGCTGTCTGTCAGCAAAGTGTCCAGAGCATGGAGGCACTGCAAGGACACAAGTACATCAGGAGATGTGGAGGAGGCCGTAGTAGAGAACCACTACTTTCTCCATTGTGGAAGGAGAAACAGGAGGAGCACTGCCAGCGCTCTGCAGAATGACCTCCAGCAGGCCACAAATGTGCATGTATCTGCTCAAACTGTTAGACACAGACTCCACGAGGGTGGGATGAGGGCCCAACGTCTACAGGTGGGAGTTGTGCTTACAGCCCAAAACCATCCAAGACGTGTGGCATTTGCTGGAGAACACCAAGATTGGTGAATTGTCACAAGTGCTCTTCACAAATGAAAGGAGGTTCATACTGAGCACATGTGACAGATGTGAGTCTGGAGACGCCGTGGAGAACGTTCTGTAACAATACTGTCTTCAGGACTCAAACGTTATCATCCAGTCAGAGATCCATCCATCCATCCATCTCCTTGGCCGCTTCTTCCCTTTCGGGGTCGCGGGGGTGCCGGAGCCTATCCCGGCTACTGATGAGCGAAGGCGGGGTTCACCCTGGACAGGTCGCCAGTCTGTCACAGGGCCTCAATCACACACCCATTCACTCTCACATTCACACCTAGGGGCAATTTAGAGTCACCAATTAACCTATGAAGCACGTTTTTGGACGGTGGGAGGAAGCCGGAGTCCCCGGTGAAAACCCACGCATGCACGGGGAGAACATGCAAACTCCACACAGAAAGGTCCCAGCCGGGATTTGAACCGGGGCCTTCTCGCTGTGAGGCGAGAGCGCTAACCACTGCGCCACCGTGCAGCCTCCAGTCAGAGATGTCCCAGAATAACTACCGTTTCTGGTTTACTTTCATGAAGTTTCATTTTGATTTCTGGAAATTACTTTTATTTATCTTTTATGCTTTGGTTTCAAGAAATTTGCATTGATTTCTAAAATGCTAATGCTGTTTACTTTAATTATTTGTTTTGCTTTTTTAAAGTGTCATCATGATCTTTAATACGTTTTTACGTTGAGCGATTGTTCATGTGATTTGCACCTCTGGGCCACCGTACAAAACAGAATGGGAACATAATTGAAAACTACAAACGGCAGAAAATCACATAGGAGAAGGCTTGTAATGAAGACAAATCATGAGGTTCTTTAAAAATAGATATTCAGCAATAAGCCCTTCAATTCTTCTTTTTTTATTTTCATGACAAATGACAGAAGTTAGAATAGATTTAGGGAAGTGCACTTCATATGTACTAATGAAAAGTTTCATAAAAAAACTGAACAACAGATGTTCATGTGGAGTTCATCAACAAAAACAGGCTTATTTCTAAAATTCCCAGTTATATTATTTTTTTTCCTCGCCTCCATTCAATTGTTTATTCCACTGACACTTTTTATTGTACATTTCTGCAGCTGTTCAATCCAGCAAATTCCCCGTTCTGAGACTAAAGCTGCGTTCACTCCGATCGTGATTCATGTGGAAGAGGCGTTCAATTAAGTCAATGTACATTTGATTTGATTGTTTTGAGTGGCGTGGAGAGACCAGACCTAAAAAAAATATAAACTTTGACGAGGACGATGAGTCGCGTCACCCAATCAGGAACTGGTTTGGCTTTGAGCACTTGAGTGTGATATTTTGTGATATTGTTCTTATTTTCACCAAGACACTAATAAAGAAAAATTAGCTAATTTTTATTTTTATCTTTTCCTTCCTGGGACAGCAACTTATCACACTGGGTGAAAGAGACGGAAACATCGTAGAAAGTGGTGGTCATTCAGACCGAGCTCCTACAGTAGACGGTGAACCTCACTGTACTGGGAGAATCTCTGAATGATCTCATGAACCCAGACATCAAGATGAGATTACCAACCCTTTTGTAGAGCTCTTCAAAATAAATAAATCTGATTTCCATGCACTGTAAATAAGACATCCACATAGCAATCAGGCTAAAAACATTTGGCTGTAGCTCCTCCCACACCTCTCTCTCTGGGGCATCAAGCAGCAAACTGGAGGTGGCTGATGCAAATTTGACGCCCGTTCAGTGTGAATGTAGAGTAATAAGGGTATTCAGGACTGCTTTGGTGTGATTGCAGTTGAACATATACTCACAGCTGGCTGCATGAGGAACGACTGATGGTGCATCCAGGACGGGCTGTGTACCTGCAGACCCCAACAACCACTGTTAAACTTTTAAAACACCTTTTATGGAGCTTGTTTGATCCAGAAAAAAGTTACAATGTCACAGGAGAATATTTTGCTTGAAAAAAAAAAATATGCAAAAGAGTCCAACCT
Organism: Oryzias melastigma; assembly: GCF_002922805.2. Classification (NCBI taxonomy): domain Eukaryota; kingdom Metazoa; phylum Chordata; class Actinopteri; order Beloniformes; family Adrianichthyidae; genus Oryzias; species Oryzias melastigma. Next base: position 12,157,744 of record NC_050516.1, on the reverse strand, counting down.
GGTAGGATGAGACAGGAGAATGCATGTAGGGTGAGAGTGAAGTCTGAGCGATCATTCGGTTTGGAGCCAGACTGTAAGGCGACGGGTAGAAGCTGCAGAGGAGACGGCACGGTTAGAATGAAGACGGCTGCTTTCCGAGATGGCCAGCAGAGGGCAGCCTTTGATGGCGGTTCGGCTCTGTTTATTTTCACGTAGGGCTGGGACTGTTTTCAGTCAGTCTGTGCATACCACTCACTCACCCGTTCTGTAAAGCAGCGGGGTCATACGCCAGCGTCATTCCTCCCTGGGAAAATAAGACAGGATTCAGAACCAGTGAGGTAATGTAAATATCAGAGCAGCTAGAGAGCAGAACTTTAGGACGACTTTTTTCTCTTTTTAGAAACCCTTTAAAACTTTACCGTGTCTCCGTCACGAGCCCAAGGCCTTCCATTCTGGAGATACTTCCCTTGGCTCTGCCTCTTCTTCTGACCCCCATCTGCAAACTTACATAATAAGGGCTCTGTGGGCGCTGAGAAAGCAACAGATCAAACGAGAAAGTGAATTCACTGATCACAGCAGGGAACAAAACAGCTCCATTCTGGCATCAACAACAATATTAGGTTTCCGTGATCTTAAACTAACACTCCACGCACCAGGCACTCCTGGTGGGGTTTTGATGAATTTCCCGTTGAAATGTTGAATTATGGCCTCGCATTTCTCTGTCGACTCCATTCTGGAAGACAAGAAAAAGCCTTTGCAGAAACTAAAAACCAACATTTTAGGATTATAGCTGAAGAAGTTGGTCAAACCTCGCAAATCCGACGCCGCGGCTGGTTCCGTTGGCATCTCGAAGGATGCGTGTGGAAATGACCTGTCCGAACGACTTCAGCATGCTCTCCAGCTCCTGCTCGTCCATAGACACCGGCAGGTTGGAGATGTACAGGTTGGTGGGGTCCTGCTCCTGTTGCTACAAAGCAAATACAAACATCAGTCAAAAAACTGCATCACTTCCATTTAAAAAGTTGCTTTTTCTGTATTTTTGAGAGAGCAAAAAACCTTTTTTTTGTGTCCTCCATTTTTTAAAAGCAAAGAGGACTTTGGTAAATTCTTATCTAATTAAACCATCATGAAAACTACGCACGCATTAAAAGATAAGGATAATTCAAAGGCACGTTTTGTGGTAACAGCTTGAAAGTGAAACCTTGTGTGACTGCGCAAAAGCACACAGGAAGCCAGGCATGAAGTTTAAGAGTTCACAGAGCAACTGGAGCCTGGCAACCAGGAGAGGAGAGGCTGGACCAAAAAAGAGGGGAAGGAATAAACAAAGAGGGAAGGAAAAGGAGGGTGGGAGAACGGGGGAAGCCTAATAGATGGATATTTTGTGAAGAAGGAGGACTCTAACAGGAGGAGAAGTAGATAATGTCAGGAGCAATTTGAAAGTAAAAGGAACAGAAGCATGATGATAGTCTAAAAGGATTTTTCATTTCCATTAGGCACCATGTTGTTCTTTTCCCCACAGTTTACTGTTTTAAGATTGATCTGGAAAAATGTAAGCAATTTAAATAATGAAGAAATAGTTAGCAATATTTCTCTGAATTAAAGAGACTGAAAAACAAGCACCACCAAAAACACAGGAATAAGAGGTAGAGGAGATCAAGACCCAGCTTCAGAGGTGTTGCTCTGAAAGAAGATAAATTATTTGTATTATCAGCAAGCAAAAGAAAAAAAAGAAATTGGAATAGAGAGGACATATTATCCTCAATCATAGTCCAGGAAGAATTATTTTTTAATTTATGCAAAATACAGATGTATATCTGAGCTTAAATGAAACCAAAAACTTTTAAAATGATTTAAAGGACTTGTATCATGCGACTTTTTTGAGCTTTTAAATATATTGTAAATAATGCGATTAATAATTGAATATGGCGGCTGGGTGGCTCAGTGGGCTAGGTGAAGGGCTGACACACAGGAGCCCTGGGTTTGATTCCCAGGGTTGTCCACTGATCCCCACCCAGATTGGGTCCTTAGGCAAGACCCTTGACGCTGCTGCCTAACTGGGTCCCTGTGCCCCTCAAGTACAGGGTTGTGTCAGGAAGGGCATCCGGCGTAAAAAAAAATACTCTGCCAAATCACTGATGCGAAACAGTGGGTGCTGTTACGCTGTGGCAACCCCGAAAGGGATCAGCTGAAAGTGAACTACATGTAATTAATTTTAATTACAAATATTTTTTACCTCATTTTTTGTCCTGAAAGATGGCAAAAGATCAATTGGTCGACCCTGCTTAACATCATGAAATGGGCGGCACCCACAAGGTTCAAAAGGCGGAGCCTCAGAGATCGACTCGTCTTATATCCAGGTAGGAAACGAGCTTGCAAAAATAACTCATAATTTATAAAAAATGTGTTGTTTAGTGTGTCAACGGTAGTATATCATCATATATATGGATATATATTTTACTCTAAAAGGCTTAAGAATAGCATTAACTTTAAGTCTTTTTGGATTTCCTTTCCAAATCAGCAAAAAGAGAATTTTCTTATAAAAACATAATATTTGCTGAGGCGTCAGTGCATTTTTCTCCTGCACGTCACATCTATTAGGTGTGTCTCTGCGTTGACGTATCTGCCGGCTTGTGTGTGTAGGAGCGAATGTGAGCTGACGCTAGAAGATTTGAGTTTGAAGTGGGAAGCGTGGAGAGGTAATAAAGACTCTATTTTTAACTCTACAATTGTTTCCCTGCCTGAACACATGCAGCTCCTCTGGGCTTGCAGCCTGCAGGCCGTGTGACCTGTTCGGGGACAGAGCGTCATCTGACAGCAGCCCCTGCAAGGGCTTGGAAGTAGCACTTTGTGCAACCGCAGCGAAAGTGCATGCTGGGAAAAATGCACAGTATTGGCCGATTTACAACAAAGGCCTGTGTTGACTGGAAGTGACCCGGTGGTTCTGAGCAGCTGTGCATATTTAGGTTTATATAGTGGTTATCAACACCTCTGACTGAGCACATGCTGTCTGGGTGAGTCAAGTTTAGGTGTCCAGTTGCATTCGTCGAGTGTTGAGGTATACGGGATTGTGTGGCAGTCTAACAGAAACTGAGACTGTGGGTTTGGTTGCACTGGTCGGGTTTGGGTCAGCTGGCTGCATGGATCTGTTACAGTTTTCCAGAACTCTGCTGAGGAAGACCCTGGTGTTGTGTTGCAGTGTGTATGTTTGTGTGCAGGAGAGGCGGACGGGGCAGGCTGACCGGGGTGGAGTGCATTAAGTGGCGGTGTCAGCCCCAGGCCCGGACCCAGACGGTGGACAATGCCCGCCCTTTGTGTCGGTGCCATTGACAATGCTGGTAGCGGCACCCTCCCCTGGGTTCCCTCAAAGGGGAGTCTGAGAGCCACTGGGATCAGCTTAATGGGCCGACAAGAGTTGCTTTGACTGGCGACACTTTGACAAAGAGCTCAGAACAGCAGGAGCAGGTTAGCAACATAGACGGGGCGCAGGGGAGAAAGGGAAAAAAACAATGAGAAGGCAATGAAGCCAAAGGACACAAGATGAGTGTGAGGCACAGAACTGACAGAGCAGATGAGCTGCTGAGAACAAGATCACTGCTGCTCTTAAAAAGCCCAGTCTGAGTCTGACTTATGACAGGATCTCTCTCCCTACCCCTAAAAATAACAGTTTATTTTGTACTTTTGCCAACAGATTGACAGTTGAATGTGGCAGTTTGACTTCACATAGTATAGAGGTAGAGTGTGTGCATTTGCAGAAAAGTCAAGTGGGTAAAGCTGCAGAAATTCAGAATTCCTTCCCTACCCCTACGGTTCCTCCCCATTGCTCCAATTTGGAGCTGTAGTCGTGTCCAGACTTGTTTTTTTTTAAGGGAGAGCAGTAGGGACTTAGGGTTGGGTATTCCTCCACATCTCACTTGTGACCCAGACCTAAAAGCATTACTTCATGTGGGTGTGTTTTGACACACACAAGTTTACGTTTAAATGTAAGTACCCAGCCATCAATGCCAAGTGGGCCCCATATGGTTTAAAAGTGAGCAGAAAATGTGGGCTCCAAATGGGTTTGTCTGCAGTTTCTATGGTGGCTCCACCTGTGTTTGCCCACATTGGCACCACTGTCCAGGGACCAGTAGCCTGGGCAGTGACCCTGCTAGCTCTGCCGGCCCCTGGGCAGCAGCACTCGCTATGCTGTCCAGCGGGCGGCTGGCTTGCGACGCTAGTCAGTCCACTGAGTGCCCACTTAACCTAATGTGGACAAACCCATTTAGAGTCCATATTTTCCGCCCACCTTTGAAGCATATGGAGCCCACTTGGCCTTACTGGCTGGGTAATAACTTTTTTGTTGTAGCATGACTTTTTAAAGTTATAAAACCGATGTTGTCATGTATGCTCTGAGCACTGGAAGCTATGTACTAACGTAGATGACTGGGAACTTTTCTCTCCCTGGAGGGCTAAATGTAGGAGAAGGCAGACGCCGAAGGGGAAGAATTCGGATTCGGCCTAAGAATGGTTCAATCTGCACTGGTGTTTCCTAACTGTGGGGTAGAAAGGACTCACTTTGAGCACAAATACTATTCTATGCATCAGTAGAGTAAGTGGCAGCATTAACTCTTCTACTCATCATCCAGCATGAAACAAAGGAAAAAGGCTTCAGTACATCAAAGACACACCTTTTATGGAGTCTTTCTTACCATGCTAAACATGTTCTGCTTATGTCTGAGGTTTTTGTATCCTCTCATCTGCCCAGATTTCTATTAAACTCTGTCACTGATCAAAGAGATCCCTTTTCCCCACAGTAATGGGTAGGGGTGTGCGAAAATATCGATATTAAGATATATTGCGATATGTATTCCTGGCATCGATTCTTGATGGGTTCTCACCAAGTATCGATATTATATTTTCATTTGAAGAGGCTGTAGCGCTGAGCGTCTGAGTCGCGCGCCGGAACTATGGGCGCACGCTGCATCGGACATTTAATAGCGATGCACGCGCTCGTTCGGGAGAAGCACCGGTGAGATACAGGCTCTGTAGCGCGTGTGTGAAGCATGTCTACCTGTCAGCATTTATCCTCCATCTTTAGGAGATCCAGCCGGTAAGAAGTGACTTTGTCTGAGCGCTAGAATATCAGTGATCACTTACTTCCTGTTTGCTGTGGGAACTGGGCGCGCGCTTCGCAGTTGTTTGTGTACACTTTTTGCTCTGTTGTTTACAACAATTCTGCACTAAGTAGTGTCACTGCTGTTCATGTTTACTATTGTTAACATTAAATTTGACAGATAATTCCAATTTGGTTGTAGTCAATGCTCGTCAAAGACATAGTATTATTGATTGATTATTGCTTTACAGTCACAGACCCATTCACACACACATTTATACACTGATGGCGGTTCCGCTGCCGAACACTGGCGCCAACCTTTCACCAGAGGCAATTTGGGGTTCAGTGTCTTGCCCAAGGACACATGGGCGGGCAAGGCGGGAATCGAACCTTCCGATCAGGAGTCGACTGCCCTACCGCTGCACCACGGCCACCCCAGGGAAAGCAAACTATCTACACAGGTGGGTTTAGGGCACAGTTCAGTACAGGCAGTGTGATGTAAATACAACCTATTACGCCTCAGGTCACCAAACTATTTCATGGTCTTTTAAAATGTGAGTGTATCCATTACTGGTAGTGGAAAGAGCGTCAACACTGGAGATAAAGCTCTGGTGTTAAAGGGTTAAGCAGGTTTGGAAGATGGATGGATGGATGGAATGTGAAAGTGATGAGTAAATCAAGCCTTGTGTAACCTACTTTGGCCATTTGAGCCTGGACGCCACTGGACTTCAGAGCTGTGACGGCTTTTTGCGCCGCTGCTGGACTGTCAAAGTCCACAAAGCCGTAGCCTGAAAATCGGAGAGTAAAAGTATTTAAAACATCTAAATTGAAGCCTTATAAAAATGTTAGAAATTCTGTCTGTTGAAAGCTTTTTCTATCATTTTGAACAAGATATTTAAATTAAAAAAACTCCAAACCCACAAAGTGAGCAACAGTGAGATGTGTGTGATTGTAAACACTAAAACCCTTTCTTACCTTTACATTTGTTGGTGGTTTTATCCAAGATGGCCTTGGTTGAGACGATTTTGCCGTACCTGCAGGAAGACATGAGAATTCAGAGAACAGAGCAAGAACAGCTGAACTGCCCACGGGGGCAACAGGAGCGACCAGATCCCACCGCTCGCATACCAGCATGTCCAAATATCCTCAGGACAATGTCTACAGGTGTTCGCATGAACACTTCCTCCATGCTTCCCGTGAGTCACTGTAGCTCTTTAATTAAGGACCACAGAAGACTCTGTCTGCCTCCACCCTTCTACGACCGTCTGCCAGGAACTTATTGTTGTTTTTGACGAAACAGAACCTCAGGGCAAAAAGTTGTTTATTCTGTGTCTGTCTTTACCAGACACATAAAGAACATACGAACACCCGCAGCTCTGAGAGCTTGATCCTGCTGTACATAAAAAAAAGTAAAAATGATCTAGCAGGCATGAACTTCTGATACTCCTAAAGAGTATGTAAGAACAAGAATGTGAAAGAGCAAAAGGAGTTTTTTTTAAATCATAAGCAAAAATTGAGAGAAAATCACTTTAAATGCCATAAAGTCAACACGTTATGTAAGACTGGCAGACTGTAGGAATGCATTGTGAGAAGATGGTGCATCAGCACTGCAGCATAATTCACCGAGTCTGGTGAATTCGTAAGGGAAGCTGGTGCTCTTGTGTTTGGGCGACATGGCGTCTGGGCGGAATGTAGACTGTAACCTGATGCTTCACCCCTCCACTCTGCCTTCCTTCCCAACTCTCCCTCCTTCACATTTTCCACCCCTGGGTCCTACTGCCCCACCACGTTTAGTGGTCTCTGGACTCAGACCTGACCAGGGACTTTAAATTTAGACCACTATGACCGCATCTCCTCAGTTTATTTAGCATCCACATTCATACCCAAGCTGACTTTATGGTGCCACATTTTTTGTCATTTAATGCATCCAGAGCTACACTAAACTTCTTGTATTTCTAAGGTGCAGTCTGTTGCATGAGTTATATATTGCCGGTGAACGATCTTTGGGCGGTCAGTGTAGTTTCCCACCATTGTGTAACATCTGCACAGCAGTCTTTAATATATACACTTGTAACCAGAAGTTTACACAGCACAGATCAACATAAACAGTCAGACAGAAGAGCTATTCTATTTAGGATTAGCTAGAACTTTCTTTTTAAAATTATTACCTAAAAAAAATTACATATATACATATATACATATATATATATATATATATATATATATATATATCTCAGGTTTTGGATTCTTGGAGCAAGGAGACAGTTCCTGTTTGGAACGCGAGTGGGGAGGGATCACTCAGTCCAGTTCTCATATACACTCAAGCGTCACGACTATGGAAGATCTTGGAAGATATCGTCTAAATTAGGGCTGCTCGACCGTAGTGATCTACTATCCTGCTTGTTTTGCAGCTCGACCTGAATTTTTTGCCTAAATATATTCCATCAACAATATTTTAGATCTTTATGATGTTGTTAATTTTAAGTGGAATCCATCAGCTCTTCTTGTAAACAAGTCCCAGAACATGATGGAGCTACCCCCATGCTTCACAGCTAGGATCATGTTCAGTCAGTTACAATTACATTTTAAATCAAAAGATTAATATTGTTTTGATTTAAATAAGCATTTTTGTGTGTGCAGCTTAAGCCACTTAGGTGGCTTTATTGTGTCTTTGAAGATGGGGCTTATGTCTCAATTTATTGTGTTTCCCCTGAAGCTGACTTTGGATTGGGACACCGGTTTTTGTCAACAACTTTATGAGGTCTTTTGTTGTTCTGTTGTTCGAGTAACTTGGGTCTTCTTCCAAAACAGAACAAAAGCTGCATTTATGGCATAAGGAAGGTCATGCTGCACCATGGAGGTAAATGTCTGATATTAAGGAAAGGAAGGAACACATCTTGTTTTGCAAGGTCAGAAAGAGCAACAGGAGCAATAGGTTTCCTTAAATCTATTCCTAGAAATAATACAAATATTTATTTGTCTATTAAACTTCTATCCCATGTGAGCTTCAAACTTTATATAAATTAGTCAAATTAAAAACAAATTTTACTTTTAGCATAACTGTGACAAGATTTCAAACAATCGTTTTGCATATTTTCATGAATATAGAAAGTGTTGGGAGAATCTAAGCATACATACAGCTGGTGCCCATATATGAGAAGCTGGCATTCTTTCCCAGCAGGTTACATATACGTTTCACCCAAAGCAAAAGCCTTTGGAACCTCCTCCAAAGCTTGAATCCTCTGTACCTCCCCACAATGACTGCTCTGTAGCTCTGCTGCTTCTACACTGACGTTCCCGTGCTTCACATGCCAAACACACATTTCAGCTTTACTTTGATGGCAGCTCTGACAATACATGTGTGTGGTCCAAAGCCATGCAGATTTTCTCAGTGTATCTAGGACTTTTAAAACTCCAATAAATACATTTTGAGGATTTGCACTCGAAGTTAAAGCTTGAAATGAGCTATAGTTTATCCGAGCTAACTTGGAGTTGTGCTGCTGCAGTGACTGGTCTCTGGAGCGGGATTTGCTTGACTAAAGTTCATGAAACAACTCATGACGTAGGATGTAGCCCTGACCTGCAACTACCAAAAACCAGTTTGGCTGCTATATAACCTGCTTTATCTGCATGTGTCTTTGTAAGGTCAACATTATAGACCAAGCTGTTGATCAAGATCTGAGCAAACCTGGTTGTGTCACAGAGGAAACATTCTTCTTGATCATAATTGGTCTTTCTCTAAAGCTGGTTATGCAATCTATACAGGAGACTGAGCATGTGAGGCATGTCTACCGCACACCAGCTGAATGGCTCAGCTGTGAGGTGTGTCAAACTTATCTAAGGTGTAATTCATCAATGCCTAAAGAGGAGAAAACAAGTACAGACACTGTGTTAGTGTTATTGGTTTAGGTAAAAAGACAAAAAAAAGGGGAAATTGTGGACTTTTATGCAGAAAAAAAAACATTGACAAGGAATTAATTATGATTATAATCGTAACTCATTAAATACAAATCTGAAAGAATAAAACCAGATTTTAATTTAAGCACTTATCCCAGTTTTCTAATTGGTTTGAGACAGAGCAGCTTGTTAAGATGAAAACACTGCTATGGTATGAATGCTCTCAAACCAGAGACCTGGTTACTTTCAAGGAGTTGATGGAAATTGTTCAGACTTTTTTTTTTCAAAACACAAGGTCAAGAAAGTATACAAAGAGCAAATGAAATAGGTAAATGTAGGACAAAACCATGAAAAAACTTTTTTTTCATTACTTTTATTTTTGGTTTAAAGAAGATGCTAAATCAAATTAATCTTGAAGCTAAAGTGGTTTGGTGCATTTTTGCATTAATAATGGGTCAAATAGAAATTTGTGAAAATAGATAAGCACCCCTCAGAAAATGTGAAAACTTATAAATTAGTGGATTTCAAATCCAACCAACAAATGTATAATTTAATTTTGTATTTCTTCAGTTATTTTACAAAGTCTCATGTCACAAACGACTTTGTAATGAATACAACACTTTGAATTAGTTTGTGTAATACAGAAAAATACATTATTACTCTATTTATTTATTTTATTATTTTAAAAGGCTAATTTTTGTATGAGAAAAACAAAAAAAATTGTATAATTTCTAGTTTTAAGGTGGTTTAACAAACGTTGTTACTAAAGTTTATGTAGGTAATACAACATTATATCCCTTTACCGCACATTAAAACACATAGGTACAATAATTTCTGTTTTGCACACACTGCCTTGAGTCAAATAAGTTGTTTGAATTCCCAAGCTTCAGTGGTTTTGAGTTCCCATCAGCCATGGGTGCAGTATATTCTCTCAGTTACCCTGTGAGAACATGGTTAGAGATGGAGGAAGAAAATACCACAGTCTATGACGATGATCAATCTTAGTGCTTTGATTACTAAACTATAGAAACTTAGGTGTCTTTGTCCATTAAGCTCATGGAATAAACCATTTAACCTGTGAGAGGGGTACTGTTGTGAGTAATGTCAGGGTCATTGACTGTTTATTAGTACTGGACACATAGTCCCCTCCCCCCTCATGTTCCAAACAGGAAGTAGCCGCTGGTCTCACAGCCAAAAACCCACGGAGATCTTCTAGACACTGAGAAATAAACAGCTATAACTCATTCTATTTGTCAGACTGACCTTTCTTGCTCTTCTACCTTCTTTTTAAAACGTTCTTACTCATTTTTGTCATTATTTTTTTGATGTAGTGCAAGTTTTTCAACTAATACGGTGACCAATAACATGCCACATTAAAAATATGAGGCGTCATATTGGACGTTCAAAGGTTGTAACAGACCACGCCTACTTTGAGTGGAAGGGGTGTGGTCTTCCAACACGCTCACTCGTGAATGAGGAATTAGATCAACCCGGACCAATCACTGCCAAGAGATACAAGAGATTTCTAATTCCAACATGGTGACGACCGTTTCATGAAAAAATGGCGAATGACTTGATTTTATTTCATTGGAACTGGAAGCAAATCATTTCCTATGAGTGACATCACACTTACTGTGTCCAGTCCTCTTAAACAATGAATGCTCAACAAATAGCTTGAGCTAAGAGCACAAATAATTGTTGGTTTGAACCACTGTATGTATATGACAACTGGACTAAGTGACTCCTCCCCTTGTGTTACAAACAGGAAGTGCCCAATGGCTCCAGGAAGCCAAACTCCAATAGACTTCTATAGAGAAATAAACAACTATTATTTAGTCATTCTATTTGCTGGACTAATCATTCTAGATCTGATTCATTTTTTGTATATGTTCTTGTAATTTTTGTACGATTATTTATACAATTATGTGGTCTCACGTCTAATGTTTGAAACGTTTGATTAACAGTTTCTCCCAAGAGTTTTCTCAAATTGTAGGGGTTGGACTTCCAACAAGCTTACTCCTGATTGGCTAGAGTGGTTCCATATAAAGGATGACTCAGAACAACTCGGATCAAACACAGCTTACTGGCGATTCCTGGTTCCAACGTGGCCACGAAAAAATGCAGACAGAACTGACTTCGTTGGAGCCAGAAGTAAACCATTTTTGTCGTCTCACAGTTCTCATAAACAGTCGATGGCTTTAACCTGAGAGTTTATGTCTACAGTACAACACTGAAAATAAAAGTTGGACCCTTCCACATAAACACCTGTCTTTCTTTAGTCGCTTACAGCCAGACAGTGTCAGTCAAACTGGCTCTAGACAAAATTTCTATTGAGAAATCTCTTCTACTTCCTTCCGGCACAAACAGCTCAATGTTTTTCAAACCATGTGTCCGGCACAAAGCCGTGCCCAGATGTTGTCTTCACACAGTGCATTTCTGTTTGGATTTTTCTTTCATTTTGTACCAAAGTTAAAACTTTGCTTCACTTCAAGGGGGCTGCAGCTTTAATCTCATTTATTGCGAAGACATAAACAATACCAGTCAGTCAAAGCCTTTGATCCAAACAAGATTAAACATGTTGTGCAGCTCAAGTGAATTTTGTGTGGAAACAGATGTAAACCCTCGTTCAAAAACGGCTAAAAGCTCAAATGTTCCGTCTCCTTGTTGAAGATTGGAGTACAAATATTTACATTTTAAGGTAAGAGATGTCTTGCAAATTGAAGTAACATCATTAACCAAGTACTTTTTTTTAACAGTTCAGGAGATATGTTACATTCTATGTCAAAATCTAGCCAAACTTGCAATGATATTAGCTCAAATTTTACAGTTAGAGAAGAAATACAAGTTAATAACAAGTTAAAATTTACATCGCTGTAAAACCGAATTAGTTCAGAAAGTGTATAAAAAGTGCTTTAAATAAAAAATGCTTCGTCACTTTTTTCCCACATTTCTCCAAAAGTTACAGGATTGGTTCAGTATTTTTTAGTGTCAGAAAAAAGTAATAATAAAATTGCATTAAAATACTGACCCACTCCAATGAAAATAGTGTTTTTGATGTTTTAGCATGTTCTTGTAGCATTTTTCTCATAATGCAGGATGTACATAAAATAATTATAATAATAATTAGATTAAATCTGTGTTTCTGAGTCTGTCTTAATTCTAATTTTGTTGGATCAAAAGCAGATTAAAACGAGCGGTTTCAAGTTTGTGACGCAGAAACTGCCGTGGATGGGCCAAAGTCTCCCTTCTCCGCTACAATTCTGAAGCATCTATTTGCAGATAAATACACACATAAACATCTTTTTTTTCGTGGTCTGAGGTAGCATCTAGATCAAAACTGTACAGCTGGATATCTTTGATATTGTTTGACACATTTTTTTTGTTTTTTTCGCAATACTAATGCTAGCTAGCGCTTTTGAAGTGCTGTAAGCTAGCAGGAGAGAGTGTAAACAAAGTAGAGATGTTCCTACTAATTTGTCTTAAAAACCTAACAGGCTTATTTTGGCTAAAAAAAAAAAAACAGCATAATCATAATTAAAAGACCACTGGAAACAGTTTTACAACAGAAAGAAATATATAGTTGGAGTGGACCAGGCCCGGCCCTGGGCTGCATGGTACCCTTGACGAGAACGAATTTGGTGTCCGGTCCAGGTGTTTAGATCCAGACATCCCTGCTGGGGCTTGACACTGCATTTATAGACACACACGCTGACTGACCGTGCCACTATTCAGCTAACATTCAATATGAAAGTAGGGGGCTTTTTAACTGGTAAAGGTGTTGGGAAACACCGCCAGTTAAATTAGTCTTTTTCCACCAAAATGCAGGGAGAGTGAATTTCCAAGCAATTTATATAAGTAAAACAGACAAACCTCTGTTTTGAGGTCGTATTTCCTCCTCGTCCTTTTTCCATCCTTAAAATTTTAAAAAGTACTAACAGCGGCAACAGCACGCCCCACTCCTCCCCTCAACCCAGACAGCAGCAGCACCGTCAGGAAGGGAGGGGTACTGCACTGCAGTTATTGATTACATCAAACTTATGAGATCTTTTATTTATGTTTTTTAATTATTATTTTTTATTTTTACATGAAATGAAAGGTGCCGCAAACTGTTTAACAAAAAAAAGGAGAAAAGAAAAAAATATTAATATATACCAATAGTGATCTGGCGCCCCTTCCAGCAGATAGGAGACTCTACCAGCAGATGGTGACCTAGGCAGCCGCCTAGGTCATCTATGGCCTGTGTCGGCCCTGAGTGGAACATAAAACTATTTTTTAAATCCTTTGTACAGTATATGGGAAGAAACCCTCTGGGTTTCAAAGTGAAACACACACACACAGGAAGTGACTAGAAAACGGCTTTAATGGTGGTTTGGTTAAAATACCAATTAAAATGAAAACCAGATTCTTGTTTCTGATCAACAAAAAGTAATTTGATGCTTTTGTTGACTCGTCTCCATAGATGAATTTGATGAAACAGTTTTAAGGTTACTACTTGAAATAAATCAAAGATGATGAAGCTTTAAGGTTTCAATACTTCCAACTGTAAACAGGAGTGTTTACATTCTCTCTCCACTCGCTTCCAAACTGTGGGCTAACTTCTCCCAGTTTGACCTAAATGTAGCAAAGTGCATAAAATGCAGCTAATGAGAAGATCAAAAAACTAAATATTTCCCTTATACTGCAGACGGCAAAGCGGAAATATTTTCAGGTTTACAAAGAAAACCAGAACAGTGCATCTCCAGTGAAGCAAAGAGGTGGAATATCCTTTGGTTTCTACACTTCTGCCAACAAAGACTTGGAGTTATAGACAGTCAAGCTAGAGAAAGTCACACATTTGATACTGAATAGTTACACAGTAGATGCAGCAATACCCAGGGTTATTACCCAGCAAACATTTTGTGTATTTTTGTCCTGCAGCATAAATACGGGCTAACTGTGTGAACTTTAAGAACCGACACTTTCCTTCCTTCCTCTTTCTTTGCACTCAGTGAAACTAAACAGACTCAGAAAGGAAAACTTTTGTTTGACAAACTGAAAAATCCAAACTAACACCTTGTTAACTCAAACCCAGTCGGAATCAAGAGTTTATCTTTAAATATGCAAATAATGCAGAATGAGTCCATGCGACATAAATGTAGTGATCATAAAAAAAACAGCAATAGGACAGTCCTTTACCTCCTCATTAAAATTCAACCATTCATGCCAAAGCTAGGACATGGAAAAAGGACTCATGTAGGATTAAGACTAATCCAGGCTTTTTTTTTTAAAGAAATTTGAGCAAAAACTTTAGGACATCAAAAAAGATAAACCAGCAAGGAGGTGAAAGAAAATCAAACTGATGATGTGGGGTTAACAAATTAAGAGATAGCAGAAAGAAAAATGATCTAAATGAGAAATCAAACCTGGTCAATATATAAATATAAAATAACTAATCCCATCAGAGATTTTCAGTCTTGTTTAATGGATGCTCAGATTTAAACGGCTCCATGATGGACCGGCAAATCATCCAGGGGGAACCTCCTTCTGCCCAACAAAAGCTTGGATAGGATGTATAATATATGGGTGGATGAGTTAAAACGTTTGGTGGAAGGCTCCACTAATGGCCATCTTGCAAAATCAATCAATTAATCAAAGAAATATACCCAAAATCCTCAAAACACACAAACAACAACAGCAGTACCAGAGTACGGAAAAGTAGTTTCTCTCATCTTCATTGAGAATTGGCAATTTCTTCTTTTAGAATATTTGGAAAAGGTCAACAAATGATCATATGTTTTCATTTTGATCAATCAAATCATTTATATATAACCCTGGAGATGAGCTCTTTCATCACGCTGCATCGTGCCGTCTCCACTCCTGTAGAACCTCCTTCAGTAGGTTCAGTATGTGTTCTAAATGGCACTGCCGAACAAAAAGTGGTGATAACAAACATGCAATAATTAATCACAGTTGTACTATTAGAGTCCCACTCTAATCATCTTTTGATCTATTGGAAAAACATTACCAATGTTTTTCTTAATTACAATTATTCTGATGTCAGACATTTTTTTAAACTGTCATTTTCTAGGACAAAGTTTGTGCAGAGAAGCATTAGTTCATTAGAAACTCGCCACTGAGTTGTAGGTGGGACTGTTGGGGTAGAAGTAAGCCTCGGCTGATATCCCATCATCCCGTTGTTTAGACTCTCTCCAGCAAGTTCACAACCCCAGGCTTACATTGGCAGTACAATAAAAACAGCAAGAACTAACGGAGCTTTCTAGCAGTTCAGTTTTGACCCAGATAACAACTCGGACAAAGAAACCAAAGACATTCATGGATCTATTTGTCTGCAAGTGGATGCATCAGAATGGAGCAGAGCAAGGAGACTTTGGCCCGCCCAATTTTACGTTTCTACCTCACAACTTGGAGCTTTTTCTAACAGTATTTTTTCATCTGCTCCCAATTCAGACACACAGTTTTAATCTTAAATCATTTATTTGTCCTCCACATTAGAAAAAGTGCTCCAAGAACATTAAAAACACCTAAAAATGTTCTTCTGAGTTGATCTTTAAATAAATGTGATCATAGACAGCTCCTAATGCATGTTAAGTCATTGTTGTAAGTATATGCAGATCCTTCACAGCCAATCCCAGGCTATTTTAAAAGCAGTACAAAGGTGTTGATGCTCCCATGACATGGCATCAATGATTTGAAATGTTCACACATAAACCAAGACATCATTATTTGATCATACGTAAAACTCTAAAAACGAGACCTTCCTCTTTAACTGTGATGCTTCTCAGAGGTTTCTGTGAGCATTTCTTCTTATTAGACTGAGAACTAAGAATGTTTAAATTGACTCACGGCTGGCAAAGCTTGACAAGGTCTTGATCCGTGGTTCCCGGATGGAGGCCTCGAATGTACAGGTTAGTTTTACTCAGCTGTTCCCCTCCTCCGCCACTGCTGTTACTGCTGCTGTTGGTGTTGGGACTGGGGGGCGCCATCTGATGGCCGGAGGACACATAGGTTTGCTGCGTGAAGACAAACAAAAAGGAACACATGAAGCGCAGACGTCAAAAATGAAAACCAAATTTCAGAGGAGAATTCATGTTTTTATTCTGAGGGAGAACAAAATCAAAGGAAGATTTTTTTCTGATTTGAAGAGATTATGAGATAGCTGTGAAAATCACACAGCCGTCATGTCAGCACTCGCTAATAAAGGGAATGAGGGGCCTCACGGCGATCAGCCCACAAAGAGAAAAGGATTCACATTAACCTCTGATTTACCTTCAGATAACATCAAATTACTGAAGGAAACTTTTTTAATATTGATTTTTCTATTTTTACTCAACTTTTTGACTCACCGCCTTACTCCAAAGGGCCATATTAGCTTTAAGGTTCACTTTTAAAGATCAGAAATTCAAAGACGCACAAAACCTTTTCTTTAAGTGCAGCTGAAAATCCAAAATGATTTGAACCCGCAGTAGTCTCTGAACTCTGGTGTGTTTGCCAATCACATCAACTGTTTACAGTGGAGTGGAAATTACACCAGCCCACCCATTAATATAGTTGGTTTTTTTTTAAATGAACGTTAAAGTTTTTAAAAAGAAATTTGCTTAAAAAAACATAACAGTTATAACCCAGAAATGTGATAACCCTTGGAATAAATTCTTAGAACATCATAGCAAGTTAGACTTATTAGACATTCTTTTGGATAGTTTTGACTATTTTGTTGCTTTTTGGGGGGACTCAAATTTTATCTTTGTTATAAACATAAAAAACACTTTCATCTCAATATATGCGTTCCTTATAAATTGGATTTGCAATAATACATTTGCCAAATGGAAATAAGACAATTTAGAAAAAAAAAAAATTTATTAAAAAAAAAAAAGTTTATACACTTAAGGAGGTGTTTTTGAGGTCAAAAAAATTATACATTTTTCGCAAAACTGCAATGGAAACACTTTTTTCAAATTAAATGAGTCACGTGATCAACAACCGGACTGCACAGCCGACGCCACAACAGGTCCCACAGCATCACACAGCTCATCAAAAGTCAAGCGTGTCATGCAGAACTGTTGGATCCACAGCTCCTCGGTAAAATCACTACCCACAATTTTCAAAATTGCTTCATCTGTAGCCACTCCCACATGTAAGCCGCCCAATGACCTGAATGAGATGCCGACGTCTCCTTTGATAGATGATGATGAGTGCTAGTGCTGTGGCAGAAACTTGAATGTATCTGCAGTAAATCAGAGTATTGTTCACATCCGTGTTTATGAATGTCTTATCAATTTATTGAAATAATATAATTTCAAAATTGTTTTTTTTCTAGAATTTGGATAAAGTTGCACATTTGTGTAACAGAAACACAGCTACTGTTTGTTATGTTTGCAGAAAAATTGAGTTTTTTGGACAGTTCTAGGTTCATTGTGTAATTATTGTGTAAAAAATATCAGTAAAAACAAAGAAGCTTGGGTTGTATTTAAAAAATTGGGTACTAAGCATTGCCAGAAAAAACTGTTTTAAAGATAAATTATTAGAGAAAATTGTAAATTAGTAAAACCTGCTCAAAAAGCCCCCAGACTACTAAGGGTTAAAAGAAAAAGGCAAGAAGAGAACCAGCGCAGT
This sequence comes from Oryzias melastigma, assembly GCF_002922805.2. Taxonomy (NCBI): domain Eukaryota; kingdom Metazoa; phylum Chordata; class Actinopteri; order Beloniformes; family Adrianichthyidae; genus Oryzias; species Oryzias melastigma. The sequence continues at coordinate 12,140,169 of NC_050516.1, read as the reverse complement.
TTCCTGTACATTACACTCGATTTTTTGTTTTTATTATCTCCACTGACCTGCATCCCTTCTACGTTATTTGTTTTGTTTCATTTGCCTGTAAGGGTAAAGTGAAAGTGAATACTAGTTCTGGTTAATGACTCACCACCGAGCAAAACCACCAGAGGATGTTTTCCAAAGACCTACTTATCTTATCTCATCTCATTATGTGGCCGTCCTTGGAGATCAAACATTCTGGGACCGCGCAGTTGCCTTTTATTTTTGAAGGCATAAATAATTCTAGCTGCTCCTCAGCTTTTTGCATGTTAAAGTAAAGAGTATTTTTCCAGAAGGAGTGGCTCATTTCCAAACACAACAAACAAAGTTAAGACAGAAGGACTTGGAAGAAACCGGGAGAAAATTGCTGCAATCTCATCAATTCAAGTTAACCTGATGCAGCGCACAGAGGATTTAAAACAAAAGTTTTCTGGGAAAACTCAGATACTAAGAAGAGCATTGACTTTTCTCACAACATTATCATGGCTGCCTGCAACATTATAAAACAACTCTTTGTGCTTAAACTCCACAACTTCACATTGGAATGATGGAGCCAAGGTCCCTCAAACATCCATCAATACCTATACAACAGTCAAAAAGGCGTGGACATTTCTATAAACACAACACTCTGGAAAATGAACTCAGTGTCTTTTGTAAATTAAGCTCATCAATTTGTTATTTATAACCTAAAAATGTTTAGCCACGTTAAATTATATAATTAATAACATAAGTTTTATTTTCAAAAAGTTTTTTGTGTTAAATTATGCTACAGACTCAATCTAATCATCTTATAAGAAATTTGCAAAGCGTTCATCAATTTTTAGCAAAAAAAGAAAGTCCTTTTCTAAAACATAGTTTCTGCAGAGCAGTAGTAATTCATTAGAAATTCCCCTCTGAGTTGTGGGTGGGACCTTTGGCGCAGAGTAAGCCCGCCCCCACTTCCCCTCTTTGATGCAGTGCAGAGCAGGGAGTTTTTGGCCCACTCAGCGTTTTTTCTGCATCTCCTTTTTTATCTGCTCCTGATTCTCAACAATTTGATTAAAGAAATACTCAGAAATTCAATTTTTAGTTTAATTTTATTATTGTGTCAAAAAATGCCACAAGAACATTTTCCTCTGAGTGGGTCTTTAATAAAGCATGAGTACATGTAGCATCAAAGGAAACAGTAAAGTTCTCCCTGCAGGAGTTTCTTTAGACTTTCGCACTATAATTCAAGATGAAGGGGGAGGCTAATTTGTGAGTGAAAGATGGTCAAAGCGCAGACTCTGTAATCTCATTTATCAGCTCTTTGTCAAGAGTGCCAATTCCCAGTCATTCTCCAGACACAGGTAAGAAGTGTTTCACTGGGACAATCCCTGGTCTGCAGCCACACACACTCATCTCTACAATTTCTAAAAAAATCTTATAAATAAAAAAAAGAAATCATGTAGATTTTGAGTTTATTCAGAAAATGAGTGTCATTTCATAGTTCTACCTAAAATCCTAATTGTCACTGAAAAGGGAAAAACTCGTGTTTAACCTTTTAACACCATAGCTTTAGTTCCAGTCTTTACATTAAATTAATTACTGTGACTCTTCAACTATTTACAATTCATAGAATTTCAACTGATTCTGTAGCAGACTCAAGCGGTCTTGTGCTAATTTGAAACACTTTCCAGTTAGAACATGTTTACCCAACAAACGTAAACCAGCTGATTTGGTTTTGTACCATTATGCAACACCTTACTGACATAAAGTGAGTAAACACTAAACACGACTAAACACTAAGTATGTAACACTTTACCAACATAAACTTTACTGACGTAAAGTGCATAGCTGTTTTTCTCCACATCAAAATCTGTTGGATTTATAAAGGGGAAAAAAAGTATTTAGTCAGCCATCAACTGTGCAAGTTTTCCCACTTAAAAAGATGAAAGAAACCTTTTGTTATTCTAATTTTTTCGGTATACCTCAATAATTAAAGTAAATTACATTGTTTGATTTTTAAATAACTTATATGTAAATTATGGTGGAAATTAAGTATTTGGTCATCAACAAACAAGCAAGATTTCTGTCTCTGTCAGACCTGTAACTTCTTCTGTTAGAGGATCTTCTGTCCTCCACTCATTACCTGAATTAATTTCACCTGTTTGAATTGGTTATCTACTGAAAAAAACACCTGTCCACAACCTCAAACAGTCACACTCCAAACTCCACTATGATGAAGACCAAAGAGCTGTCTAAGGACACCAGAAACAAAATTGTTACACTGCACCAGGATCTGTAACAGGTAAGAAGTTCGGTGTGAAGAAATCAACTGTTGGAGAAATTATTAATTCAATTCAATTCAATTTTATTTATATAGCCCAATATCACAGAAGATTTGCCTCATTGGGCTTCAATTACCATATTAGGATATGGAAGACATACAAGACCACTGATGATCCCCCTCCATCTAGGGCTCCCCACAAGATCTCATCCCATGGGATCAAAATGATCACCAGAACGGTGAGCAAACATCCCAGAACCACACAGGGGGACCTAGTGAATGACCTGCAGAGAGCTGGGACCAAAGTCTACTGTCAGTAACACACTACAAATCCTGCAGTTCCAGACGTGTCCTCCTGATAAAGTTAGAACATGTGAAGACCCGTCTAGAGTTTGCTAGAGAGTATTTGGATGATCCAGAAGAGGATTGGGAGAATGTCTATGGTCAGACGAAACCAGAATATAACTTTTTGGTAAGAACTCTTCTGTCTGGAGGGGAAAGAATGCTGAGTTGTATCCAAAGAACACCATACCTACTGTAAAACACGGGGGTGGAAACATCATGCTTTGGGGATGTTATTCAGCAGAGAGACCAGGACGACCGATCTGGTTAAAGGAAAGAATGAATGGGGCCATGAATGGTCAGATTTAGACTGAAAACCTCCTTCCATCATCAAGGACATTGAAGATGAAACATGGCTGGGTTTTTCAGCATGACAATCATCCCAAACACACTGCCGGGTAACAAAGGAGTGGCTCCGTAAGAAGCATTTCAAGGCTCTGGAGTAGTTAGTCTCCAGATCTCAACTCCAAAGAACATCTTTGGAGGGAGTTTAAAGTCTGTGTTGCCCAGCAACAGCCCCAAAGCATCCCTGCTCTAAAGGAGATCTACATGGAGGAATGGACCAAAATACCAGCAACAGTTTGTGGAAACCTTGTGAAGACTTAAAATCGTTTGACTGCTGAGAGTATACAACAAAGGATTCAGATTCACTTTTGTTATTGACCAAATACTCATTTCCCACCATAATTTACAAATACATTCTTTAAAAATCAGACAGTCTTTTTCTGGATTGACCAGAAATGTATTCATTTATTTAAGTTAGGACAAGGCATATTAATCAATGTTTTAGCAGGGCTAACACATAAATATGCCAGAATTAGCACATGAGCTAATTTACATCTGTAGTGCTACACCAGGGAAAGGAAATACATACAAACATTAAACCTACTTAAGAGTAGACATTACGGACACGATTAGACATGAAATTAAAAATAGCACAAAGTAGACAAATCCACACAAAAAACTTTACAGTAAAGAGAGATAAAAACAAAACACAAGAAGTCTGGCACCATAATTCTAGAAAGGATTGCAGCAGCTTCATCTTTTGTTTTTGCATGAACATAAAGAACTGTGTCATCTGCATATAACATTTGTGCATACATCTGTCAAGTTGTTCACATAAAAGCTAAAGAGGAGGGGCTCCAAGATTGAGCCTTGGGGAACTCCCGCTGAGGAGGATAGAACAGATGAACGAGCATCACCTATGTGTACCACCTGTGTTGTTTCTGGTGGTGGTATATGGTGTTTTGATTACTTTAGGTTACATGTAATTATATGCTTAATGCAAATAATGCAATGCTACACATGTCAACTTTAGATTTGAATTTTTAGGCTTCTCACTACTTAACTTCTGGGACTTGAAGGTGTTTTCACATCGCACCGTAACGCCTGCTTCACAGTGGACCCAGAAGTGCCACAAAGCACACACCCTTCTCTCTGTGTGTCTCAACAACAAAAAAATTAAAGAAGTGTAGATCATGCTTCGTCTTAGCAGAAACATGGGGTAATAATTGTTGGTTATTAACTTACCCATGATGACAAAAACAAAAAAAAGCTCTAGCAGAAGCGCTTGTCGACTGTCGCGGAAAAATGCGAGTCTGGTATGAATTGCAAGAGAGAGCGGATGCCACATACACTCCGTGTCCAGTCTTAGCCTAGCGTAACTCTGCAGCAGATCCGGGTATACAGTGGCTCTCTGTCCTAGCGGTGAACGATTCAAAAATCTTACTAACGGTACGCCATGAACGTGGCCTGAAATATAAATGAAACCCTGGTTGAGCAGTTCAGTTCTAGCTTAAATTCATATTCCATGCAGGGTTCTGTTCGCGTAGATTTTGAAACATTCACCGCACAGACAGACAACCACGGTAGACACAGATCAACCACAAATCTTCTGGATTATTACTTTTTTACATTAATGCCGCTTCAATACATCTCATTAATGACAACCAACATATTTTAACCAGCGAAACTCTACCATAATAAAAATAGAAGCTGTAACCTTAACGTCAAATCCATCTGTTTGTGTTGCAGAAGTTTTCAGGACGTTTATTTTTAAACATCAAGCCCAACGACATTATGAAGCCTTCAAACAGAGTTTCTTGTCATGTAAGTTTTTGAATTTTATGCTGATGCTTCACTTCTATTCTTCTGGATGACTTCAAATATCAGTCACTGGAATATTTTTAGGATAACACTCCTGATAAAAATCAAGAACATCTATAAATAACACCACTTCCTGAACATCACGTTCTGCTCTGAGGCTGTCCGGACGTGCTTTCAAAACTTCGGATTATTGTTCAAAATGCTACACTTTGACAGCTCTAAATTAAGCTCTGAAGGGTTTCAGTGAGCAAGAATGTTTCAGCTGATACTGAGAGATGAAGTCCAAGCAAACAGCATGACTCAACTTGATAAAGTTACTGGTGTCACTAGCGAGTGACTACGTCAGTTCTCCTTTTAACTCTCTCATCTGCTTTTTCTTTATCACCCCTCCCTGCAGGACCTCTCTGACTGACCCCAGTCTGACCCTCGGATTCCATGGATTTCCTGGATGTTGGGAGGTCTGCCTGCCTCTCTGCCCCACACCCAACTGAAGCGGCAGTCCTTTCCTCGGGCGGGAAAAAAGACCAGGCTGTGTGACCAGCTGACCGACTCGCTCTACACACTGGCGTTCTGATTTATGGTCTGCCTGAATGAAGACAGAGCTCTTGGCTAGAGTAGAATGAAGTTCCTGCTGTGTACTCCTACAATCACGCAAACGTTAAAGAAGTTTCACTTTTGAACGTCCAAAAAAAGAGCAAAACAAGCCAGAATTTTGAACCAACAATTAACCATTCTGACTCCCATTAACAGTACTTCAAATTGAAACCTACCGTCGCAATGACGTCACGTAAAAATGCACGATAGTGAGCTGTAACAGGATCTGTCAGTGTTAGCTGAAGGTTAGGCAAGGACTGTACTCTACTGTCTAGTAAAGTTGAGAAGTGCTCTGTCGGCAGCAGGCAGGAAATCCTGTGTGTCTACTCCTGATCTTATCTCACAGACATGAGATTGAGAGGCTCCGCATTCCAGCCAGGTGACAGGGACACTGCATTCACGTCCGGACTCGCACCGCAGTCCTCCCTCCTTTCTGTCTCTCAACCTTCCCTTTCTTTTGTGTCTTCACAAGCGCACAGCAGGGCTGTTCTGCCCTTTGTTTAGAGTACCAGAACACACCTATGGCGGCAGGCAAAAATTCACGTGAAACGTGCACACCCCAGTCATGG
>NC_050516.1:12108366-12134277 GCF_002922805.2 Oryzias melastigma | reverse complement strand
GATATAACGATATCTTAAAAATGACCTATCGTCAGCTTTGGATATCGTACACGGTTTTTTATCGTCATATCGCCCAGCCCTAAGATGAACCAACCATCAAACTGGAGGTTGTTCTGACCATCAAAGGCTCAATAGTTACTCCAGTAATCTGTGTCTAAGTACAGCCTCACAAATGTTGAGTTCTACTTTATTACTTTTTTTAACAGTATGGTGGCCCTGAAGTGCAAATCACATCAGCAAAAACATTTTTGACAACTAGAAAAAGCGAAACAATTATTTTAAAAAATTGCATTACATTTTAGAAAACAAAACAAAAACCAAAATGTAAAAAAAGAAACATTTTGGAAAAGAAAAGTCATTTTCAGTAAACAACATAAAATGTTAGAAATTGAAACAAAATTAGAAAAAGATGACTGATTGGATGGTGATATCCAGTATTGCTTCAAGCCTTTTCCCGTTTTTTTTTTTTTCTTTATTGTGTTTCTTCTCTGAACATTTTATTTTGATTTCTGTAAATAAATGTGGCTCTCTGAAATGTCATTATCTTTTTTACAGAAACTGGAAAAGGTAGGTACTATGGGACATCGCTGTTTGGATGATGCTGTTTTTTCATAATTTCAACTGAAAGTTATTTGACTTGAAGTAAGACTAGATATCATCATCCAATAACTGTCTTTTACCATTTGTCATTGTGTTTCGTTTTTCTAACACTCAGTTTTGTTTTTTGGAAATAACGTTAAATTTACAAAATGTTTATTTTGTTTTTGGTTTTTACATTTTGGTTTGTTTTCTAAAATGTAATGCTGTTTGTATTACTTTTTTAAATGTCGTGATCTTTAAACTGCAACAGTGTGAATATATCAAATAAACCATTTTAACAGAAGAATGGGCAGCTCTACTTTTTATTTGCAGCATCAGCTGATTGCCAGGAAGACTAAAACAAGATGTGCTTCCTCAGCCAGAATCCTCCAGTAACAGTATTCCAAGTTTTGAAATGTATCTCTAGCCACCTCTTTGGTTAAATTACTAAATTGGTCAGAAACCTTTAAAAAAAATCAAGCAAAAAGTTGGATTTTTTCCTGACCTGCAGATCAGAAGACAGAGAAATAGTGACTACAATGAATTAAGCAAAAACGCCTAATGCTACGAAATACAACTGCCACCCCGTGATGGGGAGGCATAGGCAGAAGCTTCAAGATTTCACTCTGCTGCATGATTTTTTTATTTTTTTTTTAATTGTTGGTGTGGTCATGAATGTAGACGTCGCCCCTCAGGCGTGCAGAATGGCCCACTTTTTATACCCCTGAGCAACCAGGCAGTCAGGACTTGATATGGACAGCCACCGTCTAGAGACATTTATCGTATAAGTTGCACAGGAGTCTAAGTTGCAAGAGCAAAAAAGATCTAATCAAGAAGAAGAAAACCATATATAAGTTGCTCTGCCAAGCGTAGCTAAAAAAAATGAATAAAGAAAGAAAGAAAAGAATACTAATCTATTAATCTGTATAAGAAAAATTTAAAAGTTTAAGACGAAAAAAACCTGATTCCCCCGGCTGTTTGAGGAAACAACCGCTAAAAGAAAACCGGTGTTTATAACAAATGTATAACCCTTTTGATGTCTTAAAAACAAAAAACAAACAAAAAAACACACACACAAATAACACACACTGTCGGCCAGTGATTCTGGCTCCCACCTGTAACTGGACTGCCACCACACAACCTCCAAATGTGCCTGGGTAGCCATTGCCCGATGTCAGCTTTGGAGAAAAATCGTACCAGTTGCTGTAAATTTGAACTTTTTTCTTAAAACCTTTGACGCCACTGCACCTACACATTCTCACTCCCAAGTCGACATATTTGGACGTATGGCTCAGGCCCCCCCTGTGTAAATTTTTGATATTTCAGGTGTCCCTAACTCATCGTTTTTTGGACGTACTGGCTGTTCCTATTAAATCACAAGTCCCCAACCCTCGGGACGTCGTGCCAGATGCAGAACTTTTACTGGGTTAGGGTTAGGGAACGAGTCCCTTGATTAGCGTTTAGCATATGCATTTAGTCCCTGTCTGTGGCCCGGTACCAAGCGGTCCGCGCCCCATGGGTAAAGGACCCCTGATTTATTGGGAATAGCCAGCACGACAAAACGACAAGTTGGGGTCACCCAAAATGTCAAAAAATGACGTGGAGGGGGCCCTATACCTATGTCCATATATATTACGAATTGGAAGTGAGAATGTGTTTCCTGCGTAGCATTTAAAAATGTGACTGCCACCTCCCGATTACAAATACCGCTGCAAGGCCACTTGCCAAATTTGCTGAAAAACTTGCATTTAGGTCGTCACGCAGTACCTGCATGTTATTCCATGAATAGATACTGATGTAAATTTGACATAATCATACTTGAACATATCTTTTGTTGGTTCTTTTATTTCTCATTTTACTCCATAGTATGTGATTTTTAGACACAGAGTTCCTAAAAATTTCTTCAAGTTTAATTTAAGACTTTTTAAGAACATTTTTACACCATGCGTGCAATAAATTAAGACCAGTTTTTTCCAATTTAATTCCATATTTCCCATTTTAATCATTTATTCCCATTTTAAGATCAAAACTGTGGCTTCTAATATTGTTTTTGATCTGTGTCATGATGCTTTAGAGCTCTTCTTTTACTTATTAGGCATTACAACGAGTTTTCCCAATATTTATTCACATCATTTGATCAAAATATTTTTGGTTGGAAAATGTCATTTTTGACATGAAATGTGAAATGAAGAAGTTTCAACAGAACAATTTTTAAGGTTCAGATATCAAAATTCAAGACTTTTTAAGGTATTGTTTCCAAAATCATAAAATTAAATGCTTTTAAGACTTTTCAAGACCCCACAGGAACCCTGAAACATGTTTATTTGTATTTATTTCATTATGAAAGCTGATTTTTATTCACTAGAAGGAAAAAAGTGATAGAACAGAGCAACACTTCTGGCATCCATTAACCTTGAAAACGTTTCTGTCCGAACTGTCTTTGCATGCACATCTCTCCCTGCAAATCAGATGACAAAAGCCCGGCTTTGAAAGCAGAAGAACATGAGCTCAAAGCTCAGTGAGAGATCGAACAAAATGTGAGACACAATGAGCGTCCGGCGTCGGGTTTCTAACAGCTGTGCATTCTCCAAGGATTGGGTCTCCGTTTCTACCTTTTCAGTTTGGCTGGCTTCAGAAAAAAGTACTTCAAGCCAAAACATCAGACAGTGAATTAGGAGACAGATAAACATATACCTGGCACACAGCCACAGGGACAAAGGTAACTGTACTCCAGAGCTTTGCAAGAATACAGACCCTGCGACAGAACAGCTGGACTTTTTCACTGCTGCTATAGAATAGAGTAGAATACAATAGAATAGACAAGGAAAAGCAAACTGTCTACGACCTATACAAACCGTTCTGTATGGCTGTTATAAGAACGCATTTGTCACATTAAAATATAACACCATTTATTTAATCAGCACTTCAGCCAAAACATTCATGATTCATTACAGAGAACAATCTCAAACTAGAACTAGAACCAAAACAAAACAGCTTTTATAGCTGGAAATAGCTTTCATATGGCTGAACCATATGACGGACGATAGATGCGATGCCCCTCGCATTTTTTTTCCCTGTTTGATCTGCTGCCCTCTGGACGGCGCTTCAGATCAATAGAGGAACGCACCACCAGACTCACAAACAGCTTTTCCCCTCGCCAAAGAACAGCCAACCAACACAGATGCTCCTCTCAGACTCCGACTGCAACTCAAGACACGAATGTCTTTTCTTTGATTATTTTCTGTCTATTTTTGCTTTAGTTTTAAACCATTTTTATTAGAAATTTGACACATCTACATTATTTATTTTGATGCATAATCTAAACTGTGAGATGACAATTAGCTTTTTTCATATAGAATCAAAAAATATAGATTTACTCAATTTCTTCTCATCTCCGGGGTTTATTCAAAGAAGATATTATGTCATTTGAGACAAAACAAATGTATTGATAATAACTGAGCTAATAGGACTTTACACTTGAATCAGACAAAAATGAACATTAGCACCAATGCGGGAAGAAAAATGGTAAATACATCTACATTTTAAACAGCATCAAGGTATTGATCAGACATTTGGAATAAAAAAATCCAGAGATTATTGTAAAAAATCCTGTTGTTTCTGATTCATAAATGTTCCTAAAGAGCATAAAGAAACAGACCAAGGATTAAATTCTTTCCATATTTGCTTTGCTAAAGCAAAAGAGCAGAGTTACTGACAGCTTTTATCGTTGGTTTTGTTAGGATGATGCAAATCAGAGATCAGTATAAATTCTTTCATCACAAGTTTTCTGAAACTCAAGTAAGAAGAACTATATTTTAACCACTAAGAGCCACAATCTAAATGACTTCACCACAGCTATCTGGTGTTACTCTCATAAGTGTGTATCAGTAGGGTGGATGTGTCTCCATAATCTCTGAACTCATTAAATATAGAGAAAAACACTGAGTAACAAACAGGAAAGGCACAGATTTAGGATACTTGGCATAGATGCTCTGAAGATTCTTCTCTTGCTGTTTATTCCAGAATGCCTTAAAGTCCCACTCTGATCATCTTTTGATCTATTTTCAAAGTGTTCCCTGTGGTCTTTTAATCATGATTACGCCGTTTTTAGCCTAAGTCCAAAAACCTGTTGTTTTCTAAGACATGGTTTCTGCAGGAGTTGACTAGAAATTCCCCTCTGATTTATGGGGGGGACTATTGGTGCGGAGCAACCCCGCTCCTCTTCCCGTCACAACTAAATGAGAGCTCTCTGTTTACACTAGCAGCCTAATATCATCCGTGCAACGAAAATGGGAGCAATACTGAACCTATGCAGCTGTACAGTTTTAGGCCAGATTCCAGCTCAGACAAGGAAATCTAAGACGTACATGGATCTAGTCGTCTACAAGTGGATGCATCGGAATTTTCCCAAATATGCATTCATCTACTCCTGATTCATAGCGATTTGAATAAAGAAATACTCAGAAATAAGCTTAATTTTCTTTATATTTTTCCTCCATCATCAGAAAAATTTCACAAGAACGTGCTAAAAACATTCAAAGAAAAACATTTTAATTAGTATGAGTCTTTAAACAACAGTCGCGACCTTGTGCTGTTAGAACCGACCACATATACCATGACTGATGCTGGTAGATGGGATTCCACAGAAATCCTAATACAGGATTTATGACTCTTTCTCTCTGAGCTGTTTCCATTCCTGCTGGCTCAGGACAGTAATTTCTTTCAAATACTGTGGATATAGAAATAATTAGTCCACCCAAAAAACTCACTTCAGCTCACTTTCTGTGTCAATGTTCCTTTCTTTTCCATATTTGTGACTAAATTGCCTCATATTAAAACAGTTAATTATTAAAATGGACAGTGGTCTCACTGTACATTAATTTGATAATAAATTAGATATTTGTTGATCTAATCTTTATGGCAAATTCTAAATACAGATTTTATAACTGCATTATAATTATATATTTATATAGTTTGCCTGCAAGTTGTGAATACTTTGTGTGTTCATCATGGTAAATACAAATTTAAATCTTGAACCTGTATTTCATATGAGTGTAGGAGCACTAGCCTAAAAATCATTTAAAGGACCAATTTCATGCTATTCTTAAGCCTATCAGAGTAACATATATCCATATATGTGATAATATATTACCTTTGAAACACTAACTATTATTTAGTTGATCTTGAATCTTGAATGAAGTTGATCTTATTTATGAAATATTAGTTGTTTTTTTTTTTTAGCTAAGGCCACTCGATCTCTTAGGCTCCGCCTTTCACTCCCATTGCCGCCCATTTCATCTGTGAATATTGTGCATATAAAATGAAAGTGGTTTGCCAATTACCATTAGCTCCATGGAGAAGCTGCGTGTTTGTGTTAGCCTGGGGGCGGTGGTGGCAGCATGGCCTCTTCCTGGAAGGGGCTGTCCCCCACTTTGTGATGTCACAAAGTGAGAACCCAGTTATTTTTGTGGATTGGGAGGGGCTGGTGCACAGAGTGCAGAAGGCTCAGAGATGCATGAATAAATCAAAATATCGCTTTGGTGTTATTTGGGTAAAGAATTAAAATGTTAATACACTTAAAAGCTCAAAAAAGTTGATTATGCATTATATAAGCCCTTCAACACGTCAACCACATCGGGTTTGTTTGTGGGCTAACAGTAATAGTTGTGACTTTTCCTCCTCCAGTTATTGAAATAGTTTTTATTTACTAGTAAAGGGCATTTATGAAACTGACTATAACTAGAAACAAAGTCCTAAAACTGGCACTATTTAATTTTAAATTTTCTTTAATTCATCATACAAGCCTGCCCTTTTAATGAATAAACTTTTTGTGTAAAAGCCGAATCTATTAAAAGCAGCCAATCTCAGACCTGAGTGCTTTATGTAAAACAGGTTTTCTCTCACATGAAGGTAGTAAATGATGTGACTAAGAAGGAAAAGAAAGCTGTGAAAAAAGGCGGTAGACATTGGAACACCGGAAGGTTGGCGTAGATAAAAGTGGGTGAATCATAAGTTATTATCTTCCCTGTAGCATAATTTAAATGTAGCTCTGTAAATCCATGCAAAGTAATCCGCAATGTCAAATCTTAGATTGATAAATTCAGAACAAAAACTACAAAAACCAGAGTGCACGAAGCCGCGACTGAATTCCCCTGTACCTTAAGAAGCAGCGAGCCGCCTCCTGTTATTTTTCCATCCAGGAAGCTTCACACGGAAACCAACCAAATTTAATTTGAGAACATTAATTCTATTTATTTGAGGGAGGAAATGAGATGCTGAGACAGGGGAGGAGCAGCTGGCTTTAAGCAAAACAGAAACTTAACGCCTTTTCAATCTGTGCAGCCGCCTTGCAATCGTGAGGAGCACTTTTCTGGAAGCGCACGACGGGCTGGTTTGCCGTTCAGACTTTTACTTGTGCAGCTCAGACAGAATTCATGAGACAAAAGGGATGAGAAGGATGTTGAGGTGGGAGGATGAAATGTTGAACTCTGTGAACTACAGCTGCTTCAAATGAGGAGTCATGGGAAGACCTAAAGAAAACTGCAGGAACTTTTTCAACAAGTTAATCTCCTTTTATGGCAGTCATTCTGTGCCTTTTTATCCATACTGTCCCTTTAAGAGAAGACTTATATAAACCTATTATTAATAGATAGAAAAAAGTATTTATTAATTGGGCCAAATATGTTATATTAAAACAAAAAAAATACTTTTGGGGCTAAAAAAAAGTGCTGAATCAATTTAATTTAAATGCACAAACTCATTATTTGATAATGCTAGTGTAAATGTGGATTTATTTTTCAAATTTAAAAACAAATATTGATTCAGAAAAACAAATTTTCATATAAAAAATAGACAAAAAAGTGCAAATTTCATGAATAAAATAATTATTTATTTTATTAAAAACCAACAAAAAGCAGTAATTTTCCTAAAAAAAGGGAAATTACTTTACAGAAAAGCTGATTTGATACATTGGTATTGATTACTTAAGTAAACATTAATTCAGTGGTAATTAATGAATGTATAAGCCAAACCTTAAAAACCTTTTTAAAGTCCAATTAAACTATACAAAATGTAAGAAAATCCACTTGTGAAAAACTGCAATTATGCATAAAAACAACATAGATCATTTTATAAATGACCTTAATTCCATGAGTATTTCTGGTTAACAGTAGTGAAATCTGGTAACAATTTCCACAAATGCATAGTAACTTGATGGAGAAGTAAAGAAAACAAAGCCAAGAAAAATGCAACCTAAGTGGAAGTTGTGTGAACTTTGTGTTGAGTTGCACACCAACAGCTGCAGGAACCGTGGACTGGTACCAGCTCTTATTACAGTGTTTGCTTGTTGGACTGCATTCCAGTTGACTGGCATTCACATAAAGAAGCGCTAAGGGTTGTCATTTTGAAAATTGCATTGTTCCTTAAATGCATACATTGTATGTCTTTCTGTATAAATGCATATTTTTAAAAGCACCTCCTTAAGGAGGAATTGTTCAAATTTTGTTGCTGCAAAATAAAAACAAATCAGATTCTGAGTCTATTTCCTTAACATTTTGAAGAATAAGGATTTATGTAAATGATATATAACAAGAAGGATCTAAAAAATCAGAATCAAATGAAGTCAGTTTGTGCCTTTGTGACATTTTTTTTGGGGGGGGAATGGTTGTTTAGGATTAGTGCCGGCAGTGGCATATATGAACACCACTGGAGGTATTTAATGGCTATTCCTCAAGATTCATGAAATATCTTTAAAAATATTTGTAAAAATCTTAAGGTAAAGAGTTGAGAGTGCTAAAAAACTAATATTTTCTCCTAATGTACGATAGCATGAGGAGGTTTGTGTTCAAACATTGTAATAATCAATCTCATTATTTATTTTATTTGCAAAATATATAATAATAATTAACTAATTTTGTATGGTTTTATCTTTTTATCTAAATAGCTTAGAAATTGTTTTTGCAGTTACTATCTTTGATTTTTGTGCACATTTTTACCATATTTACTGACAAAATATTTATACGTTTATTTTATTTCTTTCATTTTTCAATTGTTTAATAGCCATCAATCATTCTTATATTTTTTTAATGCATAATCATTCCTTAAATGTGGCTCTTTTTAAAAAAATTCTACACTTGATTGTGAAGAAATTTTCATTTTCTGTGCATGAAAAATATGAAAAAATTGAGAAACAGTGATTTAGAGGTTACATCCCAGCATAGTAACAAACAAACAGCATTCACAGACTTTTAAAGGGCTGTGAATGCTGTTTTATTAGACCCTTGTGATCCAGAAATAATGTCCTTTGAGGGGTTTTAGGGTCTCCTCACAGTATCTCATCCTAAAAGCTCATGCATCAAAACGTATAAGTGAGCAAAATCTACAGAGACTTTATCAAAATGTACAGAAATGTATTTGGAGGCAAACCTTTTCCAAGGTATTTTGCTTAAACAAACATGTGAGGAAGAGACATGCTGATTCTTCACAGTTCATGCTTTTACAGTGACAGCAGACAGACACAGACGGTGGATCCACTGCATGCAAAATAACAATAAGCCATGTATAATTCAATTATGGTCCAAAGCCAGAAGACACATGATATGCATGACCAAACGGAAACACAAAACTCAAGGACAGGCTAAAAATACAGAGAATCTATATGATTAAAGTCCCATTCCAGTCATCTTTGGATCTATTTTAAAAGCGTTCTCAGTAGTCATTTAACTCTGATGTTCATTTTTAGCCAAAATCAAAAAAAATGTGTCGTTTTCTAGGACCTAGTTTCTGCAGAGCTGCACTGGAAATTCACCTCTGAGTTACAGATGAGACTGTTAAGGTGGAGTAGGCCCTACTGACATCTATTTGTTTACATACTCTCCCGCTAGCTTACAGCCCCTCACAACCCCAACATTACCGCTGCAACAAAATTGTAAGCAGTATTGGAGCCATCCAGCTGTGCAGTTGTGAGCCACATTCCAGCTCAGACGAGGAAAAACCAAGACGCACTTGGATCTAGGCGTCTTCGTGTGGATGCATCGGAATGGAGAGGAGCAGGGAGCTTGTTCCCCACGAATAACTGTGTAAGAGAACTGGACTGAATGAGTGTGACGTCAACCATAAAAATGCCTTACTTTGGGCCAAAAGCCAAATGAAGCCAATTTAGTCGCCATTTTTCCGCAATACGGATGTTGCCATGTTGGAGCCAGGTGACAGTGATTGGCCCGAGTCAGTCTGAGTCGTTTCTATGGCAACTATTGTCACCAATCAGGAGTAAATGTGTTTAAAGTCCACTGACTGGTCAGTTTATAACTTGAATAACTTGTAATAAAATAAAAAATAGCGTGAAAAAAATAGAATTAGCAAGAACATGTTAAGAAAAAGGCATCAGAGCAAGAATGGTTAGTCTGACAGATATAATGACTGAGTAGTAACGGTTTATTTCACAATAAAAGTCTTTGGGATATTGACTGTTAATGTATCGGATCGCTCATTCCAGTTCTCTTACGGCTTGTTTTCACTGAGCTGTACCGTCCGGTCTGGTTTAGAATGGTCCACGAGATTCCACCTTAAAATTTGACCATCACAGCACATACGGGATGTAGACCGACTGCATAGGTTTGCGTCATAGTAGTCTGACTACAGCAAAAGTGAAACTAACAACAACGCCAATGGATGTCATCCAGCAGTTCATTTTTTTTCCGCTTGGATGCAAAGCATTTAATGTTGTTTGAGAGAAGATTGCAGGCAGCGAAGAGAAATACAGCTACTTTCATCCACCAAACAACAGGTTTTTACAGTAGCTCCGCCCTAACCGGTCTCATTCTTTTTTTCTATGGACCTAGAACCAACAGAGGTCCAAAAATGACACAGTTAATGGGTCCACAGTCAATAGATGTGTTTCAATTGACTATGAAATGGCACAAATTGAATGTGCAATAATGAATTTGCCTAATGGAAAGACAACAATTTAAGAAACACTCAGAAAAAAAGTTGTTTTGATTGGAGGGGGTGGTTTTGAGACATAACAAAATCGACAACTTTTGTAAAACTGCAATGGAAACACCTTTTTTGAACTAAATGAGTCACATGACCAACAACCGGATTGCACAGGGGGCGCCACATAAAGTCCCTCAACATCACGACTCATCAAAAGTTGAGCGTGTGATGTGGAACTGTTGGATCCATAGCTCCTCTGCAAAATCACCAACAACGATTTCCCAAAATCAGTTCATCCGCAGGCAACTCCCACATGTAAGGAGCTTGCTCCGTGTCCTGAATAAGACGCCGACGTCTCCTTTGATGGATGAGGATTAGCGCTAGTGGTGTGGTAGAAACGTGAATGTATCAATCTGCTGTAAATCAAAGTATTGCTCGTGATTTGGAATGAGATAGTTTGTGATTATTTACATAATTATGAGTTTTTGGAAACAGTGTAATCGCAAAATTGTGTTTTGTTTCAACATAATTCTTTATTTTTCAATAAAGTTGTCATGGAAACACAGCTATCCGCCCCTGTGTTTTTTAATTAATTACTGCGTGAGTTATTTTATTTATTAGTTAATAAAAACTGAATTTCGATAAAGTTTTGTGCATATGTGTTATGGAAATGTAATTAATATGACCCACCTACACGACCTAGTGTGTATTTTCTACGTCACAAATATGATCCTTTTCAAACTGGCATTTTTTTTTTTGTCTATTCCTGAAAAATATATATATTATCATCAGGAAAAATGCCACAAGAACATGTTGAAAACAGCATTTTTCCTGAGCTTAGCTGACTAAACCCGGGTGCTGTGCAGACGAGCCGCTCTTTCGCTCTCAGGATGTATAGAAAGCGCCATGAAGGCTGTTCTGGACGCGCATTCATAATTCTGGGAAGGGAGAGAAGTCATCGTGGTCTGGTGGGATTTTTGGAGGGGTGGGGCGTGTTCCGCTTTCAGCTGGGAAACTGAATGAAGAAAAAAAACTTTGCGAAGTTACGAGTCAGATGAGAGACAATGAAGAGCAGATTTAACAGTAAATACGCGCGTGTGTGAGTCCGGCGGAGGGGGCGGAAATCATTCGGTAACATGTTCCTCCATCCTGCCTCTCCCTACCCCCACTTCCACAAACACATCCCGGCCGCTTTCCCCAACACTTCCCCAGAAAAAAAAAAGTTCTTCTCCGGCATTGACTTTTTCAAATGAGTGAGCACAGCCGCCGCGACATCCTAAATGTGGCAGCCCCCGCTTGCGCGCGCGCTCACGGCTACTTCCAAATAAAACAGCGGACGTCCGAGCGCGGCGGGGCCGGGAGGTGGAAGGTCCCCCCCTCACACACACGCACACCTTGACCCACCGGCGGGGGCCGCCGTCCACTCCGCCAAGTTTCAGCCCCAAATTCCCCCCGTTTAGCTTCTCAAGGACACTGCAGCTCCCTGTCACCGAGCGCTGCGCGGACGCGGGCGGGAGGGCTGCCCTGCGGGCGAAAGCGGCAGGAAAGCGGCGGAAACCCGCGCGAAACGCTCACCTTTTTGCTGTTTCTGCTGTTGAAGCCGTTGTAGGGGTTGACTCCTGCCCTTGGCGGTACGGAGAGCAGCATTTTCCTCGGCGCTATGTCCGGAGCAGCGAGCTCAGCCCAGGCTGCCAGCTGACGTCAGCAGCTGGGGAAGTGAGAGCCTGGAGTCCCGCTGCTTGACTGCGAGTGGTGCTGCTGCTACTGCTGCTGCTGCGGGACGGGGGCCCGGGGCTCGCGCGGGGCCCCCCTAACCTTACTACAAAGAATTTGGCAAAAAAATGTTTATTCTTCTTCTTCGTATATATTGTTTATATGGGGCGCCATGTGAAAATCTGCAGAGTAAAAATTTGACATCAATGTTTTTTGGATATTTAGCATGTTTTAGGGGGAAAAAATACAGTTCATTTTTTTTTTCAAATGCATATTTTCACCCTTTTACTAATGTATTTATAAACGTTAAATTTACTAACTAAATATTTAGTTAGCAAGCTAAATATTTCATTTTAAGCTAAATATTAATTTTATGAAATTATATATTTAACTTACAAACGAAATATTTAATTTTCTGAAATTACATATTTAGCTTGCACATTAAATATTCATATATAATCTAAATATTTATTTTCCAAACTAAATATTTAAGTTTTGTAACAAAATGTTTAGTTTGGAACTAAATATTTAGTTAAAGATTAAATATTTAGTTTGCACATTTAGCATATTTAGTAAAAAAAAAATGAGAATGTATCTACATATATAGTTAAAAACTAAACATTTTAGTAAGAAAAACAAACAAAAAACCAAACATATAATTAAAAGCTAAATATTTAGCTTAAAACAAAATATTTAGTTTTTAACTAAATATTTAGCTCCAAACTAAATATTTAGATCGAAGATAAATATTTTATTTTCAACTAGATATTTTTTGACTAAATATTTTTGATTTAAAGTAAACATTTAGATCCAAGGTAGATATTTAGTTTTTAGCAATGTTTAAAAAAATAGTCTGACAAATATTTAGTTTAGTACATAGTACAAACATAGTATGGTAAATATTTAGTTTTTAGCTAAATATATAGAAAAATAACTAAATATTTAGCTCCAAACTAAATATTTAATTACAAAACTTAAATATTTAGTTTGGAAAATAAATATTTAGATTAGATGTAAATATCTAAAATCACGTTTTGTCTAGGGCGCCATGCAACCCATTGCCAGGGCTGAGACCATTAGTCTACAACCTGCACATTTAGATTATTAGTTTACTTATCACTTATTAATTAAAAAAAAAACAGGCAACTTTTTGTTAGTTTTAAAGAAAAAAAGGAGTAAAGTGTGGGGTAAAATACAGTAATGTTCTATGGTCACAAATTCAATGTCGCATCAACAGAATCTTCAAGATTTCTTACCGCCGCCTGATTTTTTAAACAATTGTTAGCATTATCATGAATGTAGACGGAGGCATTCAGCCATAAAAAGTGACCCACTTCTATTTACTATACTTCCATTTCTATTTACACTGGCTGCCAGCCGATGGCATATGGATGGTTGCCATCCTAAGACATTAACACTAGGGCTGGGTATCGATAATAATTCCAGAAACGATTCAGTGCAATTCACAATTGCCTGAATCGATTCGATTCAGATTTTTTCCTTTTGTTTGATTCAATTCAATTTTGAGTTTACACATTTGTTTAGAAATTAATTAATAGTCTATATATTTTGAATATATTTATCTGATACAGTTCATATACTGTACAATTTATTCGTGAAATAATGAGATTGTTAACAACATACAGTGTTACATGGTTTCTCTAAAGGAGAAGTTCTAACAAAAATGTTTAGATCATAACTACTGTAAACATTATTCTGCTTCTCCTGAAGGGGGTTTCAGTTTGGCCACTAGGTGGCGATCGCGCTATAGTAGAATACTTTTTCAATGCAAAGCAAAGAATGAGCAAAAAAATGTGTTTTAGACCACAAATGGTTACTTTAACAATATTTCCTTAAAAGAGTTTGGAAAGTTCATGCCTGTGAGTTTATAGAGATGTTCATTTAGTCAGCACCGAGCATTAGCACTAGCAGTCCTATTGATAATTCTATTAAATGTTAGCATCAAGCTAGCGGACTTCAGCTTTTATATCTATATGAACTGATTATTGATCTGTGAAGTTTGAATCAATTCAAAGTGATTAATCAATTAACGAGCTCTAATTTACACATCGTCCTGTCAGAGCTGATGCAGGCTGGCAATCCGGCTGCCACCGCCCTGCGGCCGCCCACTTTTACAGTGGCGTGCATCATCCCCGCCTGTCATTTGACTACCACCATGCAACCTCGAAATGTGCTCAGGCTGCCACTGACAAATGTCAGCTTTTAGAGAAAAATCGTCCATAAAATAAAAAAATTTCTTAAAACCTCTATGGCCACCACGCAGCAAGTAAAATGTGTCGACTACAAAAAAAAAACTTGCTTTTACAGTAGGTTGCTGAGCATTGACATTTTGGGATAACCTATGTGGCTTATATTCAAACTTTATTCACAAACAGTCGAAGGATCATTCCGTCAGCTTCCTGACTTGCTTTCATTCTAAAACATCAATTATGATACATTGGGTGATTTGGTAAATTTTGGCTCACAACAATGTTTGTCTGAGATTCAAAAATGAAAAGGCACCTTATTTACCCACTGTCTCAAACTATACTCATTTTAACATGGTGTAACTGTACTATAAAGAATTGTTTATAAGAATGTTCTTCCGTTTTTGACCCATTTGAAAAAAACAAAGTTTGGAAAATTAGCTAAACTTTCCCGCCAAAAGTGTTTTTGAGATTTCATGGAAGCAACCATTTTGAAGTGACCAGCAGAAGCCCTTCTACTGCCTCTAGTGGAATAATGATGAACTACAGTGCAGAAAACATGGACCAGATTATATACAATGAGTTTTTTAGGAAAGTTTGGATTCGTGTATCAAATATGACGTGAATGATTATATAAGGTTAAATAGCTCTGATTTAATTTTAGATCTTTAGTTTAATGCCTTTCAGGCTGAGATGAACCACAAATGTTAAAATTCATTCATTCATTCATTCATCTTCTTGGCCGCTTCTTCCCTTTCGGGGTCGCGGGGTGCCGGAGCCTATCCCAGAGACTTCTATAAAACGAAGCACAGCATAAAATGCAACATTTAAAAGTACAGCATCACTGTTCCTAAAAAAACATATAAAAGATTTATTTAAATAGCTTCTTAGAGTTTTTCAAACCTAAAAGGAGAAAACATGCAAAAACTACAGCCAAACTCGCACTTTTCAAAATAAAATTGCTAAAACCAGTTTTTGAAAATTCAACGATTAGTGAACTCATGTGGTTTGAAAAAACTTGGGTTTGTAACACATCTACCGCCATGGCCAAAGTCTCTGCTACAATTCTGAAGCATCCACGTGCAGACAAATAGATCCGTTAACGTCTTTGTTTTCCTCATCTGAGCTGCGATCTGACTCTAAATTTTATGGCTGGATAGCTCCGATATTACTTGCCACATTATTTTTGCAACACTAATGTTAGCTTGGGCTTGTGAGGTGCTATAAACTAGTGAAAGAGAGTGTAAACAACGGGCTGATGGCGCCAGCAGTCCTGCCCACAACTGAGAGGCAACTTTCTAATAAACTCCTGCTGTTCTGCAGAAAATATGTCTTTAGATTTTCAATTTTGGCTAAAAACTGCATAGTCGTAATTAAAAAAGACATCGGAAATTATTCTAAAATAGCAAAAGATGTAGTTGGAGTGGGACTTTAAAGCTTTATTATTCTCAGTGTCCCAAAACTAACAATTTATCAGTAAAAAAGGCAATACACAAAGATCAGAAACACTGAAATTTATTGAAAAATAAAAAATGTATTTAAAAAATCAAACGTTTGTTGAAATAAAATCCATTAGCTGATTCATAAAATGTGGGATAGATGAAAATATGAATGAAATTACATTACAAAAAATTTTCTGAACAGATTTTTTGAGCTTTGACTTTTCACTAAAAGTTAGTAAAAACTAGGACTGAAATGTTTCACTTGTGTATTTTTGGACTGATGTGGTTAGGACCTGTTTGTTCAGCGTTTCTGGTGCTTTTCAGTAACACTGAAGCAGCTGCAGACGTTCCTCGCATCCCTTCCTGTTCCAGTCAGCAGAAGTCACTCCTTTTTCTGATTCTGCTGGATTAGCCGGCGCTGCGGGCTGCGTGCACGCCGTCACTGTGGAGGGTAAAACAGCAAACATGGCCGTGCAGATAGCATTTAAATGAGTACTTTGAGTTTGTTCTGGCGTCCTGCAGTGCAGTGACGGGTTCATTTATTGTCATAAACACACCGGTGTCATTGTTGCACTCAGAACAACCTGAATCTGGCTCAACCAGCTACTTTGACGACTTGTACATTGTTTGGATATCAACAAGCTGGTTGCCAGGCAACTCCCCTACCCCCTCCACCCAAGTGCTGTAGTGTGTGAATCCATAGTTTTTACCTCCAGGGTATTGTGTGCTACTTTACATGCTTTTGTGCTCGTGTTTCCTGTGAGGGATGTCACAGCAATTGGCTCATACTGCGTTTTAGGGAAACAGGAAGAGATTGTGATTGTTTTTTGATTTGAAAGTAAGTCAGCTGAAAGAAGCAGGTCAAAGGTCTGTGAGTGAAGCAGAAATGTCTTTTGTTTTGGGACGTTTTCCTTAAGCTGATGTATGAATCTGAGCTGGCTCAAGTTGCATATTGACAACGCTAAATGCCACACACAGAGCCGCATCCGCAACGGCGGGAACAGCTTCCCCTGACAAAGATGGACTGTTGTTTGGGGAGGAAGAGGAGCTTGAGTGAAAGAGAGTGAACATGAATGGCGTGAAAGAGTTCAGGGGGTTCGAGCGTTATAGTGAGGGTCTCAGTCATTGTCACGGTCGCTGTGGGGCTCAAGGTCAATATGGCTCAATGAGGAAGAACAAGAGCAAGAAAAAAATGGCATTAAAGCAAAAGCACACATTCACTTTATGTGAAAGTGAAAAAGTCAAACTTTTTTTCACTTTTATTATTCTTACTCCTGGCAGAAGCCTGTTGGGGGAAGAAACCGTCCATTATACTTACTTTTAAATCCCCATTTTCGCACAAATCGACAATGTAGGCTAACATGTTTCTGCTTGAGTTTTAACAACACTCATTATTTAAAAAATTATAAATTCAAGGAATGTAGCCAAACATTTTCTGCCATTTTAACAAGATCCTGAAATGTAATAAATGACATGTGTGCATTTTGTAGTCCCGGCTTCTCTCAACAGCAAAGGGGGGAATATTGGCACTGCTCACATCCTTGTTGTACAAGATAACAGGCAGTAAAACGTGCTCTGAAGTGCAGACAAACAAATGGATGAACATGTTTGCCTCACGTGAGAAGGGTTACTTAACAAGTCTGAGGAACAGACCACACACATGCCAACAAGCACACACGCCCTCACAGACCATCCGTCAGCCATTCCCAGCGGCTGGAATGTGTTTTCACCGAGAGAGGGAAAACGTTTGGGCTAAAGAAGATCAACAAGAATGAGTGGAAAAGAAAAAGATTTTCTATTATCTTTACATTAAGATCAAGTCTTTTCTACCTCCATGGGAGAATATAATCATCTTTTTGTTGTTGTTTTTATCATGTTCTTGCTTTTTTCTCCTAATAGAGGACTTACATAAAATAATTTACTTTTTTAAGAGTTTCTGAGTATTTCTTAATTCAAATAAGAAAACCAGATGCTAGAAAAGTCAGGGGCTAATGACGCCACAACTGACTGGGCGTGTCAAACTCTCTCTTACCACGCCGCTCCTCTGCCTCCTTGGGCACATTCATTGATCCTTGATGGATCCAATATCGCTCGCCATTTAATTTGTGCCGCTAATGCTATCTTGGGACTATAAGCTTGAGCCCAAACAGAAATACCAGCGACGGGTTGATTCAAGCCAATAGTCCCGCCCACAAGCCAGAATTGCATATCTAATGAGCCACAGCCGCTGAGCAAAAAGTATGTCTTAAAAAGTAAAAAGGTCTTTTTGATTTTGAAAAAAAAAAAAAACTGCACAGTCATTATTAAAAGACTACTGAGAACAATTTTAGAAAATGAAATCAATATAGTTGTAGTAGGAATTTAAGGTATAAACTGACCAATCAGATGCCTCGATAAAAATAGGGGGGGTCAAAACATTTGATTGACAGATTCTCCAGAGCTGGCTTTCAAGTGTTAGAGGTGTGGCCTTCCAACAAGCTCACTCCTGATTGGTGAATGGATCAATAGCTTCTCATTGACGTCGTCTGGCTCCAACATGGCACCTTCTGAAAAAATAGCAACTGAGTTGGAGCCAGAAGGAAGTTATTTTCTACGGATGACGTCACTCTCACTCGCTCCAGTTCTCATATACAGCCAATGGGTTCCATGTTGTGGATTGAAAATAATATTTTGCAGCAATAAAAGTTTTTATTTAAAACACACAATGACATAAGAACATTTAAAGTGAGATCAGGTTCTGTTTTTGTTAACTGGACACCCCATCCTGGGAACTTCATGTAATTAAACTTTATACCGGTTATCAAGCTGCTGTTCAAAAGCAGATCAGTAAAGAACACCTAAAATCTTTCCATCACAGATGATGATTATCACGCTGTTACTCATTTTTGCAGCCAAATAAAGAGAATTCAGCCTGAACTGTACAAAATGTCCAACCAGAACAAATTCTCTGACTGCTCCTTTATTTCCTGCTCTTTTTTTCTTCGCCTGTTATCTTCCTGGACGCTCCGTTCACATTGGGGCCCCACTGGAAGCAATTTGAACCGGTTTGAATGTGGACGAGGACGGCGGAGAGGCTGGTGATGGAGTGGGGAGGAAAAAAGAGAAGGGGGCGAGGGCAGGGGGAAGGGGCGAGGAGCCGAGCGGATGGGGGAAGGGTTGTTTTTGCATGCCTCAAATTCTTTAGGTGTTATCACCATTGCCCGCTCCATAATTGTTCCTTTTGAGGAAGGAGGAAAAAATACACACTCCAGCACTGTAACACTTTCTGTTTTCAGTCAAACCAGGCCTTCAGGTACGACTTTTGGCGACTGCTTGACTATAATTACAGTTCTGGAGACACAATCTTCAGAAAATGACACTTTAATCACAACTAAGGTAAAATATAAAACGAAAGCACAAAAAAAATTCAAAACGTTTAAATTTTTCCGAGTGATAATTACTTGAAATGTATTTTTTTCCATTTAATTATGATTGCACTTCATGCTGCTTTCCATCTGAAGGGAGACACTGCAGTGGTGGGACGCACAAACACACACACCCCCACACACACACAGGATGTGATTCTGGGAACTTTGATTGATGAGGTAATCCATCTGGGTATGAAGCAATGGAGAGGAGGCAGACAGCGCCAGAGATTGGCCGAACCGAAGATGAGAAATGATGCAGCTCCGAACGCTGATGCAGATCCAGGATTGATGCCGGTTAGAAGCAGATTTCATTCTGTTGGAGGCTACAAACTCACACTTACAAACTTTAATGAGTTTTTCTTTTATCCGCCACAGTGAAAAGTAAAGAAGTATGTCCTAATTCAGTGTGAGAACCAGACCTGACCTGTTTCTCCAGTCTAGATTTGAACCTGGCTTCCATTACAGCTGCAGTAAACTGGGCGGAGGTGCATCTCAATCCTCCGCCTGCGGATGAAAGAATGACGTCTGAACTAATTGCTGTAGTTATGACACAGACCAGACGAGAGGGTTTTCACTTTCTCCTGCAATAAAACTGCACTGGAAAGTGCAGAGAGGATGGAATAAAAAAAACAAACTACAGATATTTTCCATTTAATTACATAAAAATCCCTTTTAGGAATCAACAAGTATTGCAAGACAAAAAAATAGTTTATTTTTCTGAAGTTTTTCAGTAATTTTGTCATTTTTTGAACTCAAAAAGTCAAAATATTCACTTTTCACACATGTTGCATTAAATCATTCCCTTTTTACCTGCCAAGGTGAATCATCCACCTTCATCTAACTCCATCTTCTGCATCCTCCTCACTCACTCCAACCATGCTCGTGTCCTCCCTCAACACTGACCCTCATCAGCAGAGTAACCCATTAAAGCCCCCGTAATATTCTCTCAGCTGTAATTTTAAATATGGACTGTAATAAGATACTTGAGCAACATGTTGTTTTGTAAGACATTAATGTTTTCAATCTTAGCCTTCTGTCTCCCCACAAACTGTACAACATGTTCGAAAATATTTCCACATGAAAGCCTGGCTTTGTTCTGTTTTTCTTTTTTTTTAATAACTGTGTTTTATAGTAAAATGAAATGTTCATGATAATCCTGGAAGCTCTAAGTGCAGTGCCTCCACCTGCTGGAAAACTATGGCAAACACAACCAAACTCCAACTAACATGATAGAAACAGGAGCAAAGAAACTCCACTTTAAGTTAAAGAATAAAGCTCAAATTGAAATTGTTCAGAGTTTTTTGATTAAAATATTTCCAGATTGGCAAAGTCCATCGCCATACAATAAAGTGAAGTTCCACACAGTCTCCATATCTTTCACTAATATTTACAGTTGTAGTCATTGTACATCAGTAACATAAATGCGTACACACACCATTCGTTTTGTTTATTTTACACAGCAAGATTTTTCATGTGGCGGACACAGTTTTGTTAATTTCTTTTTTCCCTTTCTTTGAGTTACCTTTAAGGTGGCCTGCTGTGTTTCTTTTTTCTTTTTAAATGTCTTTGTTGATTTTTTTTAAGAAGAATTCAATTACAAACAAGCCCAAAAAAAAACAACAAACGCACAAGAGATGCAGGAAGAAAAGGAAAGGAAAAGGAACAAAAAACAAAATAAAGAAAAAGATTATAAAAAAGCAAATAATGACAAATAGAAGCAAGAGATTTTTATTATGTCCAATACTTTTAGATTCATTATAAGGATTCACAACAAATTTGAGATTTTTACGGAACCCCTAAAAGGACATTGAATAAAATATATATATATATATATATATATATATATATATATATATATATATATATATATTCTGGCTTCTGTCTGGTGAGCACCAAATAGTAACCAGAAATAAAAATGTTTTGGGAAAAACAAAAAAAATTTCCGGTCACTGTCTAGTTCCCCTCAGATAGTATACAGTTGGGATCTCGTGAGCACCAGTAACTTTCTGGTGCTCACGAGATAGTTACTGGTGCGCACAAGATGGTAATTTGTTTATTTATTTTTTTACTTTAATTTTTGTTTTCCGATCTCCCTTTGGGCTCTGTACTATCTGGAGCACACCAGATAAGAAATATATTATATATATATTTTTTTAACTTCAATTTTTTTACTTCGATGTCCTTTAAGGGGCGCCATAATTTTTACTTAACACATGACGAAAAAAAGTTCTATGAAAGACACAAAATTTTGGTGTGCATTTTTTTAAAAATCTGCTTTTATGTATAAAAAAAATGACCAATTATTTTTGTTGTTAATTATTATACTGTGCAATTTATTTTTAATAACCAAGCCATTTATTTCTTAAGTTCAGGGGTTTATAGAAAATTAGTGAACCAATGAAACAAATCCTCTCAAAATGTTAAATATACAGACAATAAATAAACGTTCTGTTGTTTCAAGGTGTATGTTACAGCAATCAAATCCAAAAGCCTTTTAAAGAATTTTAAAAATGAATCTCTTTGTTTCACTGTGACCTCCTGCTGTCTTACCTGGGGAGCTCTTCCTGGTCCAAACACGTGTCTGAGGGTGGAGGTGATTGGGAGGACCCCCCACCGGGACAGAGGAACTGGGATTATTATTTAAGGTTTTTGTTCATTTACTAAACTTCAAGGACTTATTTGTTAAATTTAGTTTAAGTAATCTTAAATTTTGTTAAACAGATTTAAATTTATGATTAAATGAGACATTGATGTATTGTATAGTCTGNNNGTTTGAGTCAATGGTCTGATCACTATATAATCCCCACATGTGTCAGTTTGAGTTCTGTTTAGCCTGATGTAGTATTTAGCCTGAAGTATTTGTACTTGAGTTATGTTTAGTCAACCTCTTTTTTGGGCCCAACTTTTTAATTTAGTAAATTTAGCTAGTTTGGGGTGAATAAACCATCCTTTTCCCCATACATTTTCAACCTGTTTTAATTTTAAACAACAATGCTAGTTTTAATCCACTAGGTGTCAGTACTACACAAATTACAGGACTTATTCTTTCACAGATACTTGAACATTGTTGATGCACGTTTCCTGGAATAGACACAAAATTTAAAAGTCAATGGTTTTGACATATCCTAAAGCCGAAAAATATAATATTTTCTCAAATTTTACTGACTTGTGTTAAAGGTTTCTCCAGGATTTTGGGGATAGAATTCTGCTGTTGCAAATGCTCCTATAAGCAACATTTTTTTAGGGTTCAATGGGAATTTATTTGCCCTTAATACAAAAAAAAAAAAAAAAATAGTATATTTTACACACTACTGGACAGGGTTGGAACATAAACAAAGAAAACATCCTTACTTTCTTAAAAAATAATGAAATCTATGTGCTGTAAAGTTATTTTCTATTAGGTAAAAAAGAGTCTCAAGCTAAGTGGAGAAGTTGTGTAATTAGATTACATAATTCCAAAAGCAATGATATCTTCTTTTACAAAAAGTCTAAAGAAACGTGACAAAGAAATCTATTTAAAAGGCAAATGCAGTTGTTGAATGTATGTAATATTCTTTATTGCCACATGAAGATGATGTTCTTGTATCAAATATAGCAGCTATAACAGCAGAACATTGTGAATCAAAATAACTTTTTAGATTTTTTAGGCCTAATGGTTAGTCCTGCAAAAATGTTTTACTCACAAGGAATGTCTCACTGCTCGACACGACGAAGGAATTTTATCTTAAGATGCATTGAAACCCTTCAGGATTGTTTTCAGTTATTGGAGGAAGTCTAACTTTTTGTTTAAGTCTACATCAAAGAGTCTGGAGCAAAATGAAGGTCATAGAACTTCCTTTCAAGGAGTTTCTTTCTGTTCCCGACAACCAAGAGCACTCCAAGCATGAGCGACTTGGCTGTAACTCCAGCAGCAAAAACAAGTAACATAAGAAATAAATGCAGTCTGACATAAATCAAGAGATCCTTCAGTTTTTATAAATATTAGATAGAAACAAAAGACTTTTGCTCTGAACAAGTTTCACATCTTAATCATCTGAACCGCACTGGCCAAGGAGAGGTCATTTAAAGAAGCCTGTCAAATCCTCATCCATTATGCAAAAGCCGATACTAAAGTCAACTTTACATTAAACTTTCAGGGTCTTTTACACAATTCTATTTTGAGGAGTCAGTGCTGGCTTCCAGTTTTCTCTAAAGTCTTTTGACTTTTACATTTTACATTCTAGAAAACAACACAAGATTTTTTCATCTTGGTTAAAAATCCCAATTAAAAGACTTCTGGGATTGATTTTAAAGTAGATAAAAAAGCAATAAGAGTAAAGTATCAGCTCCCAAACAGGATACACTAATATCCAATAGGAAATATTCAATCAAGAAGATACATTTGTGACAGATAAAAAAGTCAAACTTTACCAGGGTTCTTTAAGCTCCACCCTGTTTTCTAAAAATAGCCACAGCAAAGCAGGTTCTTTTTATCAAGCGGCCACGATTTTCTTCTATTTAGTCTGGAGAAACACAACAAATCAAACCTGCAGTGAGTGTGACGGCGGAGTTTGTGCGTTTTTGCCAACCCAGACTGAGCTGAGCACCACTTCTTCTGTTGGTTTCAGTTCTGGATGGCAGCCCGAAAACTTTTCAAGAATAAGAAGGACAGCTTGGGGAATCTTATCGGCAAGTAGGACAAACTGTAGTCTGCCAAGTCTAAATATGCGGAAGCTCACATGGAGGGAAGTAGAAAGTCTAAAAAAAGAATTATCTGTCAAAGTAAGCTGCAAGTTTGAAATAAAATGAACCAAATCAGACTGTTTTAACTTCTCATTCAAAGTTATTAAAACCAGATTTAAAAAATATTATTACAACAATCAATTATTGCTAAGTAATTTCAGTAATTATTTGACCTCTTTTGTCTTATGGCAGATGCTCCAGTACTTTCTGTATTTGTCTCTTTCTCGTTCTCTCAGAATCTGGCTCTGATAGAGGTTATTCTTTTTCTCTTTGTTTTACAGAGTATTTTTATCTATACACTCAAAAATTGCTTGTTCAACACATCAAAAGCTCTTTGATGTCATTTTCTGGACACTAGTTTTGAAGTACAGAGAGGGAAATTGGTTTTATTGATATGATCTGGACTAAATTGAATTACATCAAATGTAATATATTTATCCAGGTTTGATGTTTTTTGTCTCTTATTTGGGCCAAAAATACAAAAACATAAAAAGGGAAATATTAAATGAATAATAATTCAATTTATTGAAAAAAATTAAAACTGTGAAGTCAGTCTTTATCGATCTAGTTAGCAAAAAAACATAAATGTGCAGTTTTATTTTAAATAGTTTTGAATAAGCAAATGAAAATAAATAAAATATTGTTATTTACACTGATGTGTTGATATAATGGTATAAATGTTTCATGCAGAGTAATGTCATTAGTAATGTAGCAAGATAGTGGCTAAGAGACCAAAATCTAAATGTAGTTGAACTTGATTTAGTTTTACGGCACAAAGGGAGTAATCATCCTCTCCCTCCCTCTCAAAATAATTAATGGCAAAACAGAGTAAAACAGCCAATCACAGACAAAAAAAAGCCCTCACTTAACCCTTTAACACCTGACAAAAACATCAGCGACGCTTAAGCACAAAATCTTTAACATACTTTAGGTTTTCAACCTTTCACACGATCAACATAATTCCAGCAGATTCTGAAGGCGAAAAGCGGCGCGCGCCGCTTTTCGCCTTCAGAATCTGCTGGAATTATGTTGATCGTGTGAACGGTTGAAAAGTTACAGTAAATCAAAGTACAAAAACACTGGAGCTCCAGTGTTAAAGGGTTAAACCCCAATCAGCCCAGATGGGCAAAGGGAATAGTATCCCACCATTCCTTGCTCTGACAGCAGGCTTAATGTGTCTTTGACCATTACTGTAGTATTAATATATGCATAAATTGTATTTTCATCATAAATCTACTAAAGTTAAAGTAGAAAAAAACTAGAGGACACTAAAACTAGTAAAATTATACATAAGGGTAATTAAGTAAACACAGCTTTTTACTGACTACTTTTTTCTAAGCCACGACCTGTCGGATTTTGATAGAGAACCTTTACTGTAGAAGAAATGTTACTACTACTACTTGGTTAATTACTACCAACATTTTACAGTTTAAAAAAATGAATACAAGAAAAGTTAAATGATCTACTACAAATCCATAAAGCGTTGGCCTAAACTGGTGTTTAAAGATTAGATTTCAAAATACGTTCCTCTTGATACCAGCACACTTTAAAATGAACAAGTAGATTAAAAATTACATTCAATGAAGTAAATCAGAATTCTGCAGAGGTGGGACCAAGTCATCATTTTGCAAGTCCGAGTCAAGTCCCAAGTCTTTGTCCTCAAGTCCGAGTCAAGTCCCAAGTCAAAAGCACTCAAGTCCCAAGTCGAGTCACAAGTCATGACCAACAAGTCTCAAGTCGAGTCACAAGTCCTACTATTAATGTTTCAAGTCATTTCAAGTAATTTATAAAACAATGTAATATTAATTACACAGATCATGTTTGCTTTTAAGAACTGTATTTTGCAAGAATTTTAGCTAAATTCCCACTGAGTTGATGCATCTCCACTTCAAAAATCCAAAATAATTT
>NC_050516.1:12096961-12108054 GCF_002922805.2 Oryzias melastigma | reverse complement strand
AGCATCACCAATTGGTTCCCAAGTGCAACAGTGTCTGCAGCTCACCACTCCCCCAGGGGATAGGTCAAATGTGGATAAAAAATATCACAAAATATCTGAATTTCTGGAACTAACCAAGATCCAAAGCAAACTTAGAAACATCCTACAGTTCCTACAGCTACTCACTTGGGGGCAGTGAATGTGCTCTGACCACATGATTAAAAAGCAAGAAGAAGAAATCTTGCTATTTCCTCCTCTTCATTACCTGATTTTTTGTTAACATGTTCTGTATGTTCAAACCTTTTTGTGATTAAGTCTTAATCAGAGTCTTGTGGTCAGTATTTTTTTCCTGCATGCTCTGTCATCATTTATTCCTTCAGGGTTCCACTCTTTGTTTGGTCTATATATGGAACGCTGGTTTGCATTTGCACGTAAGTGGTCTGTACCAGGGTCCATTTACAGATGAACTGAGACCTTAGCTTGGAAGTAAACCACTTCCTGTTTGATCTGTGTCTGATTCCTGGAAAACTTTCTAATTTTCCTCATGAATTTGATGCCTGGAACTAGAGGGAATGCTCTTTTTGAACTGGGGTGTGTCTTGAAAGGCCACGTCGTCAAAGCTACATTTCCCCAGCAATTGGTAACATTTTATGATCCTTGTCCGATAGCAAGTTGAAAACACCATCCGCTGAACTGATGAAAACTCACTCTGCTTTGGCAGCATAAACTCCCATCGACAATAACACAAGGTTGCTGTTTTGCCACAATACAAATTTGAATCTCATGTTAAAGCTAATGTTATGTCTTTTGCTTCAAATGATTAAAGTTTCATGACTTTTCCAAAATGTTCTAGAAGTTGTCTTTTTTCACAAGTTTATCAGGGCTCTGAAATTTAATTTGAATCCCGCAATTTTTTCCAGCTTTTCATGACCATATAAACCTTGATATAAATAAGAACTCAAGATTAAAACTATTTTGTTATTCAAATCGTGTAGGATCAGGAGCAGGTGAAAACCAGCAGTATGAAAAAGCTCAGGTTTGTGACACAGCAACTGCCATGGGCGGAGTCAAAGTCTTCTTTCTCTGCTACAGTTCTGATGCATCCCCAAATAGATCCATTAACGTTTGTTTTCCTCATCTGAGCTGGAATCTGTCTCAAAACTGTATGAGTAGAAAGCTCCAGTATTGCTTGGGCTTGTGAGGAGCCATAAGGCAGCGGGAGAGAGTGTAAACAAAGGGCTGATGGGAATTTAGTGGAGGCTAACTTCCGTATTGTCCACAACTATGGCGTTTTTTGTTTTTTTTTTACGTCAAAACTCCACGCAGAAATAAGACATCTCCATGTATCAAACATTCCTCGCAGACAATTCAGACCAGCACCTGTGCGTGTTTAATTCTCCACAAGGAGAAATAGTCTGACTGTCTACTTCTGTGTGCATGAGCTGGGAATGATTTTACAAAAGAAAAAATATATATTTGGAGTGGGGCTTTCATATGTTTTTGACTGATTTGGTGTTATTTGCATTTTAGGGCCACCCCATGGTCCCCCCCACATATGGTGAAGTAAAAATGTTGTGTACGCCCCTGCCGGGTGGATGCTTAAGAAGAATGTCAACAATTAACACCGAGCTATGAAAGGAGCAGCAGAGAGCTGGCAGAATTTGGAGGGAATCTACGGCCACGTTCACGGGGGGGTGTGATCTGAGGTGAATGGAGGGGTGTGGGGAGGCCGGGGGAGGCCGGGGAGGCAGGAGGAGGCAGGAGGAGGAGGGCCAGCTGAGCCGCTGATGTTGCGACGTCACTCTGACTGACTGGGATCCAGACTCGAGGCTGAATCTGCAGCCAGCAGACGCAGAGGAGGAGAGGAAGAGGAGCAGAGCATTTGATCTCCGGTCCCTCCTGTGAGGGAGAACAAAAGAGCAGGAGGTGCAGGAGGTGCATGCTTCCAGACTCCAGCCCCGCATCGTCGCTGCGAATCAGCTGCTAGCTCGATGCTTCTTCGTTCAGCCTGCTAGCCTTTGTGGCCGGGCTCTCCATGCACCCACGGACCCCCTGATCAGACCCGGGCTGGGAGAAGCCTCCCGTCTTTGGCCTCGTCTCGGCTCCGAACCACCGCGCGCGGATTTCCAGAGAGGACCCCCGCCGTCCGTCCGCGCGCGCGCGCGCCCTCCCTCCACGTCTGCAGCCTCCCAGCTTTGACAGGACCAGGACGCCGATTGATGCCGAGGAGTCTCTCCAAATAGGCTCCAAATGTTGCGCACCGCGGCCAGCGTGTTGGCGGCAGGACTGCTGCTCCTCAGGTTCTTGCACAGTTTGGAAGTAGTCCCTCTGACGAGAGCCATCGATGGTAAGCAGAGATGATCAGTCTGATATGAAATCGATAAGTACAGCAGCCGTGGTGTGTGTGCGTGTGTGCGTCCTGACTCCGGCGTGCGCGCCAGGACCCTGGAGGAATGTTGATTGAGTGGAGCAACGTGGAGGAGATGAAACCCAAGCGAGACAATCAAACGGCTCTTTTGTGTCTCTGTTATTGTTGCTGTGTCACAGCTCACCCCCTGTACCTTTGCTTTCACTGACACCTCCAATTGGTGCAAAGGCCCAACTATCTGCCTAATATTGTTGATCCAGAGACGCACAGGCTCCTCCAAAGAGATTATTTCAAGTGAATTAGGCTCTCCAAGATCCAGATCCACTCCATCCCTCCTGCTTTCAGCTTGGTGTGGAGCAACAGGCGTGAGGCTGTTGCATGACTTAGTTTAGGGTGCCAGCAGTGGAGTTGTGATCTGCAGACAGATAAGCTCCCTCCCCAAGAACCTTATGAAGGTGAACTTCACAAAGTGGAACAACTTATGGAAACCATTAAGCTTCACACGCATTCCTGCGTTTGCAGAGAAGTGAAAGGGGGTGTTATCGGAGGAGATTTCAGTTGTAACAGTTAATATTTGATGTGCCAGAATACAATCCAGGATGGTTTTAGCTTTCTTTAAAGACCTAATGAAAATTGGGTTTTTGGTGTTTTTAAAATGTTCTTGTGGAATTTTTGCTGATGAAATTAAAATTAATTAAATTGGATACTGGTGTGACGTAGAATACAGCAAACCACAAGCTCCCTGCTGCACTCCATTCTGATGTAGACGAATAGATCCATAATTTTCCTCGTCTGAGTTGACATCTTTCAACTGTGATGGCTCCAATATTGCTCGCTGTTTTTATTGCACCAGTAATGTTAAGTTGGGGTTGTTAGGAGCTGTAAGCTAGCTGGAGAGTGTGTAAAAAAATGGATGATGGGAAATGGGGCTGGGCTCACTCCACGCCAACAGTTTTTTTTGGTTAAAAATGGCAAAATCTTACACTGTAAAAAGTGAACCATTGGATCAGGTAACAAAAGCTTTGTAATTTTTTTACATTTGAAAATATTTACTTTTATCAAATATTTTTTTTTGAGTTGATTAAGTCATCAATGCAGAATTTTAATTTGATGAAAACAACAAAAATTAAATGTAACAAATTACAGAACTTTTGTCAATTGATCCAACGGTTCCCTTTTTACAGCATAATTAAAAAGACGACTTAGAAAGCTTTGAAAACAGATTAAAAAAGTGATCAAAGCCGGTCTTTAAAATGTGGATTTGATTAGTTGGAATTGCTCAGACCACATTTGTTTTTAGGAGATGCGTCATCTCCTTTCATTTGGCAGTTTCATGCTATGAGATTCTTCGGGGTCAAAAGGCTCATAAAACCACCTTAAGCTTGCACTTGTTAGCACCACCAGTTGTTTTCCTGTGCCTCAGCTCAAAACAATGACTGAAAAACCAGGCTTTGAAACAAACAGTTTCTGCCTCAATTCACAGTTATTGCTTTGGTGAGATCCTCCTCACTCGGGGTTGTGTTGCTTTGATGATTCAGCTCTGTGCAGCGGAACGGTGGAGTTCACCAGCCCGCCGGGAGACAGACGTGGAAAATTGAGATATATTTATTGTTGATGGAGCTCGTCCGATCCACACTTGTGTTGAAAAAGAAGCTTCCTTTTTCATTTCTGGGTTTTGGAAATGTTTATATTGAATTTTGTTCTCATTTCTATAGACATTTTTACTTTGGTTTCAGTTGTGCAGATTTGTTTGTTTTTTGCATTTCTGTCCTGCTGGTCAGACAGTTTTAGTATATTTGACTGGAAGATACTAAAACAGTTTATCAACTAGATATATATAACATTACCAGCAATAATGCAAGTGTGAATGCTGTAAGCTGAATGTGGCTGCTGAAGATGCTAGAGTAAAGAGCTAAAAATGCTAAAACTGATAGCTAAACATGCTCAAGCTGATAGCTTGCCAAAATATTAGCTAAATTAGCCAAAAAACAGAAAAAATGTCTAATTTTGCAGAAATTATGAACTCCAAATTTGCCCAAAGAACCTAAAAACATCAAATTTTGACAAAACAAGCTAGCATAAGGCTAAAATACTAGCTTAACTCCAAATTAGGCTAGAAAACTGGAAAAATTTCTAAATCAGCCCAAAACAGCTAGCATGATGCTAAATTAAAAGTTAAATTCCAAATTCCTCTGAAAACTGAGTAGTTGTTGAACATTTTAATGTTTGAGTGGTTAATCTAGCTGAAAGTATGTCGAAATTCATGAGCTTCAAAGTGGACAACGTTTTTGAAGAATTTCAATTCCTTATTCATTTCCTATGGGGCATATTTTGGTCAATATTTCACAAACTATAAAGTTTATGAATACCAAAAATTCAAGCAGTAATGTCCTGAAGGAGCTGAAGGCTTTGATAGAAAGATTACTGAAATTGCTGAAAGTGTGATTAAGTTTTTACGAGCCAAAATCGTACGGAAAGGAGCAGGAGAATCCCTATGGTTTTAGATTTTCAGGGCGCTCTGGGGCTTGGTTCAAATTTTGACCAGTTTCCATCGATGCTTTCTTCCGTTTTCTAGCCCCGTTTTCCTTTGTGTTGAAGGCAGTATAAAGTCATTGGGGTTCCAACTGCTCTTAAAGTTTAATTGGGTCTAAACAGTTCTCTGTTCCCCTGAAGAGACCTCCACGAACAGTCTCTGCTTGTTTCCAGAGTCCTGCTAATTGGGCACCAAGAGTAAAAGCCCTAATGAAATAATTCACATCACTTCACTCCATGAAAGTAATGTCATTGCAAATATAAAAAAGAAAAAGATAAGTTGCTCTTAACAAATGTTACAGTTTCTCCCTGAAGCTTTTGGGCTGAAGTTCCTTCAAATTGAAGATGTTTGTCAGGAGTTGAGATTGAGATCTCGAGTTAATTAAACATCAAGCATCTTCTGGCTTTTTAATGATCTCACCAGCCTGAACACTTCAACCAATGTGCTGCAGCGTTTGGTGGAAGTGTTTGGCTGTTTGGTGGGGTGACGCTGACGTAACAGTGGTGTTAGCCCACATCTGAGAGGGAACGGAAAGCACGGAGAACGTTTCTGCTCCTTTGGTCGGTGGTTAAATACTTCTCGTAGCTCAGTTGTATAACTGAGCAATTTGACTGCTTGGAGGCGAAGTGAAACTCGGTTACAAAAACAAGTTCATTGATAGTTTATGTGGCTGGAGGAAGTCCTGTGGTGGTTTTCCCCTTGGCGTGTAGATGCGGATAATTTTCATGAAATATTGGTGTCTGTGAGGTTAAGTATTAATGCTCACTTTAAAACACATAAATGCTCACTTCGGTCTTTTAATTTCCCCAAAGAAGGTTGGGTATTTTTAGATGACCATTATGAATCACTCCCTAATTTGTGTCTTAAATCACTTTGCTTATTATAGATTAGTTTACCTGAAAAACCAAACAGGATTCTTTTGTTTCTTTTTTTTTTTCCATAGTGACCCATTAGGAATCTCCTATTCCCTCTAGAAATCTATATAATTCTTATATGTATGGAGCTAAAATAGTCTCACCTGATTTGTGTGTACATAATTCTTGATCTGTAACACATGCATACATGTCACGAATAACTGTGTATACCTGGAATTGTGTATTAATATGTAAAAAAAAATACAAAAATACCCCCCCACAATTTACACCCACACCGCTTGAAGCTTACTACTCTTACAAATCTTTAAAAAGTATGCACTGCCTTGAGGGTTTGGTGACTTCTGGTAGACTTAAAAAAGTGTTGAGTCTTTTAAAAATGCATATTTAGACTTTTAAAATGTATTTATTAGTTATCATGGCATATCTGTTTAAGAAAGTGGATAAAAGGTCAAGTCTACAAGATATTCACAATCTAAGTTCAAAGTGGCTGATAAGAAATCTCTGACGACCCAGCATTCTGACGGCATTTAAATGCATCATTTACACATGAAACTTAAGCCTCATTTCCACTGAGTGGTACGGTACTGTATAACTGGAATTTTAATGTTACTTAAAAGAAGATTGTGGGCAAAATGGAAAAACTAAAAAAAAAACGAATGCTTACGAACATTGGAAACGTTAGATTAACCCTTTAACAGCAGAGCTTTTTTAAAATAACTGTAATTGTTTAACTGTTAACTCGATCAATGAAATTCCAGCAGATTCTGACGCCACTTTTATTCTTCAGAATCCATTAGCAGAGTTTTACAATGGAAATGCTCAAAATACCGGACCGCTCAGTGGAAGCGAGGCTTTAGAGACGTGAAAAGAGTATAAATGTGGTTTTCTGTTTGTGTATCGGGATTAGTGCATACTTTTTAAAGATTTGCATTTGTACTTAGCTTTAATTAGAATAATTATTTTGTACACACAAAGTATCCAAAGATACTCACAGACAAACTACAAATCAAGAATTACGCGCACACAAATCAGATGAGACTATTTTGGCTCCATATACATGCAACCTTCCAGTGATTCTGGATTTTTCCTTGAAATAATTCCAGTTTCCTGCATGTAAAAGTAATATTCAATGTAATCATATTTGTTATTTCATAGATGAGGTAGACATGGCACAACTTTAGACAATTTTTAAGTCAAAATGCATAACCCCTAACACAACACTATAGAAATGAAGAGGATAGGAAAGGATTTTAACAGGTTTTGCAACCACAGGAGTCGAGTGCCCTGCAACCATCCAGTCGACCGTGGAGTCGTCTGTAGACCATTCTAGAGCTCAGTGTGAGGCCGTCTGTCCAACAGCTAAAGCCGGACTGAAATCAGGTCATGCCGCGTTAACACTGTTCCTAAGCAAACTTACAAAAGAGGGGATGAAAACAAGCAGGCAAACACCACAAACAAGTGCACACTGACATGCTTTTAATCAAGGCGTTGCGTCAGTTCAGTCCAAGGCCAACCCAAAACCAGATGAAATCCTGCGGTGGAAACGTAACGTTTGCATAAACAAACTCTCGCATAGCAACTTTATTAAAGCAACGTTTTGAAAGAAAGGGGGTCAAAAATGGAACATTTAAACAACATTTTTATCTCAATTTAGAAATAAACTTTTTTAATTGCATCTTTATTCTGCAAACTTGCTTAAGTGATTATTATCAATTAATACTAACAAATATTATCTGCTGTAATCATTCATTAAAGTTTTGCAACTTATTCCGTCACTTCACCTAAGTGGCAAACTTTAATCAACATATTGTCAAATTATTTTTCTGAGCATGTAATCAGAGGCTTTTGCAGACCGTGCTTTGCAAAAATATGAATCTCTTTAATTAATTTATTTTTTTTTTGTAGAAACTATATGCATCAAGTCACAGAGTGGTGGTTGTCTGCAGCCAAACTTGTCAAACAGCCTTGTGACCCACTTAATACTTGTGACCCACTGATTGAGATACATTATCTAGATGGGGCTATTTAAAGATTGAGGATGGTACACAGCCTTGGGAGGCCCTCTGAAGGAATATGAACTCAAACTTGATTAAAATTAACTCACGATTTCAGAATTTTCAGCTGTGCTTAAGTCAGTTTGGAAGTTTGGAAGGAAAGAAAAACTCATGGACTTAACCAGGCCTGGAAAAAGGTAAAGTTGCAAAGTGCAAACGCATATATATGAGTTTTATCTCATGGTTGTTTTGCTCTCCTGGGATAAAATGTAAGAAACTCTTTCTGAGTGATAACTAAAGGATTTAATTTGAATCATTTACCACTATGGGATTGTTTGAATGTAGACTGTAACCAAATTCTGCATGGAGAGATGAAAAGTCGATTTATCTGAGAGAACTAGAAAACTTAAGTAATTATTTTTTGTAAGTGCCTCAATGTTATTAGTAAAGGTTTCACCTTTTTCTTAGTCTAAATTACTTAGTAAAATGTTTTTATTTTTGCAGGGACATCATAGATACAAATACTGACATTGAAATAATGTGTTGTACCAAGTTATAGTAAAACCCCTAGTCCCTAAACTGATTAAATAAAGCAAAAGTAAGACATACAATAATATATTTTGTGAATTTACAATTTTAAGTTTGTTTTAAAGCATATAAAAAAATACACCTTTGAAAATAAAGCCAAACTTCATTTTGTTAATAAAGATATCTAATTCTTAATCAAACAAATCAGGTTTTAGCTGAAAAAAATAGATGATTAATACTTAATTAAAGGGCCTATTTCATGCAGAATCAACTTTTTTTTTAGTTTTTAAGTGTATTATAATGCCAATTTCTAAAAAAAAACCCAACTCCAAAGCAGTATTTTGATCCATTCAGGCATCTTTGAGCTCTCCTCTAAAACCTGCTTCTGAGCACCAGCCCCTCCCAATATACAAAAACGAGCAGGTTTTCACATTGTGACATCACAAAGTGGGGAACAGCCCCTTCAAAGAAGAGTCTGAGCTGCCAGATCTGCCTCCAGGTTAACACAAACACTCACTTTCCTCATGGAGCTAGCGGTGAATGCATAATGTTTTCATTTTATGCACAAAATGCTCATCCATCTTTGTAAAAGTTTGAATGTTTT
The DNA here is from genome assembly GCF_002922805.2 of Oryzias melastigma. Lineage (NCBI taxonomy): Eukaryota > Metazoa > Chordata > Actinopteri > Beloniformes > Adrianichthyidae > Oryzias > Oryzias melastigma. Next base: position 12,099,173 of record NC_050516.1, on the reverse strand, counting down.
TTGTTTTCGTGGGTGAATCAGAGACCGGCTCTAGGTTGACATCATGAAATAGGCACACACTAGGAGTGAAAGGTGGATCATCATAGATTGAGGTGTCTTACTTCTGGGTAGGAAAAGAGTTCAAGAAAATAACTCATATTTAATTAAAAAAAATTCTTTAGTGTTCCAAAGACAATATATTAGTATATGGATATAGTTTATTGTGAAGGGCTTAACAACTGGCTTTAGGTCCATTAAATCACAATTAATCATCAATTGATTTCAACTGTTAAATTGTTGAAGATCCACAATGATGAAAATTGTGTTTTTTTGAGCTTTTACATGTTCTAGTAGCATTATTCTGAAGATGGAGGACATATATTAAGAAAATTAAGCTTAAAATTGCATTTCTGAGTATTTTTCATTCAAATTGTTGTAAATCGGGAGCAGATGATATATGCCATTTGAAAAAGTTTGTGGTGTAGGTGCTACAATCAGACTTGCAGGTATTATACTTCCATGTACACATTCATTTTTCTTGTCTGAGTTAGTATCTGGCTCCAAACATGGTTGCACCAGTAATGTTATGTTGGAGTTGTTAGGGGCTGTAAGCTAGTGGAGAGAGCATGTAAACAGATGGATTATGGGAAATTGGAGTGGGTGTACTCTGTCCCAGCAGTTCCACCCACAGCTTGGAGGCCAATTTCTAATGAACTACTGTCACTCTGCAGAAACTATGTCCTAGAAAACCACACAGACTTCTACATTTTGGCTGCAAACCCATCCATCCATCCATTTTCTTAACCGCTTCATCCCGTTCGGGGTCGCGGGGGGTGCCGGAGCCTATCCCGGCCACTGATGGGCGAAGGCGGGGTACACCCTGGACAGGTCGCCAGTCTGTCACAGGGCCTCAATCACACACCCATTCACTCTCACATTCACACCTAGGGGCAATTTAGAGTCACCAATGAACCTATGAAGCATGTTTTTGGACGGTGGGAGGAAGCCGGAGTCCCCGGTGAAAACCCACGCATGCACGGGGAGAACATGCAAACTCCACACAGAAAGGTCCCAGCCGGGAGTCGAACCGGGGCCTTCTCGCTGTGAGGCGAGAGCGCTAACCACTCGCGCCACCGTGCAGCCCTTGGCTGCAAACCACTTTTGAAAATAGATTTAAAAAAAATCAGAGTGGAATTTTAATCAAAATCTTGTCAATTTAGCTCTTTGGCCATGATACACAGTTCTGAAGAATATTTATAAACTAGTTAAAACGCTCTGGTCCCACTCTATGTTTTATTTGCCAGGCTTTCACCGTGATCACCACATCAATTTACTTTTTAAGTCACCTTTTAGCTTTAAAAGTCCATATTCAGTCTGTTTTTCACGTCTCTCCAACTCAGGGTGAAAACATGTTGGACTTCTGCTTAAATCCTCGTGCTGCTCTAAAATTGGTACAGCTTATCAGCAGCATGTTGCAGGCTGGTAGCGGGCCACAAAAGCTTTAGAAAACAGCAAAACTTCAGCAGTTAGACTGACCCCAATTTAGCTGCTGGTCGGAGAAGTGAAACAATGACCCGAGTAACAGTGCAAAGCTCCTGAGGGACTGAGGAGATCAGCAGAGTCAGGTGATAACACTGTGTTGGTTGAACACTAAAATTGACCATGCAACTAATCATGTGACATTCTGTTTAATAAAAGTGTTGCGAAGTGCAAGCAGCTTTAGATCTGAACTCCAAAACACTTATGGTGATTGTGTTCTTTAGTCAGGCCAAAGGAATAAACATGTTTTTTTGTAAGTGAATCTCTATATCCTTTTATTGGTAAATAAATTAGCCTGAAAGGCGTAGAGGTCCCCAAGTAGCAGCAGTAAGTTTTTAGAGGTTAAATGATCATTAATATCAAATATTAGTGCTGCATAAATGTGGATGTATGAGAGGATTTTTCCTTTCATATTAGAGGTTCTCATGTTTAATGACTTGGCACTATGCAGGCTTAAAGTCACACTCCAACTATATTTTATTCTGCTATAAAATAATTCCCAACGGTCTTTTAATAATGTTTATGCAGTTTTCAGCCTATATCAAAAAGTCTGTGTTGTTTTTTAAGACATATTTTTTACAGAACAGCAGGTGGTCATTTTCCATCCGCACTGTGTTTACACTCTCCTGTTAGCTTATAGCACCTCACTAGTCCAAGCTAACATTAGCATAGCAAGAAAATGGCTAGCAGTATC
>NC_050516.1:12062668-12094985 GCF_002922805.2 Oryzias melastigma | reverse complement strand
TAAGTGAATCTCTATATCCTTTTATTGGTAAATAAATTAGCCTGAAAGGCGTAGAGGTCCCCAAGTAGCAGCAGTAAGTTTTTAGAGGATAAATGATCATTAATATAAAATATTAGTGCTGCATAAATGTGGATGTATGAGAGGATTTTTCCTTCCATATTAGAGGTTCTCATGTTTAATGACTTGGCACTATGCAGTCTTAAAGTCACACTCCAACTATATTTTATTCTGCTATAAAAGAATTCCCAACGGTCTTTTAATCATGATTATGCAGTTTTTAGCCTATATCAAAAAGTCTGTGTTGTTTTTTAAGACATATTTTTTACAGAACAGCAGGTGGTCATTAGAAATGCACTTCTGGGTTGTGGCAGAAGTTAGCTTCCACTAATTTTCCATCTGCACTGTGTTTACACTCTCCTGTTAGCTTATAGCACCTCACTAGTCCAAGCTAACATTAGCATAGCAAGAAAATGGCTAGCAATATCAGAGCTATCCAGTCGTAAAGTTTTGAGTCAGATACCAGCTCAGACGAGGAAAATGAAGACCTTAATGGATCTATTTATCTGCAATGTAGACTTTGGCCCGCCTACAGCAACTCCTGCGTCAAGAACTTTTATCTGCTTCTCATCCACCAGGATTTGAATAAATAAATACTCAGAAATTCAGTTTTAATCTTAATTTATTTAGTATATATCCTCCATTGTGAGAAAAGTGCCCCAAAACCATGTTAAAATGCCAAAAACACAATTTTGATTAGAGTCAGTCTTTAAAGTCCCACTTTAACCATCTTTTTTCTATCGTTCCCAGCGATCTTTTAATTGTGATTATGAAGTTTTTGCCTAAATCAAAAGGCCTGTGTCGTATTTTTAAGACATATTTTATGCAAAGTGGCTCATTAGAAATAAAATTCTGGGTTGTGGGTGGGACCATTGACACAGAGCAACCCCACCCCCCTCCCCGCTACTGAGAGCTCAGTTTGTGCACTCACGCGCAAGCTTATAGCCTTAAACTAACGTTAGCAGTTGAAAAGTTTTGAGCAAGAATCTCAATTTGCTACAGTACAAGTGTTGAACGCTCATCGAGCAGACTTTGACATGCCCATTTCAGTAGCTGCGTCATTAGTCTGAGCATTTTTTCTAGAATCCAGTTTTCTGATCCAACAAGATTTGGTTTAAGAAATACTTAGAAATTAAGTTTTAACTGTTCATTATTTTATATCCTCTCTTAAGAGAAAAATGCAACACGAACATGTTAAAACACCAAAAAGAAGATTTTCCTTGGAGTGGGTCTTTAAGGAGTAATCTTGTCTGTTATTCACCCAGTGAGCCTAAAATGACCTCGTTTTGCCCAAAAGCTGTCATTCTCAGACTCAGCTGAAGCCTGACTGCATCACGGCAGCAGCTGAGCCTCTGAGAATCAGGAAGGTTTTACTCTCCTCAACTTGTCTTCATCTGCATACAGACAGGTTTAGGTTTTTAAACTTTGCTTTTTCACAGATGGTTAATTTTTCAGACACATATGGTTATGTTACATAACAAAAGCACTGATACCATTCCTGACATACATATTTGGTTTTCAGCAAAGCCTCCTTCTTGCACTCTTAGCATCTTAACCGATTAGGTAATGAGATTATCTTGGGTTTGTGCAAAAGTAACCTAGTTTTTAAGCTCTTTTTTTACATTTACTTGAAATTTTTATCTTAAACCTACAAAACTTCATGCAACATGATTCATTTTTATATATTATATATAAGGACAAGTTTGGCCATTTGTAGTAATGGTTTTACCTCTTCAATTAAGTTTTTTGCCAAACATTTTTGTTAGATACTCAAAAAAGTAAAAAAGTTTGAATTTTTTGTTTGGGTTAACAGCAGCCTTTCCTCTTCAGATCGATCATAAATCGAGAATTTTTGCAGCTGCGAGCTCCGCTGCTCCTCTGAGACTTGGTATTTGTACCAGTTTTCTGAAAAAGCACTGAAGAATTTCACATAATCTGCTCTAATATGTTTCCCTCTGCAGCATACTAAGAAGGCTTAATTGTCGTTTTCTCTCTCTGCTGGCTCTGCGTGCAGCGCGCGCTCCGATAGGGATTCAGCGAAGGGATTTGTCTAAGTGAACTAAGTTGATAATCATTGATCACACCTCTTCCTTCATCTGCCTTCTGCTAAGGAGCTGAGTTTTGTGTTGAAGTCTTAAGAAGTGCTGCCTTCCTGCGTCTGAGCACGGAGGCTAGTACAAATAGCTGACATGGTTAATTACCACTCTGAACTTGAGACGTGGCGAAATCTCAGCCAGACATCCGAATAGTGCTTAATTAAGTTCACATTTGATTACTGTGTTTCAACTAATAGGTTCTGCCCTTTTGGCTCAGTTCAGACCCAAACAGCTGCAGGCTGCACTGCTGTCCTGCAGGATTCGGCTCAGAACAAAGCTCAACTTGGAGCTGGAACAAACGTTCAGAAGGTAAACCAAAATAATCAAAGAAAAACTGTAACACATGTCAGAGGTTTTTGTATGAACAGGAAAATTCTTTGAGTTGTTTTTTCTTTCTTCTACTCCACACGACTCTGCTCTGAAAGTCGTACCTTAAAGGTTTCAATTTTTCTCTTTTCGTAGCATGAAAAGTGGAAATAATGCAGGAAAATCCTCTTTTCTCCTTTTCTTTGTCCTCTCCTGCTAAATCCCAGAACGTTCAGCCCACAATTGTAGACGTGGAGGACAGGTTTGTGCGTTGCTTCAAAACAAACCAATTGTCCAACATTTTGTTTTCTTTTCTTTCCTGCTTAAAAATAAGAATATTTGCATTTTTATGCTTCATTAATCCCTTAAAGGATTTTTGATGCATCCTTCTGTCAGAAATATTCAGTCATCCTCGATCTTTTAGTGAGAAAAAGTTCAAGCTTCATATCTGGGTGTAACTTTTCTCCTTGAAATATTTAAAAGCAGGATGGAGATTTATCCCGTCTCGCAGTGAAAAAGAATTTGGGATCTCTGCGCTGTGTGCTTCCCTTGAGAAACTGCTGAAGTGTTTTATTTTAGCGAGCACACGCTATCGTCAGTAGACTAAACTAGGTATTTTTTCCCATTAGGTGTTTAAACATTCACTGTGTTTTTAAATAACTTTGCTTTGCTTCACTGTGGCTTCATGCTGCCTGCAGCTTCAAAACACTCTGGAGTTTGGATGAAACGACCACAAAGGTGGACTGCAGGAACCAACAGATTCAGTTTGTTTGTTTGAAGCCAAGCAGCTATTTTCCTGTAAAAGAATTATGTACATGCCTAACGGTAAATCTAATGATTGCACAGCTATTTTCTAAAAAGCATTCTGCTTTTTTTAGTCTGTTAAGGGCAGACTTACACACATAGATATATCAGCATTAGAGAGCATCCGTGTAAGGTTATAAAGCTGTGATTCACTTTTTCTGGTTACTCAGTTGATATTTGTGCAGCTAAAAGTTTTGTTTAGAAGCTGTCCATTTTCTATCGCTCCCATTAACTCTACCACTGAGAACTTAAAGATTGGAATTGTGATGATGCAGCTTTTCAAGGTTGTTGATATTGTTTGGATCCACCCCAAAATGTTGTGCAGATTCCTCTCCAGAATGTTCTTTGGCGTATGCCATCGCACGAAGTTTAACACTAAATGGAATGAGTGTTTCTTGGTCATTGAAACACAACACAAATATAACACACACTCGGCGTCTGCACGACTGTGCGTAAGCCAAGGTGTGTCTTAAAGGAACCCGGCCACTGTTTCAGAGCAGCATCTAAAAGTAGCAAACACCTGTTAGACCCGGCGGCTACTGGAGACGGTACACAATTGGAAGATGTACGACTTTGGTTATATAAAATCTAAGTGTTTTGCTGAGGAGAAAGTGGAGCGTTTGTGTTAGCCTGAGGGTGGTGCTTGAAGCACAACCTCTTCCTGGAAGGGGCTGTCGTCACTTTGTGACATCACAATGTGAGAACCGGCTCTGGGATGGGCTGGTGCTCTGAGTGCAGGATTACTCTGAAATACATGAGCGGATTGAGGTTGTTTGTAGTGAGGAATGAACATCATAAAACACTTAAAAGCTCTAAAGTTGTTTTTTACATGGTATAGCCCAGGGGTCTGTTACCTTAAACAGTAAAAGAGCCAATTTAGCTTGTTTTCTATTTATCAAAACCTAATAAGAACCGCAAAGTCTTATTTTGATACAGCTGTGCATTCATTACAATGCATTTTCTTAATAATAAATATGAATTATGTTTCTTTCCTGGCATAAATAAAAACAGAAAAATAAACAAAAGCTAGCATTTTCTCAAGATGTGAAATTATTTTTCACATTTGACAGAAGCTCATTTGATTTCCTTTCAAAATAAAAGCCTCATTGGGCCAGACTGAAGCATCACACTATGGCTCTGGACAGCAGAAGCATATGTGCTTAAACTCATAAAATATCAGATTTCTTACCACATTTTTTGCTCAGTAGTATACACCTCAGTCATAATATTTTAAACTTAACTAATCTAAATAAAAATAACATTGTATTTATCTTTAGCCAAAGAACCACTATAGAGAGATAAAAGAGCCACTAGTGGCTCCACAGTCTCAGGTTGCAGTCACTTGGTATAGGCCCTTTAATCCTTGTGCTCTCTTATGGGGTCCAGATGACCCCACCCTATTTTGATGTGTGACCCCTCCCATGACAAAGGTGGAAAAGGTGGACAGGATTTCATATCTGCCATGGACAGATAAAAAAATAATTGAAAAAAAAGTTCTGGTGGGGTCCAGATGACCCCACTTATAATGCAAACACGCACATGCACAAGGGTTACGATAACATTTATCAGATTTTATGTCCTCTTTTGCGATGTGCTTGATAGTGCACACACAAATCCAAAGCTGCGCACAAATCAAGAATTACGCACGCACAAATTGGGTTGAGTCTATTTTCTCTCCGTAGAAATATAGAAAAAAACCTCGTCTGCACTATTTTTGCTTTAAGCAGCTCAAGGTGACAAACTTTTTTGTCTCAAAGATGATTGCTCTTCTAACTCTCACTTCTAAAAAAAAAGGTTGGAAACTTCGTGAAGTGTGTTTCTGAGTTATCAAGCTAGACACAGGATGTGCTTGAAGAATCTCATGAATATGTCCCAGAGATACCACACTTTGACATAATTGCTATATTCTTGTGCCGCGCGATGAGATAGGTTGTCTAGACCGGTGCTATCGACCAAACCCCCTGCTGCCATCAAAGATAATTGCAATCATTTGTGCTGATGGCATTCAATTTGCATAATCATTTTCATTCATCTCCAGGAAAGCAGTCGGCAGGAAGTATTTTTATCAGTATTTCTACACAAACTGTTGCATTTTGATGAGCTTTATTGTAATTTAGCTGCAGATGCCGGTGGATTCTTGGTTCTGGTGTAATGGCAGCATCACTGTGGCCAAACGTCTGTTTTTCAGTGAATACATTAAACACAGGTGGGCAATTTCAGCTCAGTGGGGAGTGCTCAGTTTAGGAAAAGTTTCAGTGAAATGTAAGCGTTCAGAAACAAAGTTCACCACCGACTTCCGTCTCACCCAGCTTGAAGTTTTTATTTGGAGTCTGGCCTCAGACACTCAGACTTGTGTGTGACGGGAGTCTGTAGTACCCGGTTGATCTCCAAGGGCCGGCCTCCAGCTTATTTATAGCTTTACTGTGGGTGTTGGAGGAAATGATGCAGCGGCTGGGGGTTAGACTTGTGTTTGCCTTTGGAGAAAACTCTTGCTCTGAGCTCATCCTGAAGGGCGAAAGGTTTGGTGCAGATGGCGAAGGATTTGTATTCTGGCTGCGGCCCAAATCGTTTTAGCACATTCTCAAATATGATGAAAGTACAAGAAGCTTATTGAGAGCATGTGTGACATTCCCCCTTCCCATCTCAATATTCCAGCCCTGCTCAGTGCTTTCACAGATCTTCAGGCCCTGCCCCGACCGAGCTGTAGTTCAAGCCCCACTTTTTCATGCTTTTTTCTCTCTCCGTGGAAGGTTTTTGCCACACATAAACAGTTTTGCAGATCAGTCACTGCTAACCCATGTGGCAGCAGAACTTCGGCAGCTTGAAAGGCTTCATTGGGCTCAGATGAAAGTGTGATTGGATCTGTGGCGAGCAGATCAGAGGGGTCACCATTCTCCGTTTAACACAACAAAAAATTGATTTACTTTCATTTTTGTTCTTTATTCTAAAACTAATTTGTCTTACAGTGGAAAAAACATTCCACATAAATAGTGATTTAAACTGAAAAAAGGTGGAACATTAATTAATAAATCATAACTGTGGTTTCAGAAATTGGATAGTGTGATTCAGCAAATCCCTTTTTTAATAAACCAACCCTTCTAGACACCCTCATTTTTCAGTCAGTGATTAAACAAAATTGCGTTGCAGAATAATTAAGTGTTAAAATCAGTTTCTGGAGACCAACATTTAATAATCCCAATACTGACATTTGCCTTAAATTATACAACATTTTAATTTAATGCCTCAAAACCAGAGATGCCTTCTGTCAGAACTTTTTTCTTGCTTAAGGACGGATATGTTTCTCTACATTTGCTCATTTTTTTCTATAAAAACATGATGTATAATCCTTCTTTTTTAGTGGTGATGTAAGTATATAATGCCTTTTCCTCTTAGATCCTTTGCTGTTCTTTACATGTCCCAGAGATGCTCCACTTCCTGTGCGGTAACCTTCTGACCTACTTTCTGCTCCTTAGGCTTCAGGTTTGGTCTAAAAATGTGGGATCTCCTCTCACAGACATGAGTGACAAATGGGTGTTTGTCTGCATCTAAATCAACAATTCACTCTAAAAGTTGTTGTCTGCTCCATTTGATGTTGATGCTTTAAAGAAATATTTTAAAAAAGATGAAAAGAGGGTAAAAATACTGTAACATGAGTGCGGTTGCTTTTCATGAATATTTAAAAGCTTTACTTATAAGAGGAAGGAAGTGACTCCTCTGCAGACAGAAACATTCGTGGATCCCAGCAGAATGAAGAGGAAGAGGAGTGGATGACCATATGTAGTGATGAAGTGATGTCATTCAGGTTAAGATTTCCTTCATTTTCTGCAAATACAGACAGTCTGTCCTCATCCCATCGTCCAAACTTCTTCTCTCGTAAACCTTTAGTTTGTTTTTGGAGTTTATATGCGGATTCCAGTCAATGAAAAAAATCTGTGTATAATAGAAATGTGAACACTCTTTTTAAATACACTTAAATATTTAAAAAAAGCTATTTGCGCCAAATGCAAAAGATTGGAAACAAATATGACTGTACATAAAATCTGGACAGAGTGAGTCCGCGAAACAAAGCTAATTCAGTCGTCTTTTTTATGTCATGACACGGACGCCACCATGTTGGAGCCAGACCACATCAGTATGATTGGTCAGAGTCAACGTGAGCTTGTAAGAAGGCCACACCCCCTAATAACTGAAAGGGAGTTTCACAAAATCTGTCAAACATTTCAAATGCTGGACATGAGCTCATTTATTTTTATTCATCTGATTGGCCAGTTTATAACTTGAATAACTTGCATTACAGAAAAACATGAAAAAATAATTAAGAAGAAGGTGTTAATATTATTCAGACAAATATAATGACTAAGCAATATCTGTTTATTTCTCAATATAAGTTGATGGGATTCTGGCTTCTTGGAGCCAATGGGTACTTCCTGTTTGGACCACAAGGGGAAGGAGGTCACATGGTCCAGTTCTCATGTACAGTCAATGATATGAACCAATGACTTGAAAAAATGCTGCAATGATCAGAACCAACAATGCCCACGGGATAAATTTGTTGGCATATTTTTATCTTGTAGGTAATTTTGTCTTGAAGTCGAGTCATGAGGTCAGGACTTAAAAACTTCTTTCTTGAATCTTTTCTGCACTTATCCTGATGAAGCCACTTGGATGAAATGTTTCATAAAAGAAGGTTTTAAGTCCCAGTGCCATGACTTCACTTCAAGACCATGGACATTTAAGCAATGGAAAATGAAAACATTTAATCAAATCCCAAATAAAAGAGGAAATGTGATTTAAATGGAATAAAAAAGTATTTTACAGGTAAAGTTCGTTTTTTTTTAAATCAGAATGGGCAGAATTAAATGTCTTGTGTGTGTGGGAAGCCTTTGGTGGTCACTCTGTAAACTTATTTGGCTTCAACTGCCTCTTGGGTAATTTGAAAATAAATATACAGTTCCTCCATTAAAGTTCCATGTATTTATACGCATTAGTATGGGTTGACAATCATTTATTGAAATAGCACATCAGTTTTTTTACCAACCTAACCATAAAATATGAATAATTTATAATTTTGACACGTTTGTCTTTCCTGATTTAATGTTAATCAACAAGAAGTTTCTGTTTGAATGAATTAAACCCACAATTTGTAAATATTTCTATAATACTCTGTGTGAGCTCCGTCTGGCACAGCAGCACAGGACAGTGTCTACACACTACTGTGAAGAAAAAGATTTATTGAACAACTGACACAACTAATCTTTACAGAACTGGCTCAGCTCCCTGAATCCATGCTCTTCTCTGCCCGACTGCTGAGGCAAAATCCCACCTTTCCACCACTAAAGCAGCTAAACACAAAGTCAGGTTTCATGACAGAAACCATTTGGCTTGAAGACCCTTTAGTCTTCTTCTGTGCAGCTTCTCAGTCTTCGACCATCTGGTGAAGCTTCTCACTTAAAATGAGTTCTTTGAGGGCCAACTTCTACACCAAATTAGACGATAAAATCCTAAAAAAAAGACCAATTTCCATAATATTAATAGGAATTTTGATTATTTGCATTGGAGATGAATTTCTTCTTCTTTTTTTTTTAACAGAAATTCTGTTGGTTATATTAATTGGTTGTATATAAAGAACTGGACTGAGCAAGTGTGATATCACTTGTACCAGCTCCAGCAAAATTAAGCCAAATCAGTCACCATTTTTCCGCAATACAGACATTGCCATGTTGGAGCCAAATGACGGTGATTGGTCTAAGTCTGTCTGAATCATTGACTGTATATATCGAATTGGACAGAGTGGCTGTGATGTCACCTACTGGAAACGCCCTACTTCCAGTTCCATCGAAATTAAGGCAATTCAGTCGCCATTTTTCCTTGATTTAAATGTGGCCATGTTGGAGCCAGACAACAGTGATTGGTCTGAGACTATATAAAGAGATCTGGACAGAAAGGATGTGATGTCACCCATAGGAAACACCCTACTTCCAGTTCCAGCGAAATGAAGCCAGTTCAGTTGCCATTTTTCTATGATACAGACGTGGCCATGTTGGAGCCAAACAACAGTCATTGACTATATACAGAGAACTGGAAAGAAAGGCTGTGATGTCACCCAGAGTAAATCCCTTACCTCCGGCTCCAGCAAAATTGGGCCAATTAAGTTGCCATTTTTTCCGCTATATAGATGTTGCAATTTGGAGCCAGACAACCCTAGTCAGGGATTTTCTATTTGAAAAGTGTAAAGGGAGTGGTCACTCTGTCCAATTCTCTATATACAGTCAATGGTTACAACCAACATTTCTTTTCACAACTGACACATTTTTTTCTGCTGTTTGTTAATCTAAATTGCTCACTCAAATCCTAATTTAAAGTGTAACATCCCTGGATAAGGCTACGCTAACTCATCATAAACCGTTAGAGAAGGCCTGAACATTAGAATCAAAGTTTGTGATTCCTGTTGACTTTTGAAGTTTAGTTAAAAGAAACATTTAGAAATCAGGGTCATTAAAGAGCAGATAACCCCTAAAACAAGATCCTTTTAAGGTGTTTTAAGCTCCCTTCAGCTAAGTTCTGGTTTGTTGTGTTTATGTTCACTTTCCCTCATTCCAAAAGATTGTTTGAAGGAGAAATAGAGGACATGACATCTAAACAGGAAGCTTTTTGAAGCTGCATCTCTGGCATCAGCCAGGGAAAGCTGCCCTACTTACTGCTAATGTCCCTGTTTGCTACAATTTTTTTCTAAAGGCTTTTCTTTTATTCTTTATTTTTTACACATTTTCTTTTTCTATTTGATGGAAAGAGGTTTTCTGTACAAGAAAAAGAGACTCTTGTATTTCTGTGCTCTTTTTTTCTGTCTCCTCCATCAAACGGGAGCTTTCCAGAACCTCATTAAGGCCTTTGAGGGCCACTACTGACTCTGAATACAAGAGACAAAGCTTTCTAATGAGATCTCTGGGATAAAGATCCTTGACACAAAAGGATTTGCTTTTTGTTAATTTTCTTCCTTCATTTTCTCTTGTTGCTTTGCCTCTTTCAGCCTCGAGGAGCTGCAGCCCAAAGCAGTTTGTGTGTAAGGACGGGGTGACGTGCATCTCCAAAGGCTGGCGCTGCGATCGTGAAAAGGACTGTCCAGATGGCTCCGATGAAGACCCTGATGTTTGTAAGTCTCTCAGAAAGTCCAACGCTGCAAAGAATCTGACAGATGTTAGATTCTGCTGCATCTGCTTGGATCAAAGACTGAACTTCAGCTGCCCAAGAATGAAGTTTTCTTAACTCTGATCTTTGGTCAGGTTTTAGTGTTTCCTGTAAAGATGAATGTGGAGGAATCGCAGATGTTGGAAGCTGAGAATTGATGAAGTCACATTTTTTAGTTAGATTCAAAGTTGGCGGCATAAAAGCCCTTTGCGTCAAGAAGAAGGGCCGCCCACTTCCTGGAAAGCAATCATTAGGATGTATTACTGTTGGTGTTGTTGGTATTATTTTACAAAGTGACTATTTACATGTAATTTTGTAAAATATGTGCATTGAGTGCTGAACTTTTTTCTTGGTCACACTTATTTTGAACACTGAAATATATGTGGTTAATTCTGAAATCTGTCCTTGGCCACACTTACTTTGTTGAGGGTTAGGGTCAGGACATCCCTGACCCGGGGGAAGGGTTAGGGTCATGATGACCCAGACTTGCTGGAAGAGTTAGGGTTGGAGTGACCCGCACTTGCAGAAAGGATTAGGATCTGAATGACCTGGACCCACAAGAAGGGTTAGGAACTGGAAGTCCCGGACCCGCAGCAAGGGTTAGGATCAGGATTATCCGGACCTGCTGGAAGGGTTAGAGTTGGAATGACCCAGACCTGTTGGAGGGGTCAGGTTTGAAATGACCCGGACCAGCAGGAAAGGTTAGGATCTGGATGTTCCGGACCTGCAGGAAGGGTTAGGGTCAGGATGACCCAGATCTGCTGGAAGTGTTCGTGTCTGGACATCTCTTACCCGAGGGAAATTTTAGGATTGGGATTATCTGGACCTGCTGGAAGGGTTAGGGTCGGAATGACCCAGACCTGTTGGAAGGGTTAGGGTTGAAATGACCCGGACCGGCAAAAAGGGTTAGGACGTCCCGGACTAGCAGGATGTGTTGGGGTCAGGATGACCCGGACCCAAAAGAAGGGTTAAGGTCAGGTTGACAAGGACTCACAAGAAGGGTTAGGGTCGGGATGACCCGGACCCAAAAGAAGGATTAGGATGACCTGGACCCACAGGAAGGGTTAGGGTTAGGATCACGACTTCCCGGAGGGGAGGAAGTGTTAATTGAGGGAAATTAGTATTCCACCACCAAAAGCAGTGGAATTCTGATGTATTGGCCATCCTTCAGTCCTGAAATCCAGATTCTACAACCCCACTCACAGGATTTCTCAGACCCTGTGGAAGGGTTAAGGTCAGGACATCCCGGACCTGGAAGAAGGGTCCGAGCGAAGGGTTCCGACCCCCTTCTATGGAAGTTGGGCGGTGGACGGTCCATCTCAAAGTAGGCATTGCCCCTTCTTCCCCTTGGGTTTTGCTGGAAGGTCTGTTTTCTTCCCCTTTCTGAACAGACCAGTATCCATTCACCATTCATGATTTGGATTTTTTTCTTATCTCCTTTGCTATCCCACTTAAATAAGATTCAAATTAAACATATATATGTATAATATTTTTCTATTTTGTTAATTTTTTTGTGTGTGAAAAAATGATAGAGTCAAATTAGAGTACAAAAAAATAAACAGGCGTTCAGTAGAGTCAAATGTAGCATGCTACAGCGACGACGTTTCGCCTGTGTTCAGGTCTTCCTCGGGCCTAAACGGCACGCTGTAGAATTTCGCAGGTTTTTTTTTTTTTTTTTGCATCTTGATAGATGTTGCCTCTTCAAAGAGGTTAACAAATGCAACCTGCAGGTGAACAGGTGCACTCCATCAAATTCACCAGATCATGTGACACTGCAACAGCAATGGCAGCTAAAAGTTGAATTCATTGGTGAAAAGTCCGTTTTGTTTGAACAGTTTCACTGCTAATCTATCAGCGTCTCCATTTATCCAAGACGGCATGTTGAAGCAACAATTTCAGCATTAATGAAAATGTTTCAAAACGGAAATGTGTTCATGACCCATGCTGTGATTAGACCACATTCCAGATAAATTCAGCTGGAGGGGACAGTGAAGGGAGGTTACTGTGTTGTGGGTTTTATTTGCCTCAGGATAATTAAAAAATCCAATCTTTTCAGGTGCAACGGATCATATTGTTGTGATTTATACGCTGACGGAGACAGATTCTGATAATAAAGATTGTTTGAGAGATTTAGCTTAAACAAACACGGGATGAGACAGTACAGATTGAGGAGACTACTGTACTGACTGTTTTTAGAGTTTATAAAATTTGTCTCAAATGATAGAAAGAGGAGGGTAAAGATGTATGATGTAACTGCACTTTTAGTGTTCAAATTTTGAATTATTTTAACTTGAATTTTGGAATAAATAGAGTTTTTAAAATGTGATTCAACTCTTTACCCATGTACCTATAGCTTTGTTTTTGTTAAACTAAGGCTCCAATCGGTGAGTTTTATGTACCGGAATATGGTTTTCTTGAACAAATCAAACACACTGGAAAAAAAAAATATTTCCTGTTGAAACAAATGCTTAAATAAATATATTTTTATCTCTCAAACAAGCTTTGGTAGCCAGAAGTTCCAATGTTTTTAGTCTTTTATATAATGCCTCCAGTTATCTTTTGATCTATTTTCAAAGTGTTCCCAGTGAACTTTTAATTATGATTATGACATTTTTAGCCAAAATGAAAAAACCTGTCGTTTCGAATTGCCACCCTACACCCTAATTGATAAAAAACTATAGTGCTGGACTATCTAGTGCCCAGGATTTTTAAAGCAAATCGGAAACTATGGTCACTATTTTTTTCTTTTAAAAAGCAAGTACAAATCACAGATTTCACAAAGTGAAAATCCAATCAGTGCAAGCGTTTTATGACATCTATTTGTGACTCCACTGTGTTCTGATGATGAAAACTTTGATGGTTATTAATTTTATTTTGGCAAAAAATATTCAAATGCAATGCATTACGGTCTATATTTGCCATTGTAGTGAGCATCGATATACACACTGGTTTTTCGCAAAGACTTCTGGGTAATTTAAAGGGCACTCAAGTTTGGAATTGTAAATTCGATTGAGTGAATTCTTTGATGCATGTAGGGGTGAGCTAAAACAATTCTGTCAAATCAGTGCCATAAAGACATTCTACAAACAAATAAATTGGATTCTTGCTGCTTAGCCCCAAATATTCATAGTTTTGACCTAAAGTTGCTCTGGATGTCTTTTCAGTTCGTCTGGCCCCACACAGCCAGAGCAGAGGAACAAAGACATGTTCATTCATCAAGTTAAAGGGGTCACGCTGCCACTAAACACTTCTGTCATGGCCTGTTAGGAGAATTACAAAGTTTATCTTTCCTTGGTAGATGTGATTTTCAAAACCACAGAGTCATGACACAAACCCCGTCTGAAAGAAGGAAAAGAAAAAGGAGCAGCTGCCGACTCAAAGTCTTCATTAAGAGCAGAGATGCTTTGAGGCGGGGTCCCTGCAGGGGGGTGCGAGGCAGGAGTGTCATTTTGGTCGGCCTTTGAAACTAAAATGCTTTGGTTCTGAAGGAGACAGAAGGCTGGGGGAGGTTGGAGGAACACTTTGTGGAAGTGTGGCTTTCAGGGGGTTTTGGCTGGAGCGGCGTGGAGGTGAGGACAGAGAGCTGCAGTCTGGATGCATGACACTGAATGAAAGGAAATGTGGAATCCATTAGAGATCACTCCCAGGAATGGAGAAACCTGCTGTTTTTAGGGCCCGCTCCTCTCCCCGCTGACATCTGTGGACTCGCCCCCACCTGAGTCTCTGTGGCCCCCGCTCCCAGACGTGGTGCCAGGAAGGGCTTTCATACATTTCCACAGAGGAGACAGCACCATAAATTTTCTAGAACCACAGCTGGAACTGCTGATGTCACTGACTTTGGGAGGGGCTAAAAAATAAAGAAAAAGAAAAAGTAGAATTTCCTGTTATAGAAATACTACTTGTTGGTATTGTGTAATTTATATAATTTGAATATATATACAAGTATGTAAGATTGTTTTAATTATAAAGGTCTAAAAGATTGATCACAGCACATTTATCATTTTTTTTTACATTTCCTAATCTTACCACACATTATGCCTTTTTTTTAGAAGTTTAAAAAAATGTCCTGAATATTTTCATTAAGATTCATAAAAAAAAAATTGAGGAAAAACCAACAAAAAATTGAGGATTTATCAAATGTCCTGTTAATTATTCAAAGCAGACTCGTAGATTTTTCATAAAGGTAAGTAATAGCAGTTTGTGGGCACAAGTTTGGTTTTTTTGGGAGGGGGGGGCTCATCTTTTCTAACAAAAAAAAAAAAAAAATTCACATTAGTCTTGAAATTTTTATCATATGACCTGCTAAATTTGCCATTAAGGGACTTAAAATATATGCATAAATGTATGACGTTTGTTCTTCTCTCCAATGTTGTATTTGAGCTCAGGTACATGTGTTTCCTTATGCTTTATTGCTGACATTGCAGCTTATTTAAAGATAATTATTGTGAAAATTAACTTTAATATTAGGGTAAACAATAATCAAACACTAAAACATATATTAATTATTCATTTTTATGAAAAAAAACAATTTTATGTATGTTTAGAATTATTTTATTAGCGTCCTGAGGCATTTTAGCTGAAAAAAATTGTTTTCTAGGACATAGTTTCTGCAGAGTAGCAAGAGTTCATTAGAAGTTCCTCTCTAAACTGTGGGTTGGACTTTGTGGAGCAACCCCGCCCCCCTTCCCCTCTCCATTGTTTGGAGCAGGAACTTGTGGCTCACCCAGTGTATTTTCTATGTCACAAATACGCTTTTTTAAAACTGCATTTTTTACCTTCACAACTTTTTAAATAAAAAAACACTCAGAAATGCAATTATGAGTTTAATTTTATTTATATATGTCCTCCATAATAGGAAAAACACCACCAGAACACGGACACCAAAAACACGAGTTTTCATCAGAGTGGGTCTTTAAGAGAACCCCAGTCAATGAAATTCCACTTTTTAGATTCACTCATGATTCCAGGAAACCTCTCACTGATATGAAACTTAGCAATTTTTAAACCATCTTGGGGGCAAAATAGGCCATTAGGGACAAAAATCTCTATGTTTTTCTAAACGTAATTAAAGACTGAATTCTTCTCCACCCCATAAAGCTTCTCCCTATCCCTACATTTAACCCTCCAAACAGAGAGATCTAAAAAAAAAAAATAGTGTCTTCAAATTCGGACGTTACTCCCTCTCGATGATGTCATCAAGAGTCGCCGGTTAGCTAAGGTAGCACGGAGCTGCCAGCCCTCAGAAATACATAAAAAACATTTAAAACAACCTAATGATTTATTGTTTCTTTAGCTGTTCTAAACTTCAGGACACTGCTTACTTAAGTTCACTTTTCGCAGATTATGACATAATCCAAAATGTGCCAATTCCTTTGGCTTGTCTGTTATTGAAACATAAAAAGCTGCTTAATGTGTTTTACTTCGTCAACTCTGATAATACATGAATCAATAAAACTTTAATATTTGAGTCATACAAGAGTCCAGAAATCTTTTTGTTGTTGTTTTCAACGTTCTGGTAAAAGCGTTTCTTGTGCAGCAGAAATAGTCGTTCATACGGGCAGTTTATCTTGTCGTTCATGTGAATGGCCTTCACAGCCGTCTTTGTTGGGATGCCGGTCATTGCTGGTGAAGTCCGCCACTGTCCAGTGCAGCTGCTTCACCCCGCTGTGTCGCCCTCACAACGCTGTTCTTTGTGCGCCGGACCTTCTGGGTCAGAGGGACACCCAAGGAGTCAAAACAACAAAACTGGGGCTGATCTGCCTTTCTAATCTCACACCAATTGAAGGCTTGTTTATGATAATAATAAATGAGGAAGAGTTTTACAGGTTCAGCTTTTCTTGCACAACTTTTTTCTACACAAAATCCTCCCGAGTGTTCACTTTGCAAATACTTCTACCTTTGCAGTTTCCTTTTATCCTAAAAGTCCAGACAGCAAACAAACCTTTTGAGAGTCACAACATCTTCTGCTGGTTTTGGAGGCTCAGCACACCTGGATAACCTGCTGCAGCTGTAGAGCAGAGCCCATAGGCAGACGGGAGGGAAGAAACTCCGGTTTGAGCTGATCACTGTGTTTCTAGACCTCTCACACCCACATGCTGTCATTAGCTAGCAGGTTCCCACCCACATCCCACACACTCCAGAACAGAACTGTCCAAAAAAACAAAGAAAATACCCAGTTTTTTTACATTTAGCTCGCAAGGAGTCAGATTTTCCTGTATTTTTTTTTTTAAAGAGAAACAGTTCTTTTCTGGACAGTCCCTCCTTCAGAGCTTTTTGTCTTTGTGCAGCATGGAAAACATTTTAAATAATATCTACCAAATGTTTATTAATCTTGAAAGCATAACAGCTAAAAACATGATGTATTATTAATAGAGATGGTTCTGAAAGTTGGAGGCGAAAGAGCAACATTACCCTCTGAAAGACTTTAAAGGGCATGTAATGGCGGTGAGAGTTTTTAAGACTTTTACTTCTTCTCGTTCCCTTTTGGGTAATTCTTGTATTTTTTTTTTTCATCTTGTCCTGCATCAAACTTAAGATTACTAGTTATGATTTGATTGGAAAATAAAAAATTAAAATTAAAAGAGATCCACATCCACAAATGATGTCGTCATCATTTCATAAATAGCTGTCAGGGATGGTGGTGGAGGACCCAAACGCAGGAGACCGGCTTGGTGACAGGAACTTAACACATTTAATAAAGTAACCAAAACATGACAAAACCCACGGAGAACCCAAAATGGTGACTGAACAGAACAGAGCAGATGACCCGACACTGAAGGACTGAAAACCAGACACTTAAGTACGCTGAGTGAAGACAGCTGTGGAGGATTTCACCTGAACATGGAGAGACTGACAGGAAAAACAGAACATGACTAAACCTAAGTATAGAATCTTCACTAATAGTCATTTTTGCACTTTTGCATATGAATTTATTAAATATGAAGTTAAAATCTTTTCACTAAATGCATCAATGGATGTTTTTTCAAGTAAATTAATTTGTGTTTTTCTAAGACAAAAAATGAATTTCCGTTTGTTTTTAGAGCAAGAAATCACGCTTTACTTTAAGAAATCTTACCTTTTTATTGTTCAGTTATTTTGATTGAATGTTTTTAAGCCATATATATATATATATATGTATATATATTGAATGGTAGCTTTAAACTGTAAAATTTTTGAATACTTTATAACTGAAATATAATAGACTCAGCAGTTAGTGATGACTCGCCTCATTTGATGATCATTTCTGTTTTTTTGCTGAGAGAGTGAAACTAGCAAATAGTATTTGTTGGCAAATTATACTTTTTTAGGTGGAAAATCCTGTTTAATTCCACACTTAAATTCAAATCAGTCCAGCCTCCATCTCTCCATTTCCAAAAAAATTTGAATATCATACAAAAGTGAATTTATTTCCCCTAATTCTATTCAAAAATTATACTTTCATAGTCTATAAATTCCACTGTTAATTTTAATTTAATCTTTTTTCAATATTTTTACATAAATTGGGGTTTGAGCACATAAAATCCACGAAAACAGGATTTCAGACAATTTGAATACTCTGGAGAAATAATTTACTTTTAAATTTTTGGAAAAACAACATGAAAATGAATCCACTTTTCCATTATTTTCTCATTTTTGGAAAAGGTCCAGCTAAACTTGATTAAACTTAAGTTTAGTCTTGGGACATTTGTTGCTTTTTTTGCATAACCGGTCATTCAGAGATCCTGCAGTTATGCGGCTTTTGTTTTCACAGTGTAGGAATGCTCATTCTGTATATTTCTAGTCCATTTACAGTGCAGTGAACTGAATTAGATTTATATGGTAGATTCAGATGAGGGGGGGGTTAGATGAGGAATTAGGGCTGGGGTACAGGAGGGGGAAGGCTGGAGTCTTACCCGTGTTTAGCCACGGAAAGCGTGTCAGGGGTTTCAATTCTGTGGAAGAGTGTTTTGTAATCTCAGCAGGTTTCTTCAGAGTGGGGGGGGGTGCCAGGGGCACCCCCTTATGAGGAGGCAGGAGCAGTTCTCCAACACAATAAAAGAGAAATGATCTGTCATGCCAGGATAATTAGTCTATCCAAATTAGAAATCAAGCCCTCCAGCACCTGGCTTTGCCTCCAGCCTCCTCGTTCTCTGAACTTCCTGCATCTGGTTAGCAGCAGTGATGAACTGCTGGATCCTGCATGTGAGATGCATTATTGAACACCCAGCTCGTCTCCAGCAGCGCTTATTCAACTCAAATCTGCTCTTACCATTATTCTCAGCCTCTTCCCTGAGCCCCCTCAGGCTTTTGTAAAGCTGTTTCTCTAAGATAATTAGTCATTGTCCTTTGAATTCTGTTTTTTTAATGTTTCATTTAACAAAACCAGCGTCTGGAGAGGCTCACTCCTGCTTTCTGATGACTTGAAGTTTTAATTTAGCTTTTATTTTGGGAAGCTTTTCAGAAATCTTGTCGGTTTTGGTCTTCAAAACAATTACCACCGTGATTTCGGGAGGCATCAGCATGATTTTTAAGATTTCATGCCGGCTTTGGGAAAATCGCTGGCGTGGTCACGAATGTAGATGGCGGCCGACAGGCATCAGTCAGTCAGGCGAGGATAGTGGTATTACCAAATTGGGCAATAGGGCGGTGTTAGCCGGATCGTCGGTCGGCAGCAGCTCTGACTGGACGATGTCTAAATATTTCCGGATGGCGGCTGTCCATATCAAGTGTCACCAGGCGCCTGGTAGCCTGAGGATATATAAAAAGCAGGCCGTTCTCAGGTTTTGAGCACACATTATAATTTTGTCAATTTACAATTTTACATATTTTTAGACAATATGCCTTCCAAGAAACCCAGTAAATGTAAAGCCACAGCATCCAGGAAATGGGTGGTCCAGGCGGTCTAATCCCAGCAGGAGTCTTCATCGGATGAAGAGGGGGTGGCTGGAGGGTGGCAGTTTGAAATTGTCTGATCATCAAACAATTTCAAGAGGACCTGAAGGCAGACAAGATGGCAGCTAAAAATCATTGGCTGGAAGTGGAAATTCCACAAGATTTCAGAGTTGGAACTACTTTTATTAAACTTTTTTTAGTGTTCAGGATTAGCTTAAAATGTGTCAAAATAGGATAAACGCTTTATTATAGGTGTTCAGATTTGTATAACTGTTGAGCCTTTTACATTGGAGATTTAGCTCCAGACCAGTGTTTACGTTTGACCGCAACGTGACTAAGTTTATTCTGTCGCAGAGAAAAGCAGCTTTGCATATTTTTTTTTATTAGTAATATATTGCATGTCTGTAAAAACCCATTATAAAGTGTTTCTTACCAGTGCAAAACCGCTTTTCTCTGCAGATCAGCTAATTCACATCGATCGTGTTTGAGAGAAACACTTTAGGTAGTCAAGGTTCAAAGCTTAAAGCACAAAAACAAAAAGGGAGCGTATCTTTTAAGGTTACGGTTATATTAGTCTTTTTTCGAACAAAAGCAAGAGTATTGTTCAACTGAAATGTGCGGCGGGGGAGGGGGATGATGATTTCCCAGTCTTGTACTTCCTTCTGGCTAATGATTTTCAGCCGCCATCTTCTCTACCACCAGGTGCCACTCAATGATTTTGGAGACCCTCCTATCACTTGTGCTGCCACCCGGCTGCCACCTGGCTGCCATCGGACTGCCACCGCCCAGGCAGCCACCAACCGATGTCAACTTTTAGAGAAAATTGTCAAATTGTCGTAAAATTTAGACTTTTTCTTAAAACCTCCGCAGTCACCGTGTGTTCTGTAAAAATCCGACTGCCGCCTACAGATTATAAATTCTGTTGAATTCACAGAAGAACTTGCATTTTGGTCGCTGTGTGGGGACATTTTTGAATATGTGATCATAGAAAACATGTTAGTGCATTAAACTAAGTTATTACGAATTCATAAAGGATGCTCAGAAATAGGCAATGTGAAAGCCGGTGATGCTTAAACACAAAATCTTTAACATGCTGTAACTTTTCAACCGTTAACGCGATCAATGTAATTCCAGTATATTCTGAAGGAGAAAAGCGGCTCTTTTCTCCTTCAGAATCTACTGGAATTACATTGATCGCTTTAACGGTTGAAAAGTTACAGTAAATCAAAGAACGTAAACACCTTTTTTTTTTTTTTTCTTTTAATCCGCAGATGTTATCTTTGATAAAATTTGCAAAGTAAGTCTCTGACAAAAATATTTGCTCAGTGACTCCCCCCAGATGCAGCTCTGGTGGTTGAGAAGGTTTGTTGTGTTTGCTAGAGTCTAGATTTAGCCTTCCTGCTTTTCTTGTCATCCTGCCAGCTGTCCCAGAAGCCCCCCCATGAAGGTATGAAAATGCACTGTTGATGTCTTTGGAGGAGAGGATCCAGCGCTAAGCCAAAGATCTGAGAACGAAGTGCTAAATGCTGCGGAAGGCAGACACGTCTGCCAACAGCGGAGAAACATCTCTGCTGTTAATTCGAATAAAAGGTGCAGCTGAGGCGGAATTATCCAGAGAAATCCTGACAGTTGTTGTACTTGTGAGCTGCTCGCAGGTATGAATGGTTTGAGTGGCAGGTTAGTGTGTTGTTTTGTGTTTATAGGATAACTGTCAGGAATGAAGCGGTGGAAGGAGAAAGATTTGTCCCCCTTGGTTCTGTTCTGCCTCTGCTGCTCCAAATCTTTACGACCGAAAAACGAACAGCCAGACCTGTCTCTTAGCACAGAGAAAAAGGCTATAAAAACAGCAACACAAGCAAAATATATCTTATATTCATGAGGCGTTTAAAAATAGAATATTTTACAAGAAAACACATTAGCAAAATCATAGAATCCTGATTCTCCAAGCGGCGCCACCGACAGAATTAAAAGAAAGAAAAGATAATGGTCAGACCAGAAACTTTAGAGACAGATGCAGTAGTTAGCCCTCTCACCTCACAGCGAGAAAGCCCTGGTTCGAATCCCTTTCTGTGTGGAGTTTGCATGTTCCCCCCATGCATGTATAGTTTTCTCCAGGCACTCCAGCTTCTTCCTACAGTTCAAAATCAGGCTTTATAGTGTCCCTATCTGTGTGTGTCTGTGAGAACGATTGAGGGCCCAGATTGGCAACCTGTCCAGAGTGTACCCCACCTTCGCCCAACAAAAACTACCTCACTGCAAATAAATTTGCAATTTGTTTTTCTGTAATTGGTCAAAGTGCAATATTAAGTCTTTTCTAATTGCTTTTGCACTACTTTCAGCCCTCCAGTGAACCCTTCACATTTTTTGTACTTTTTTTTTATTATTTTGATTTATTTTTCCTGGTGTACATACTCGTTGATCTCTATTATTCAAACTTGTACATAAATACCTATGCTTCCCTTAATCTAAACTGTGACTCTGGGAGCTTTGCACAAGAATTTCAATATGTCTCAATGTAATTAGATGCATATGTGGCATATAACCCCACAAAGGGATATAGAGGGGTGAAGAAATAGATGGATGCTCACAGAACAAGACAGGACGCTGTGCTGGAAGTTTTATGGGTCTCTGGGAGTGACAAAAAAGTAAGGAACATGAATGACAAGAACGGTTCAGATTAGATGAGATGGTTTGGTCATTCAGAAGAGGGACATGAAATAAAGGGATTAAAGACCCAATGTGGTGAAAATTGTGTTTTTAACTTTTTTCTGATGATGGAGGACATGTATAAAGAAAATTAAGCTAAATCTGAATTTCTGAGTATGTCTTAGTTCAAATTGCCGGGACTCAGAAGCAGACAAAAAAAATGTTGTTTGGAAAGGCGGGAATTGAACCCCCAATCTTCCGATCAGGAGTCGACCCCCCCTAACGCTGCATCATGGCCGACCCATATATATATAATTTTTATATAATTATAATTTTCTATGGCATATATATATATATATATATATATATATATATATGGTGGTAAGTTGCTTTTCTCCTTCAGAATGTGCTGGAATTACGTTGATCGTGTTAACTGTTGAAAAGTTACAGTATACAAAAAAATTTGTGTTTAAACGTCACCGGTGACGCCTCAGGGGTTAAAGGATTAAACAAAGCAAAAGAATATATTTAATCTGCTAGAAATAATAATGTATGTTATGTTTTTCCAAGATATCTTAGTTGTTTTTTGTTTACTTTCTTCATCCTGTGAGCAAAAAGTAGTAATTATATCTTTTTAAATAAGCGTATTCCCTATTTATCCAGCCCTTAGTGTCATTTGCTGAAGCCTTTGTAGTAGTTAGGATCAAACTGAGGCAGCCTCACTGTTCTCTGCAGTTGGCCTCATTCTGGCTCTCATAAAAAAGCTTTTTATATTTAGCTGTGGCTCTGGCAGCATCTTATTTGTTTGTGTGTTTGTTTTTAGTTTGAAAAAGCATTGTGTCGACCGGCATATGGATGTACAGAGTGAAATAATGAATGGAAAATCCCCCACATCTTTACAAGCTTTGAGTTCTGGGACAGCCTGATCCAGACCCGGATCTTAACTCCCATTTCAGTACACGGGGCCCCAGGAGAGGAAACAGACATGCAGATACTCTTGTTAAAGTGATTGAGCTCTGAAGCCCTACAGGTTAAAAAAAAGCTGGAAAGTTTCTACTCATGCAGAAAAAAGACCTGAGGATTTTTTAATGCTTTGTTTTTCTGTTGTTTTCATGATGAAGCGTCATCCATGAACAGCATGTAAGTTGTTTGCTTTGGCCTTGAGCCACTTGATTAGAAATGAAAGACATCTGGGATGTTTTATTTGACGCTGCTTCCTCTCATTAAAAAAAGGTGAGTTACTGAGTTTGAAGAACCTTTTTTTAATTAGAAAGTTGAAAAACCTGCACCTGTTAAAACTCATTTATAAAAAAAACTGTATTTAAAGCCCCCATGACATTTTTTTTAAACATTCCCAGTAGGGTTTTAATTATGATTATGAGGTTTTTTAACCAAAATTCCTCAACCTCAATGTCTTAAAAAGCAGTTTCTCATGTTGATCTGAAGCCTCCAAAATCTCTTCTGAGTGGGCGTGGCTTTTGGAGCTGACCTTTCTTCACCTCACAGGTTGGCCTGTGGCCCCTGCTGTTACCCGGCCCTTGCACGTGATGTTGCTCATAGCACTGCAGCTCAGCCCGCTTGGCAGGGGGTCACAGCCGATTTGTGTGATCCAAAACAATGGCCTTAGGTCTCTTGTCCCCCCATCACACCACCTCAGCCTATTTCAGGGACTTGAAAAGAGCATGTGATCTACCTCTGTGTGTGTGCGGCAGCTTAGAGGCTCCACTCGTGCAAGGTTTCTGAAATCCTGCCTCGCTGCAATCTTGTTTTGATAGATGCTTGAGGAATAGCTTTGCTTGCCTCTAATCTTGCATTGTTGGGCTTAAGATATGAAGGAGGTGGATATCTTGGGGAAGTTTTGGATTAGAAGCAAGGTTAAGGTTTCGTGGGGTCAGACAGATATGGAGCAGGGTGATCCGTCCCATATCTGATGTTGTCTCTGTAGTGACACACAAAACCTTGGAAAATCTGTGGTAGTCTGTTGCAAAAGAACAATCAGAGCTCTGGCACCATCAGTCTGTAATGGATCAAGATCATTTTCTTTCCTCTTGGATCTTATCAATGGTCTGCTTAGTGGTGTTTCTGTTTGTAAGATAAAAACGTTTTAGTTTTTTCAATCCTCTTGAAGCAGAGAGAAGTTGAATGAGCTGCCCTGTTCATTTCAAATTAGCAGTTCCTTTTTCTATTGCGTCTGCCAACTGGAAACCAATCCAGAACCCTTTCTGTAGAAACTTGTGAGCAAACGTTAACTTTTTCCTCACCTCATGTATACTAAGCTATTTCCCCTCTGGTTCATGGTCAGCTCACAGTAAAAAAAACAAAACAAAAACAGGGCCTGTGTGTCCTTTAAAGAAGTCTTTGAAAATGTCATGGAAATATATTAAGCCCTTTGTGGGAAGGTAAGAAGCACAAAAAAAATTCTTTCTTCTAGGTCCCCAGTCTGTATAGAATAACTTGATTTATTGTCTACATCACACCTTAAAATGTAATTAACATTTATAGGAGGCTCAAGGTGACCCAACACCAAGATAACAAACAAAGCAGACTATTTAGTAATAAATAACATTGAAAACAGAAGCACTCTCGTGTAGGGCTGCCACGATTAGTCGATTAGTCACGACTTTGTCGACTATTAAAATAGTCGACATCTAGTTCAATAGTCGATTAGTCGTTTTGTTTTTTAATCTCAAAACTACAGTGTGTGTTTTTTAATGCTGTGTCTGCCATTGTCTGTGACACACATGCACAGTAGTGCTAATCCAGGTCAGTAGTGATGTCACAGGAAGTTCTAGGAAGACTCGGGTACCATAACAACACGCCAGTGGGGCTTAAGAATGGGAAACATTAAAAAAATAAAAAACGTGTACAAGATCTGCAAGGCAGAATTTGTGTTCCATGGCAGCACTACGGTGATACATGAAAACCTGAAAAGGAAGCAGTTTGTGACTGAGTGTGATGACGCTGAAGAGGGTTCATCGTCTAGATAAGCTAACTTTAGTGCAAACAGAGAGCTAACTTATTAGCTAAATGTTTTCTGTCCATCCCTGCAGCCTCGACCCCATCAGAGTGAAATGTCTCTGCTGAAGGAACATCTGCTCTCTAAAGAGATCAAGTCTTTCTGCAGACATGTAGAAATGTTAACTTTCCTGCTACGAGCAAGAGCATCGTACAGTTTGAATTCTATAGACTCAGAGTGTAGTGAAGTTAAACAGTTGTGAGCGCTCAACACCACAAAATGCTCGTTTTTTATATTTGAGTCAGTGAGATCAAAACTTTTGTAAGAAATTATTTTGTTTCAGATGCCGACCTCATTTGATTTAATCTTGTTTTAATACCAGAAACAAATGAAGGAAAGAAGCTGCATGATTCATTAAAAGTTTAATAAATTATCATCTTAATTGTCTTTATTTGTAGTGTTCATACACTTTAAGTTTAAAGCTAATGATGATTAAGATTTGTGTTTTACATCCATGACCCGATTAGTCGACTGGTCAAAAAAAATAATCGATGATTAGTTGACTATTAAGCTAATTGTTTGTAGCAGCCCTACTTTCATGATGCTCTAATCCAGGGGAGGGCAAACTACAAACTGGGGACCATATGCGGCCCTCCAAACTGGAATATTTTACATATTTATATAGTCCGTATTTTTCAGACTATAAGTCGCACTGGAGTATAAGTCGCATTTTTTTCAAGTAATTTATTTTACAAACTGGTTGAAAAAAACGATATTACATCATCCTGGAAGGTAAGTTATAACATTCATAAGTGAATAGAAAACAGGCTGAATATGTGTCAACATATATTCACATATTAGCATCATGAAAAAAACGAAAAGGTGTAGCATTTATATAACATAACAGTTTTATTTAACTATAGCCTCAATAACTCATCAACTTTGTATCTTTACTGTAATTAATTGCACGCAATCTCACTCCATATCACTAAATCCGTTAAATTCTTAGTCCTCAGTGTCACGTCTGAATAACTAAAGTAAATAAAGTAAATGCAAAGATCACCATAAGAGGGCACTCTAGACTTACGGTCCATATCTCATCATTAAAAATTCGTATATAAGTCGCACTGGAGTATAAGTCGCAGGGACATTCAATCTATGAAAAAAACCGCGACTTATAGTCCGGAAAATACGGTATATAAACATAGTTTTATTTTCCCTGTGATTCTGGTGTGTCCTGGTACAAGACAAATACATTACATTATAGGTGCAGAAAGTTATTCTGCATTCATGTGTTGTTGGAAGATGTGTTGTTTTTCTGACGTTTTCAGATCATTCAAACATCATATGAACATAGCAATTCTGTAAGTTTGCGTTTTTGCTCGAGGGACATCAACTCTAAAATGAGAGCCACACCTTTTGAAATACGAACTCAAAAATGTTCTGTTTTAAAGTAGTTTTCAATCAAATTGAAGCCGGGTTTTCATCTAGATTCCAAGTTGTTTCTTTCTCTTATAAAGTGGATTACAAAAACACTCCATTCAACTACCATACTTATGGTCTGGCCCTTCTGTCAAATTTTTGATCCCTTTGTGGCCCACATGTCTGAAGGTTTGCCCACCCCTACATCTAATCCATGGTTGGAAACATACAATCAGGAATTAGCCGGATTTAACAATAAATACTATTTTTTTTAAATCTAATTAACATGACTAAAAACAGATGAAAACATAAAAACAACAAAAATTCTGACTTTTATGTCTCTCTTTTGCTTCAGAACACACATTTTTATTATTTCTAAGAACATATCTTAAATTTAAGTAATACAGGTTATCAGATACAATTACAGGTGCAGATGGATTTACAGGAAGGGTGAAGAAGGTGAGGATTCTGTTTGAACAGCGATAAGTCTGGTCTGAGTCACAAGACCAGAAATGTAATCCCAGAGAAGCAGTTGAGTAATGGGGTCAGTCGGGAGAAAAGCTCTCTGCCTTGTAAAGCCTGTCAGCCGTATTCTCACCTCTATATCCAGTTTCTGAAGAAGCGGTTTTGGCTAAACTCATATTCATCTCAGGGAGTTCATTTTCCCAGAATTCCATCTGTTCTCCACCAGCAGATCCTTGTTTAGCCAAGCCACAGCCAGCACACCGCTGTGCGTTTTTTTGCTGGTGTTTTCCTCTGGGATGGATGTGTGTACACAGTAGAGCAAAGGTAGTTATTTGGCTGGTCCGAGCTCGGATAATGGTGTGTTTGCAGTTCTTGCTAGTTTTCTCCAGCAGCCCTCTGCTGCTGCCACAATGGCTCTGTGGATGTCTGCCCTGTGGTTCTGCCTGGCAAGCAGCAAAGGCATTGTGGGTGAGAAGGGGAAGCCATAAGGATTGGCCAACAAACCAGCATTAGAAAAAAGAGAAGCTTCAAATGCAAAACCTGGAGGAAAACTCTCGGAAATGTACTTGGTGAATAAAATATTAAATTAAGTGTAAAATTTGAACAGAAACTGATGTGCAAACATAAAAAAGCATGTTTTTTTAGGTAGTTCTCAAATGTTTCTTTCAGTAAAACAGTTAAGATCCTAACTACATTGAGAAAATGGTTCAATGCGTTAATATTTTCTCAACTTTAATCAACGAAAAAGAGTTGAATGTTAAAGGCTGAATAAAGCAAATATATAATTTGTGCTGAATCTTTTCAAGACCCACTCCAATGAAAACTGTTTTTGCTGTTTTGTAACATGTTTTTGTGTTTTTTTTTTTTCTCACAATAGAGTACATGCGATTAAAACTGCGTTTCTGAGAATTTCTTTATTCAAATCATGTTGGATCAGGAGCAGATGAAAACCTGCCGTTTGAAAAAGCTCGGGTTTGTGATGCAGTAACTTTCATGGGCGAGCCAAAGTCTCTGCAACAATTCTGATGTATCCACTTGAATTCAAATAGATCTATCAAGGTCATCATTTTCCTTGTCTAAGCTTCCATAGGGCTCAAACCTGTACGGCTGGATTGCTTAGATATTGCTAACTGTTTTTTGCTAATGTTAGCTTGGGCTTGTGAGGTGGTGTAAGCTAACAGGAGAGAGTGTAAACACAGTGCTGATGGGAAATTAGCGAAGGCTAGCTTCTGCCACAACCCAGATGTAAATTTCTAATGAGGTCTTGCTGTTCTGTATAAAATATATCTAATAAAACGGCACAGGTTTTCTGATTTTGGCTGAAAACTGCATAAACAAAAAACGCTAATGTTAGCTTGAGGCTGCAGGTTGCTTTTAGCTAAAGCTGCAAACAGGAATGCTGGGAGTTCTGCTCACAAACCACAACCAAATTTCTAATGACCTTCTGCTGTAATGCAGAGAACATGTAAAAAAATGCATTTTTTTTGGCTAAAAACTAGGGGTGTAAAGGTGCATTCACACCGAACGCAATTCTGGCGGCAGAAGCGGGCATCTCCAATGTTAATCAATGGTAGAGACGCAGTCTGAGGAGAATTGAAGCCCCACAGCACGATGCGAGCGACCGGCGCGGCGCGAAGGTCTGCCAGCAGCTTGATTTGAGCGGCGAGGTGTGAATCGGGCAGCAGGCGCGAAATGTAAATACCTGAATTTTGACAGGACAGCGAAATGAGACATGAACAACTCAGTTTTAACTAAGGAAGAGTCCTGAACTGAAAACCTGTGCCAAGTTGGTACTGATTTAAAAGTGCCTAATGTTCTGATCATTAAATGAGATTTATTTTATCATTTTATTTATGGGAAAAATGTATTCATAATCAGATAATTTTTTTTTTGAAAGTAGAAAAAAAGCAAAGCAAAGCAGTGAAATTAAGTCTCTGGTACTTGCCTACTAAAAACAGCATTATCACAACTAAAAGACCACTGCAAATGACTTTACAATTAAAAAAAATACAATTGGAGAGGGACTTTGAAAGTATTCATTTGCAGAGCATGTGTACCCACTTGGTGGCTTAGTGCTGGAGTGTCTGTTACTGATTGGTGATCAGGGATTCAAATCCAAGTCTTACTGAAGATGGTTCCCAATGCGTCTCTGCCTGACACTCTGCATTAAGGGTTGGAGGGGAGGATTTAACCACCAGACAGATACTGAGTCTGGTTGAGACTACTGATCATTGCTCCCCCAGGACTAAAAGACTGAACAAAGTTTCACACAGTCAGGTGTGACAATGAATGCAAATACTGTAAATGATGTTTTATAATATTACTGTAGATTTTGAGGTGTGCTGTATTATTTTTGGCATATCAACAATCAAGATGAACTTGATGAAACGGACAGAGAAAGTTCTGATGACATTTTTGACAAAGATACAAAAGGTTTGATATTATTCATGGCTGGACAGTACTTTAAAACAGAATGAAAGTATTGAAAGGGGCACAAAACCCCAAAGAATTCCTGCCACTACAAAGTACAAGAAAAAACATGAGTTTACTCAGTTTTAAAGACCGACTCTGATGAAAATTGTGTTTTTAAGATGTTCCTTTGGCATTTTTCTTATGAGGGAAGAATTATATAAAGAAAATTAAGCTCTAAATGGCATTTCTAGGTGTTTCTTTATTTAGATTGTGGTGAATCAGGGGCAGATGGAAAAAGCTTGTAGCTGTGATGTAGAAGCTACAGTGGGCGGGCCACAGGCTCCCTGCTCTCTGCTCTATTCTGATGCATCCTCATGTAAACGACTAAATTGTCTGTATAGCTGGATAGCTCCAATATTGCTCACCATTTTTGTTGCACTGGCAATTTAATGTTGATGGGAAGAGGAGGAGGTGGGCAAAACTGTCAGGCCCGCAACTCAGAGGCAAATTTCAATGAACTCCTGGCGCTCTGCAGAAACTGTCTTAGAAAACAGCATTTTTTTGGCTTAAAAGGGAAAAATCATAAATAACAGACCACTGGAAACACTTTGACAATAGATCAAAAGATGATTGGAGTGGAACTTTAATGTTGAGTTGGTAAAATGTGTTGGTTTTGGACTAACAACACTTCCCAAAATTGAGGGTTCTCAGTAACAAGACTCTTTAGAAAATATATATGCCACTTTCCTTTGTAACGTAATAATTTTTGATAATTTATTACTTCACAGTGACTGACGATGTAACAAAATGTTCAACATGTCCAAGAACCACCAATACAAATGTGAGAAATCAGAGCTTCAGATCAAATTTAACCAAAGTTTGAAGGTTTTTCCACTCCTCCAGTTTACTTGTTGAACATTTAAGTCTACAGAGATATCTAAAGAAGCTCAGGTTTTGTGTGTTATGTTGCTTGGAGGTCAACTGTAGAATGTTATTTCTTAAAAGTCTACGTGATCTCCATTTTTCTTTATTTATTTTATTTTTTGAATAAGCTACAGTCTGCACCTTGAAAGGAATTGCCCTTCGGGGATAAATAAAGTTGCTTTGAATTGAAACTTTATCTCTGTTCGTCTTTCTTCAGGTCAACACAGCTCCGCGTCTCGATGCCCACCCAATGAGTTCCAGTGTGGAGGGACAGAGCTGTGCATCCACATGAGCAAACTGTGCAATGGTGCCCCAGACTGCACTGACGGATGGGATGAGGGTCCACACTGCAGAGGTAGCACCATACACCCACCACTTCATAAAAGGGATTCATCGTTTTCCAAATTTAACCAAAGTTCTGTCACTTTGGAATTAAACATCCATCCATCCATCCATCCATCTTCTTGACCGCTTCATCCCGTTCGGGATCGCGGGGGTGCCGGAGCCTATCCCGGCTACTGATGGGCGAAGGCAGGGTACACCCTGGACAGGTCGCCAGTCTGTCTCAGGGCCTCAATCACACCCATTCACTCTCACATTCACACCTAGGGGCAATTTAGAGTCACCAATTAACCTATGAAGCATGTTTTTGGACGGCGGGAGGAAGCCGGAGTCCCCGGTGAAAACCCACGCATGCACGGGGAGAACATGCAAACTCCACACAGAAAGGTCCCAGCCGGGATTTGAACCGGGGCCTTCTCGCTGTGAGGCAAGAGCGCTAACCACTGCGCCACCGTGCAGCCCGGAATTAAACATTTATAGTAAATTGAGGAAGCAGTTGTTATGAAATCTAAAACTCTGAAGTAATTTATGACGCGTTGAGGAAGATCATCTTAGAATTGTGCTAACTGAGCTGTCAACAGGAGGAAGAAGTGAATCAACCATCTTGAATTAGACTGTTGAGTGAATTGTGGAAAGCAAGACTTCCCGTTGAACGTTTTCAGATATTTAGTTTTTTTCAATATTTAGACAGTCCTGTGGCCTTTGTTCAAATGAGAAAGAAATGCTGAAACATTTCTCAGAAGTTTGTCTGGTTTGGTTTATTCCATTCTTTTTATTTCTCTCTCAGGAGTAAACAAAAATCTCAAACTATCTTAAAGGTCCCAGCTAATTTTAGGGATAGTCTCGTCTAAAATAAGCACTGACCAGTAATGAGAAAAACAGTTAACCGACTTGTTTGTTTGTATATGGACACCAGTACACCATTTTTATCTGTTTTTCAACGTCAGATTCACTCTGTGGGCTGTTTTTCCCATTAAGTCATTTATATTTTAAGGTTCATCTGGTCTTTGGTCTGCCGGATTGTTTACCGTGCACTGTAGGTGAACATCAGATTATACTCGTGAGTGGGCAGAGGTCCTTGTTTTTAGACAGTTTGCTTGTTTTGTCTGCATTAGAGTTCAGGTGAGTTTTCAAACTTGAAGCTGACAAACTGCTGGAGATCCAATGGGCTGCTTGGTCCTGAAGGCTTAAGTACATTTTCATGGATAGTCGGTTTCATTTAGGCAAGTGTGGAAAGTTATTAGAACTATGATGTGAACATCAGTGGT
The DNA here is from genome assembly GCF_002922805.2 of Oryzias melastigma. Classification (NCBI taxonomy): domain Eukaryota; kingdom Metazoa; phylum Chordata; class Actinopteri; order Beloniformes; family Adrianichthyidae; genus Oryzias; species Oryzias melastigma. The sequence continues at coordinate 12,063,231 of NC_050516.1, read as the reverse complement.
CTCATATTAAAAAATCTCACATCCGAACAAGTGTGAATCAACAAGTCATCATATTTAACAAACTGTGGCTCTTCAGTGCAAAATGGAATCTTAATCTTGATTCAAGAAAAATTGTTTTATTTTCTGTCTTGCAAGAAAAATAATCTAATTAAAAGAGTTTTCAAGAGAAATAATCTCAGTTTGAAGAAACATGTTTTAGTGACTAAAATGTTTTACTTAAAACAAGAGTTCTCAGTAAGACAATGGTCCTTTATACCAAAATTCCACCGCTCGTTGACCTAAATGCAAGTTTTTTAGCAAATTCGGCAATTATAATCAAGACGTTGTATTTTGAGGTTGCGCCGTAGCAGTCCAGTGCAGTAACAGGCAGGGATGAGGTCATAAGGAGATGGTGCGACAGCTAGTCGGAAACGGGGGGAATCGCCAGCCGGCAGGAGCTCTGACTGGATGATGTGTGAATATCTCTGGACGGCGGCCGTCCATACAAGTGCCAGCGGCCGCCTGGTAGCCCACGGGTATATCAAAAGTGGGGATTCTGCATGCCTTACTTTTTTTTTTTTCTC